>NC_044575.1:61548943-61848943 GCF_901933205.1 Camarhynchus parvulus | reverse complement strand
CCTGCACATCTCAGGGCAGCAATTAACAACCAAAACCCGAGAGGCATGGCCAGCAGGGCTGGGGGCCAGGCAGGGACACTGCTGTGCAGCCTGGAACCCACCATGGCCTTCGCACAGCGCTGCCAGGGCTGCCAGGGCTGCCACCCCCTCGTCTGCCCTTGATGTGACCCCAGAGCACCACTCGGAGCCTGCTGGCTCTGCACCTGCCCTTCTGACACACCTTTCCCCCTCTGTGTCCCCAGCCCCGTGTGTCTGTGCAAACACTGCTTCTGTGGGGCCATAATTATGCTCTCAGTTTCTCCCTTCAAGCTGTCTTTGACAAGTCATTCAGAGTTTGCCTGCTTTCATCAGCTTTCACAGCGAAGGAAAGTTGGCAGGCAATTCTCAACTACCTGGCTTGTCTCTTGTCTGATGATTGATTTCCAGTGGGAGTAAGTTTTGATATTTGAAAAGATCCAACCTATTATTATTGAGCATTTGAGCTGTGTAATGGCAGTATCTGTCTGACAAACCCAGAAGGATATTGGAGCAGAATGCTCAAAGGCTTAAGGAAATTCTAGATCATGTATAAAATATTGCCCAGTGCATTGTCTCTGGTGTCAGACAGAGAATGGAGAGAGGCCACGATGTCAGGAGAATGCAGCCAAGTTGAGGGGAAAAAAAAGGTGCACACAGAATATTTCAAAAAAGTGAGGAGAAATGTTAGCTTCTGTGAAGAATGAAAGCTGTGGCAGACAATGGGATGAAAAGGACTGATTCTGACCTACATAGCCAGGCAGAATCCCTGCTGACAGAGAGGAAAAATGATGCCTTTGATCTGCAGGGGATATCAAGACTCTGGGCAGAGAGCTGATGAATCCTGCTGGAAAGGAGGAAAATGACAGCAGCCCCAGTGGAGCCTGGCTCTCTCTGCAGGCAGGGCAGCAGCACACGCGGTGTGCAGCCAGGGCCCAGCCGTGCATGGGGACAGGACAGCAGGAACAGCCCCTTGGGAGGGACAGGACAGCAGGAATGTCCCCTTGGGAGGGACAGGACAGCAGGAACAGCCCCTTGGGAGGGACAGGACAGCAGGAACAGCCCCTTGGGAGGGACAGGACAGCAGGAATGTCCCCTTGGGTGGGACAGGACAGCAGGAACAGCCCCTTGAGAGGGACAGGACAGCAGGAACAGCCCCTTGGGAGGGACAGGACAGCAGGAATGTCCCCTTGGGAGGGACAGAGTCACCTCCTGGGCACACACAAACTGCCCTGGGGGAGAGATGGAGCCTCAGGGCTGGAGCTGGGCTGGCAGGGACCCAGCTGGGAGGGCTGCCAGGGCTGGGGACCGGAGTGTGCCCTGGGAGTGCTCCAAGGGGCTGATGGAGAGCAGAGAGGGACCTGGGAGCCCTGCCAGGGGCTGCTGGTGACCAGAGCAGCCCTGGGAGCCCTGGGAGCCCTGCCAGGGGCCGATGGTGACCAGAGCAGCCCTGGGAGCCTTGCCAAGGAGCTGCTGTCCAGCTCCAGCTGAGCTCCCCTGTCTTGCACAGAAGCAGAAGCTGCTGTCTCAGCCATGGAAGAAGTGTCCCTTCGTGCCTCACAGCCTGAGCCAGACCAGCTGCTCTGGTGTGGGACTCACTGCACAGAACATGAGCTCTCCACACTGGGCTGTGAGCTGGGGCAGGGCCTCATGCAGCCAGGAAACCAGCTGCGAGTTTTGGAGAAATCCCTTTGTTTGGAGCAGATGGGAAAAGACATTTGTTTTCTCCCTTGGTGCCAAGCAAATGACCCCAACATCCCTCACCTCATTTCCAAGCACAGTCTCACCCAGACCATTGCCACTGCTCCCTGTCTCTGAGCCCAGCCTCACCTGGGTCACTGCCATTTCTTCTGTCCCCAGGCACAGCCTCACCTGGGTCACTGCTATTGCTCACCCATCCCCAGGCCTCACCTGGGTCGCTGCCACCTCTCCTCTATCCCCAGGCCTCACCTGGGTCACTGCCACCTCTCCTCTATCCCCAGGCCTCACCTGGGTCACTGCTATTCCTGACCCATCCCCAGGCACAGCCTCGTGTTTTCTCCTGTCCTTGGGTCTGGGAGTTCAGACCAGCCCCAGCCCTGGCAAGGAGCAGCTCAAATATACACCTGTGCATGCAAATATACACCTGTGTATACAAATATACACCTGTATTTACAAATATACACCTGTATACACAAATACACACCTGTGCATACAAATATACACCTGTATTTACAAATATACACCTGTGTATACAAGTATACACCTGTGTATACAAATATACACCTGTATTTACAAATATACACCTGTATACACAAATACACACCTGTGTATACAAATATACACCTGTATTTACAAATATACACATGTGTATACAAATATACACCTGTGCATGCAAATATACACCTGTGTATACAAATATACACCTGTATTTACAAATATACACCTGTGTATACAAGTATACACCTGTGTATACAAATATACACCTGTATTTACAAATATACACCTGTATACACAAATACACACCTGTGCATACAAATATACACCTGTATTTACAAATATACACCTGTGTATACAAGTATACACCTGTGTATACAAATATACACCTGTATTTACAAATATACACCTGTATACACAAATACACACCTGTGTATACAAATATACACCTGTGTATACAAATATACACCTGTATATACAAATATACACCTGTATACACAAATACACACCTGTGTATACAAATATACACCTGTGTATACAAATATACACCTGTATACACAAATACACACCTGTGTATACAAATATACACCTGTATTTACAAATATACACATGTGTATACAAGTATACACCTGTGCATGCAAATATACACCTGTATTTACAAATATACACCTGTATTCACAAATATACACCTGTGCATGCAAATATACACCTGTGTATACAAATATACACCTGTATACACAAATATACACATGTGTACACAAATATACACCTGTGTATACAAGTATACACCTGTGTATACAAATACACACCTGTATTCACAAATACACACCTGTGCATACAAATACACACCTGTGCATACAAATATACACCTGTATTTACAAATACACATCTGTGTATACAAATACACACCTGTGCATACAAATATACACCTGTGCATACAAATATACACCTGTATATACAAATACACACCTGTACACATAAATATACACCTGTATTTACAAACATTCACCTGTATATAAAAATACACACCTGTATTTATAAATAATACACCTGTGCATACAAATATACACCTGTGGTCCAGGCAGCAGCAGGCTTTGAGAGCAAGGGAAGGAGGTGATGTTTCCCAAAGTGTCCCAGAAGCTGCAGTGCCATGTTCAAATGCAGGGAGAGATGCCACCTCATTAGCATATTATTCTCTTTTTACTAATCAAGTCAGCATGAATAATTTTGCTTCTGATTGTGTTTGATTGTGTTAGGGGATGATAGACTTGAAAAGCTCTTTTTTTAACGAGTCTGCAGGAGGCAGCAGCAGCACTCCTGCACTATTTTTAGTGGATGCTGCAGAGTGAGCTCTGTGCCTGTCCTGTTTCACTGCCAGGATTGTACACCTGGAAATCCAAGGGAACAAAGAAAACACAGCAGCGTTAAAGGAAGTGGTACACCATCTATATGTTGCCTGAGGAGGTGAAAGGCAGCTCCTGCCTCCATTCTGGACTGATTGTAGTGCTTCTGGATGAACCCAGAGGTGCCACGATGGCTTTAAAGCTCACGGCCAAAACTGCATTTTAAAAATCACACTTAACTTGCCTGCACTTACCATACCCCAAAATGAAGTGGAGATGTTTTCTGCTCCAGTGACAAAGAGCAATTTACCTGTCATGCCTGAGGTTATAATTACAGGTGAAAGCTGTGTGAAAGTGGGAAGTGAATTTCCCTGTACCATCAAACCCCAGTGATGGTCCTTTCAGGTCACAGAGGTTCTGGGGCCACCCCACAGCACAGCTCCAGCCCCCAGTAGGGTTTGTGGGCAGGGGCTGTTTTCCCAAGGGGTGTTCCAGGTGGGAGCTGCAGAGCAGTGAGAGCCCCACGAGCTGCTGGAGCAGCCACGGCAGCCCCCAAACCCTGGTGTGGGGCTGAGGACCCTCCTTGTGGGCTGAGCCCCTGCATGGGGCTCCCTGGAGCTCTGTGGCTGAGGGACAGCACAGCCAGGGAGCAGGCAAGGCCATGGGGCAGGCAGGGGAGGGAGGAGTGCCCCGGGACCTGCCTGTGGCCAAGGATTGGCCAAACCCCACAGGGATGGGGTCTGGCTCTGCTCCATGCCAGTGGCAAGGATTGGCCAAACCCCACAGGGATGGGGTCTGGCCACTCAGTGCTGTGCTCAGTGCCTCGGGTGTGACACCAACCCAGCCCCTGTGAGCAAAGCTGTGACCCAGCCCTGCAGTGCTGCAGCCACAGAGTGCCCTGGAGCCCACGGTGACCTGAGCCCAAAAAAAATGCCCCCATGCCCAGGGGATGACACTGCCCCTGGGCATGGCACGGCCCTGGGGGCTGACTGCCCTGGGGGTGCCACAGCCCTGGGGATGTCACTGCCCTGGGGATGCCACTGCCCTGGGGATGTCACTGCCCTGGGGATGTCACTGCCCTGGGGATGGCACTGCCCTGGGGATGGCACTGCCCTGGGGATGGCACTGCCCTGGGGATGCCGCTGCCCTGGGCTTCTGGGGGGCACTGGGAGGGAGTGGGGCCAATTTTCCTCTTGTAAGGCTCACACTGGACTGGCTTCTGTAGTGTCTTGTGTCTGTGCCTTGGAGAAAAATGCTTCAAATAAATCACCAAAACGTTTTGGGGATAAGAAAAGAATTCTTGTCTGGCAAGGGATGAAGGGCTCCACCTGATTATCTTGCCTGAAATACAGCAAAATCCTGACTGTGGTGTATGTTTTCAAGGAAAGCTTGTGTGGTACTAGGAAGCCTTTAAATCTGGTTGAAGAAACAAAAGAGTCTGACTGGGAGCCAAAGAATTAAATGATCAATAGCAAGGCAGGAGCTCTGGGAGCGCTGGAGATCAAAGCTGTGTCACAAGCCAAGGGACTGGAACCTGCCCCAGCTCTGGCAGTGACTGCAGCCAGGAGGAGTTTCCCAGGAGATGGGCAAGGGAAAGGCCCTGCTGCTGTGGGGATGCTGCAGGAGGAGGGGATCCTGCCCACAGTGCTGGTTCCACCCTGCTGGAGCCGAGGGACAGACACAGCCTCACCCCAGGCTTTGTGGTGGCTAACGAAATGCAGGAGCACTGGATTCCCTGAACATCATGAACTCTTGGCTTGCTGTGACCCTCAGGTGCTGTTTGCCCTCCAGGGGTTACCTGTGGCACTGAAACACCCTGCAGGCACGTCCCTGTGGTACAGGGGGGCAGAAGCTGCTCAGCTTTGGGGGTGAAAAAGGAACTGTGAACAAGTGAGACATTACCTGGCACTTCAGCTGAGTGCACATGCCCCTGCACATGCAGACAGAGAAATTTCATTTTTCTCCAGTGGATCCTAAGAAAGAGATTATAATAAGATTTTGTGCATAGCCTGTTGTTCTGCATGTTGACACCAACAATTCCAAGGCACACAGGGAAAGCAAAAGGAGATAAAATGCAAAATGCTTCTGTAACAGGTGCTGAAGATTTTCTGGGGAAGGGATTTTTTTCTTTGTTTGCTAAGCTTTCAAAAATATCACTGACATTTCTACAAAAAGGAGATTTTGTTTTCCCCTGGAGGTTAACAGCCTGCTGTCTCCCACAGTGAGTTATCCTGTGGGCACTGCTAGCCCAGCTAGAGAGCTGCCTCTAGTCCAAGTGTCAGCACCCAGCAAGGCAAAAATATGATGGAGTTGATAACAGATTTAATAACAAGCCATTATCAATAACTCCATCACTCAGGTTCTGGTGGGCAGTGCTGCTGGCTCACAGTGCTGGGCAGGGAGAGCCTGGGCGCCTGGTCCAATGTCACTCTAGGACACAAAATAAAACCATGTGGACACTGGAACTCTAAGGTAAGAAGAAGGGAAGTTTATTCCTTAACTCCAATATTTATGGACTTTCAAAAGTGACAGTGGATTGGAGGATGAAATTGCTACTTCTCCAATGACACCGGACAAACTAACAGTCTATCAGATTTCTCCTCCTCCAGAAAAGAATGTAAAAACAATAATTACTTACATAAAAGTGCCTGAGAAACTTCATTCCAAGAATGTAAGCATCAGAAAGCTTAGAAGAACTTAGGAGAACAGGGTGACAGTCCACATCCTGAGTGTGCCCAGAAGACATTGGCTGGCAATGACCCAGCAGGGACAGGCACTCATTGCCTGTGTCTGGGGCCCAGGATTTGGCAGGCACACCCTGGGCCACCTGAATACACCTGGCAGCAGTGGGGGCAGTGGTGGCAGTGGTGGCAGTGCTGGCAGAGGTGGCAGAGGTGGCAGTGGTGGCAGTGGCAGCAGTGCTGGCAAAGGTGGCAGTGAGGTGGCAGCGCTGGCAAAGGTGGCAGTGAGGTGGCAGAGGTGGCAGTGAGGTGGCAGAGGTGGCAGTGAGGTGGCAGTGAGGTGGCAGAGGTGGCAGTGAGGTGGCAGTGGCAGCAGGGGCAGCAGTGCTGGCAGAGGTGGCAGAGGTGGCAGTGGTGGCAGTGGGGGCAGTGAGGTGGCAGAGGTGGCAGTGAGATGGCAGTGAGATGGCAGTGGCAGCAGCGGCAGCAGTGCTGGCAAAGGTGGCAGTGAGGTGGCAGTGGTGGCAGTGGTGGCAGTGAGGTGGCAGTGGCAGCAGCGACAGCAGTGCTGGCAGAGGTGGCAGAGGTGGCAGTGGTGGCAGTGGCAGCAGTGCTGGCAAAGGTGGCAGTGAGGTGGCAGTGCTGGCAAAGGTGGCAGTGAGGTGGCAGAGGTGGCAGTGAGGTGGTAGTGGGGGCAGTGAGGTGGCAGTGAGGTGGCAGTGAGGTGGCAGTGGTGGCAGTGAGGTGGCAGAGGTGGCAGTGAGGTGGCAGTGAGGTGGCAGTGAGGTGGCAGTGGCAGCAGCGGCAGCAGTGCTGGCAAAGGTGGCAGAGGTGGCAGTGGTGGCAGTGGGGGCAATGCTGGCAGAGGTGGCAGTGGTGGCAGTGAGGTGGCAGTGGTGGCAGAGGTGGCAGTGGTGGGGCAGTGAGGTGGCAGTGGTGGCAGTGGGGCAGTGAGGTGGCAGTGGTGGCAGTGGTGGCAGAGGTGGCAGTGGTGGGGCAGTGAGGTGGCAGTGGTGGCAGGGTGGCGTGGTGGGAGGTGGCGGTGGTGGCAGTGGTGGCAGAGGTGGCAGTGGTGGCAGAGGTGGCAGTGGTGGGGCAGTGAGGTGGCAGTGGTGGCAGTGGTGGCAGTGAGGTGGCAGTGAGGTGGCAGTGGCAGCAGGGGCAGCAGTGCTGGCAGAGGTGGCAGTGGTGGCTTTCCAACAGCCCCAGAAGGGCCGTGAGGGTGAGGTTGGGTCCCTTCCAGTACAGGTGGCAGGCCCAGGATGCAGAAGCACCCACTGAGCAGGGATGCTGTCTGTGCCCAGCCCCTGCTCAGCTGGAGCGTTGTCTCTCACACCAGGGACAGAACAGTAAATCAGGAATTCCATTCCCTTGGTGTTGCATTGCATCTGGGTGTTCCCTCCTACACCTGGTTCGGTGGCTGTCCCATTGGCATCCCATTGGCCACGGTCCTCTTTCCCCGGCCCCTCTCCCCTGGACAAAACCCCATAGCAGGCTGTCTGGGGTCTCTTTCTTCACCTGGGTGGCTGTACCACCTCATGTCCTGTCTCAAGCTAATAAACGGATACCTACACCCACGTGGAGGAAGAGTGCTCCTTGTCTTTTGTCCTTCGTCTATGCTGGTTCCGTGCTGGGCTTGGATTCGTGCTGGCCGGATTGGATTCATATAAGCCCAGAAACCCGCGGAACGCAGCACCTTGGCCCATCAAGGAGCTCACATGACAAACTACCGCTGAAATCATGCAATATATTTAAAATGTGTGCCAGCCTGCATTAACTGCTGCTGGGTAAACACCCCACAGCATGTCCAAGCAGTGTCCTGCAATGGGCAGTGTGGGTCACATTAAGGCTTCCCTGGAAGTGCCCAGGGCTGGGACCCACAGCTGTGTCTGATGGCACCACAGCCAAAGGAGCAGCCTCTGAGTGTCTGCCAGCCTTTTTGCAAGGCTCCAGCCGGTGGTTTTATGTTGAATGAATAAATAAGTTCTACTCTGCTCTCCTACAGAAGGCAGATAAGAAGCCAAAGAACAAATAAGAAGCACAGCAGAACAGCAAACATATTTGCTTTGAGGAGGGGAAGGCACGGCTGAGTTTCTAGACCATGAAGCTACAGGCTGCCTCAAATGAAATTAATTTAATGGCTTATACATTTCATCTGCAGAGATGTGGGCGCTGGAATGTGCATCTGCAGGGGAGGTAGGGAGCTCTGGCAGGCACTCAGGTCACCCCCTGGCATGGTGCAGATGCCATGGGTGCACCAGGGACAGGGCTGGGTGCTGCAGGCAGTGCCCTGTGGCTGGCAGGGCCAGGTGAGCCATGGTGGGAGCCAGGGCTGCCCCAGGTGAGCCATGGTGGGAGCCAGGGCTGCCCCAGCAATGAGGGGGCTCTGCAGGGCCAGGTGAGCCATGGTGGGAGCCAGGGCTGCCCCAGGTGAGCCATGGTGGGAGCCAGGGCTGCCCCAGCAATGAGGGGGCTCTGCAGGGCCAGGTGAGCCATGGTGGGAGCCAGGGCTGCCCCAGGTGAGCCATGGTGGGAGCCAGGGCTGCCCCAGCAATGAGGGGGCTCTGCAGGGCCAGCAGGCACCACTGGCACAGCAGCAGCTCCCACCTTCTCCCCACTCCCAGCTCTGCTCCAACCAAGCACTCTGCATTCCCATTCTCCAAATTGGTTTTTGCTCATTTGGCCAAGCCCTACTTCATCTTCTGTCAAATATTTTTTCCTCCTGCCAAAAGCAGGGCTCCTATTACTGTTTCTCACATCCACTTCAGCCTAACAGTGTCAGTAAATAATGAATTTGCATAATGAGCAGGATTTATGAAAACCAGTTGCTCTCTGTGTAGGTGACCCTGTGACTCCAGGCATGCCAGTGTGCAGGGATGCAGGGCAGGGCTGCAGCTGCAGCAGCAGACTGGGGAAGCTGCTCGTTGTGTGGAGCCTTCCTGCCTGCTGGCTGCACTTACAACCCAAAATGTTCTCGCAGAAATGTGCTGGGCTCCCCCAGCTGTGCTGGTGACAGGGGTTGGCCATGTCCCATCACAGCAGTGCCAGTGGCACCACCTGCTCTGGCAGCACCCAGCAAACCTGCAGGGACAGATCCCATCCAGAAACAACCCATTCATTTATTAGTGATCACTGAGCCCCCAGCAAACCTGCAGGGACAGATCCAACACAGAAAAAAACCATTCATTTATTAGTGATCACTGAGCAAACCCGCAGGGACAGATCCCATCCACAAACAAACCATTTATTTATTGGTGATCACTGAGCAAACCTGCAGGGCCAGATCCCATCCACAAACAAACCATTTATTTATTGGTGATCACTGAGCAAACCTGCAGGGACAGATCCCATCCACAAACAAACAATTTATTTATTTGTGATCACTGAGTAAACCTGCAGGGCCAGATCCCATCCAGAAACAAACCATTCCCTCCTGATAATTTGTTAATTATCACCGTGCAACCCCGTTCCAGGGCAAGGTTAGATTTTGGGGATGAGCACAGTGCAGGGCAATGACTGATACCAATATTACACAACCACTGAGACCCCGCTGCTCTCTCCAGTCGCTGGCAGGAGGCTGCAGCCAGGCTCAGCCTGGCTCTGCTGCCAGGGAACAAGGAGGAGATGGCCCCCAGTGCTGCCAGCTCTCCCTGTGACACTGCTGGGGATGGAGCACACACAGGGACAGGGCTGGGCAGCTCTGACATCCCAGGAACAGCAATGGGAATGTGACAAACACCAGTGTGGATGGCTCTAGGAAGGAGGACAGCTGGCTCTGATTTCTTTGTTCCATAATGTGAGAGTTTGAGTGTGACCACCAAAATGAGAAGCCAGAAATAACTGAATGTAGTGACAAATGGAAGGCAGTAATAGAAAGTTTGCTGGTGTTTGCCTTTGAGGAAAATGTCCCTAATTCCTTGGATAATGATGGAATCCAACATACTCACAGTTTTAATGATATTTTTAAAGAATTAGGATAAGAATTTGGGTGAATTGAGGAGAAAGGTAAATTGTCTGGTAAAAAAAGTTCAGTATTTAAAACTCATTTTGGCTTGGAATAGGAGGAAGAAATTGCTTTTCACATCCTTTTCCAACAGATCTGGTTTACTAAATTTCCATAATGAGTCCACCTCATCTTTGTTCTTAAATAATTCCAGAGGTGATGTGGAGAGCTGCAAACCTGATCTCATATAAAACCTCCTGAGACGATAGAACTTGGGCTGAAATCTGAAGTCATTGTGCAAATACAAGGTTTCTCTGAGCTTTGCTGAACATGTGGAGCTGGCAGCAAATGACAGCCTTGCCCCTGCAGAACAGCTTAGTCAGCTCACCAGCGGGAACCTCAGATATTTTGTACAATATCAGGCTTTTCCAAACATCACTGTAAATTTCCCACTTAATTTTATAACATCAAACCTGCCCTCATTTTCCCCTCCTCAATCTTCCATTTGCTCATGAGATCATGGAGTCCCTGCTGATAGCCAGCTGTGATAAATTAAGTTTGTCACTTAAGAAAAAATATGTTTGAGTTATAACCGTTAACTCCAGCTGAAATAATTCTATGGATTCTCCTGAACGCAAAGAAATTCAGTCAGGACATCAGAGCTCTATACCTGTGTGATTTATATGTATGAATATTAAAGGCATCGGCTGCCCAGAGGATGAAAACTGTCAGAGCTGTGGGTGTGGCAGCACCAGCACTCCCTGGCTGAGCCTGGCATGGTGGGGAGGTGGGATCTCCACCTTGGAATCAAATCCCCCTGAGCTGCTCTGTGGGCAGCTCCTCCTGGCCTCTGCAGCCTGGCACTGCCTGAGGAGAGCTTAGGGCAGTCCATGGCCTCAGGGAAAACTGGATTTCCAGAGGGGGACAGAGGGGGCCAGGAGAGCCTTTCCCTGCAGGGGAGGCTGTTTCAGGGTGCTCTGGGGGTGTCACAGAAACGGTCTGGGGCTGGTGAGGGCAAAGTGCCACCTGCAAGGTCATGGCCAGGCTGGACAGGGCTTGGAGCAAGCTGGTCCAGGGGCAGGTGTCCAGGGGCAGGTGTCCAGTGGAAGGTGTCCCATGGAAGGTGTCCAGGGGCAGGTGTCCAGTGGCAGGTGGGACAAGGTGAGTTCCCAGGTCCTTTCCAGCACAAACCACTTCTGGTTCTGTGATCTGGGACTGCATGCTCCTCTTGGTGAGGGACCCTGCTGCCAACACACGCTGTTGTGGTGTTTTCTGGGGTCCCCTGCGGCAGGAAGGAATGAATCTGACTGCGTGTTCCTAGAAGGATTATATTTTATTACATTACATAATATATAATATATAATATATAATATATAATATATAATATAATATGTAATATGTAATACATAATATATAATATATTATATATTATATATTATTTAATATGTATCATATATCATATATATCACATGTCACATATCACATAATATTTATAAATTATATTATGTTATAGAATGCTATATTAAATTATACTAAAGGATACAGAAAGGATGCAGACAGAAGGTTTAACAAGATACTAATGAAAAACCTGTGACTCTCCAGAGTCCCAACACAGCCTGACCGTGATTGGTCATTAAGTAAAAACAATTCACCTGTTGGATAAACAATCTCCAATCACATTTCAAAGCAGCCAAACACAGAAGAAGCAATCAGATAATTATTGCTTTCATTTTTCTCTGAGGCTTCTCAGCTTCCCAGGAGAGAAATCCTGGTGAAGGGATTTTTCCAGAAAATGTGACAGTGATGCGCTGTGACACCCCTGGGGCAGCCCCTGCAGGGCTCAGAGCGGGGCTGGGAGCTGCTTTCACCCAGAGCAAACCAGTGGCCCTTGGGCCAGAGGCTTCCTGCAAACCTGAAGTGAGAAGAGAAAATCCTGGAGGCAGCAAAGCACAGAGGCACTGAGCTGAGCTCTGTGCGGCTGCAGAGGTTTGGGATGTCACATCCCTGGGGAGAGCACCATGAGCTGGAGAGCCAGGTGCTGCTGCTGTTGATGCTGAAGGGTCACCTGAACCCAAAACTGACTGAATAAATTCACCACAGAAAGAGCAATCCTGCCTTTTTATTTTAAGCAGAACCATTTCAGCCACCAATCACCCGAAACTGGAGAACGTTGTAGGATTGCAGGCTTTGATCTCCTTCCCAGTTAAGTGCTGTCAGCCAGCATGCAAGTCTGTCATCTTTGCTTTTAGGTCTGTCTTATCCCTGCACAAAGCATTTTACTTTGGTTTTGGCACATTTTCTGCCAGACTGCCAAATTTTCTGGCTACAGGATTTTATCTGCAATGTCAGCCTGCGTTCTCCAGGCTTGGTCTGTTATTCCCAGCATGAGGCTTCAGTTCATGGCATAGTAACTGATTTGCACAGAGCTTTAGGACCTGGGATTTGGAAGCACACTCCTTTCTGGCACACCTCGTGCTGGATAAATGGCAATATGGACTTTTGGTTGGACCTAGTGGCTGTTTGTGTCTTCTGCTGTATCTCTCACATTGGGAAGTGGGATTATCTTTCATCTTGCAGAAATAATAGACTTATAGCTCTGATAATCTAAGGTAAAACTTGTAGATAGAGGTTATATTTTTAATAGAAATATGATAGATGAAGTCTCACATGTGAAGTGCTCTGGTTTTTGAATGAGTGTCTGTTTTCCTCCATCAGGCGCTGAGGTGAAGGATCATCTTTGCCATAAATCTCCCTTGCTCATGCCCTCAGTGCCTCGTGGCTGCAGCAGCCACCCCACCCTGTGAGAGATGAGCAGCATAATTCCTGTCCTTGAGGGAAAACATGGCAGGCTTAGAGTCCCTCCAAGCAGCAGTTTTAAAAATAGTCTCACTAAGCTGCTTCTGTAAAAGATAATTTGATCAAAAAATCCCCTATAAAATGGAGACTTCCCTCGGATTTCCATAGCAAAGCATCAGCAAGGAGCACACCTGGTGCTGCACTGAGCTGTGGGAAATGCAGGCAAGCTGGACACACAGGAAGGATTACTCTGGCTACCCACGTGCTTCAGGCTGCTTTCAACTGCAAACAAGGATGAAAGAATAAAATACCATAAATCAAAAATAGAAATATAAAATATTTCAGGCATTTTTCACAACATTTTCTCCTCCATCCACCTCTCAGAGGAAGACTCCCCTCCTGCTAGGAGATGTCGGAAGTCACAGGAATGGTGAACTCTGGGTGCAGCCTTGCCTGAAAACCTGCTGGGAGGAGCAGGGTGGGGCTGCAGTGCAGTTCCTGCAGCCTGGCCTGCGGGGTGGGGCTGCAGTGCAGTTCCTGCAGCCTGGCCTGCAGGGTGGGGCTGCAGTGCAGTTCCTGCAGCCTGGCCTGCGGGGTGGCGGTTGCAGCTGCAGTTCCTGCTGCCTGGCCTGCAGGGTGGGGCTGCAGTGCAGTTCCTGCAGCCTGGCCTGCGGGGTGGGGCTGCAGTGCAGTTCCTGCAGCCTGGCCTGCGGGGTGGCGGTTGCAGCTGCAGTTCCTGCTGCCTGGCCTGCAGGCAGCACAGCCACAGCTGGGCTGGCACTGGGAGCAGCAGCAGCTGGAGCCTCTGGGGTCTGCAGGGAAAGTCTGGGGGACCTGGGCAGGTGCCTGCACAGGTGTTCCTGGCCCAGGACACACCGTCAGGGCCATGAGCATCACTGGCAGGGAAAGCTGGCATGGATAAGGGCCAGCTTTCTCTGCCAGTGATGCTCATGGGGCACATCCCTGGGCACATCCCTGTGGCACATCCCTGGGCACATCCCTGTGGAAAACAGCTGGAGCAGTGCCTGGGC
The DNA here is from genome assembly GCF_901933205.1 of Camarhynchus parvulus. Lineage (NCBI taxonomy): Eukaryota > Metazoa > Chordata > Aves > Passeriformes > Thraupidae > Camarhynchus > Camarhynchus parvulus. Next base: position 61,834,938 of record NC_044575.1, on the reverse strand, counting down.
ACATCCCTGGGCACATCCCTGTGGCACATCCCTGGGCACATCCCTGTGGATAACAGCTGGAGCAGTGCCTGGGCACATCCCTGGGCACATCCCTGGGCACATCCCTGTGGATAACAGCTGGAGCAGTGCCTGGGCACATCCCTGTGGCACATCCCTGTGCACATCCCCGTGGCACGTCCCCATTGCTCATTGCACCAGCCCAGCACAGGCAGCCCCTGCCCTCCTCCTGGGCAGTGGGACAGGGCTGCTGTGGCTCTGCAGAGGTACTCGAGGTATTGGCAGGAGTTATACATACATAATGTACCAGAGGCAAGGAGTACTGGCCAGGAGCTCCTGTAGGAGAAGGCCCAGAATGGATGAACAGGGTGGGACTGGTGGGACCCGTGCCAGCCCCGAGGGGTGGCAGGACCATTCTGCTGGGACTGCCCAGGTCCCGCAGAAGGGGACCCCTTGCAGGGCCCTCTCACCTTGCAGAAACACCATTTGTCACATACAAACGCTATCTAAGTGTCTGACTGAGGAGTGACATAATTAATGGCACACTGAGGAGCTGTGTGTCACCTGATAGATCACACACATGTGACACGTTGTCAGAGAAACCATTCCTCATTGCAAACCTGTCCTCTGCAGTTCTGAGCCTCACAGCCCAGTTTACAAGCCCCAGTTCTGTCGGGCTTGGCTTGTTCAGGTATCCCCTTCAGGTTAAATGTATCTTTTTCCTGGTTTTATGCATTTATTCAGTCTGTACTAAGTAGTGGTCATTATTTACCACTGGATCACCTGGCAGCGAGCTCTGCCTGGAGCTTGGCTCTCTGGAGGTGCCTCATTTGTCTTGTGTTTGCCTTGAACATAAGTCATGAGCCACCAGGGCTGCTTGGAAATGCACCATTTTTCTGAAAGAAAAATCACTCTGCAAACCAAACACACAAATAAAGTGTAAATTGTGTGGGGTTTTCATGGCCAGGTGTTGGTTGTGGGGGGAATCACAAGGGTGGCTCCTGTGAGAAGCTGCCAGAAGCTCCCCCCTTTTCTGATGGAAGCAGTGCCAGTGGCTCAGAGGGATTCAGTGGTGGCTCCTGCAGGTGACATCCACCCAGCCTCCTCATCCATCCTGCTGCTCCCCTCCCTGGGTGCTGTGATGAATAAGAAGCTTGACTAGGCCAATATTCAAGCAGCAATCAATTTATTAATTAATGGGGTAAAGTATGAGCAACACAGCGCTGGGTACAGTGGGGGAAGTTTTCCCTCCAACTGCACACCCATAGTTGAGGCTTACAGGTATTTATAGGGGTACTCATCGGCTTTCTCAGCAGTTTCTATTCCAATTTTTACTCATCAGCAGTTTCTATTCCCAATTTTTACATCACAATTCTATACACTGCTGTGATTTAGTTTTTCTCAGGATGTATCCCAAAAGGAGTATCCCAGGTGGTGGTGGTCCAGTTTCCAAAAGAAGAAAGACGAATCCTATCTGGTGGAGTCCAGCTCCCCAGATGTGGGTCCAACCTTTTAATTGCAAGGACTATAAATCTCATAACAGTGATGTCCAGCTTCCCTTGGTCGAAACCATAAATCCTTAGGTGGTGGTCATCTTCCTTTCTCAAGCTGTTTTTCACTGTTTTGTTAAGGTGTGAGATAAGCGTGTTTCCTTTATATATATTCCAAAGCTATAGTTTCAAGGACACAAGTAATATTCTAAAATTATACTTCAAAAGGTTATTATTGCAGAACTCTTTATGGATTAACTACAAGCAAAAAGCAACATCCTTAACGCTTTAATTCCAATGCTCCTAAATCAACCAGGGTGAACTGCAAACAAAAGATAGGTTCAAAGGCCTTCTTCCATGCTTTATGTTGCTCAGTTATTATTAGAATTCACAACTGTCCCACTGTCGGTCACACATATCACAATCACAAATACACACATTGCCTGTATGTACCTGACACCAAACACAGCTCTGTATTTCACAGTGCTAATGGATGTATTCCCAAACTCATCACTGAACAGGGCAACAAGCAACTTCTAGGGAAGAAATTGCCATCTGCTGTGTGAAACAATGAGGGGAGAAAGTAAACAGGAGAGAAGTACAACCTCAGGGCTGGGTTTCTTTTCTTTGTCAGTGCTAGGTTTTGGGAAAGTGGATTTGGAAAAAAAATCCCTTAATTTAAATTTCATTCAATGTCAACCTTCTCATCATCAAAGAACAGTAACAAGCATGGTGGGTTGTTTAAACAAAGAACAAACTGCCCACAAACCTGCTCTGAGGAGCTAATAAGGAATCTGGGGTTCCAAGACACCGCTTGAGGAAAATAAAAAGCCAGACTGTAATGGTATTTGGAGTGCCATTTTCTTCAGAAATGTTGCCTTATTTGCTTCCACGACATTCCCTTAGACATGTTTCCATCCTCATCATCTCAGCCATGGGACTGAACTGAAATTTCCCCACTCATGAGAAGGTGCCAGTCGCTGGGTTCGACTTTGAGATTGAAATGCTGCCCCTGCTCAGATGCACAGTCAGCAGCCGGCAGGCCAGGGCACAGATTGGTTTTTGTAATGCAAACGAGATCCTCCCGAGCCCTCCACATGGAAGCCCTCCAGTCTTGTTACACAAGTCTTAAATTCATTATTAACAATGTAGCACTGCTAATTGTACAATTGTAATGTAGCATTTGGTAATTGCTCACTCTACAAACACTGTAAAGGCCTTAGAGAACGCATCTAATTATGGGCTTTTGACAGAAAGCAGGCTGAAAATCAGTCCAGGGCTGCAGCAGGGAGGGCTCAGCTTCCCCATCCTCACAGAGCACTGGCAGATGGAGTTACCCAGGACCTGAGAATCACAGGAAAAGCAGGAAAACATGCCTCTTTAGGGGCTGGACTTTAAGAAAAAAGGAAAAGAACACCGGTGTTTGGAAGCTGCAGTGGGAAACTGAAGATCAGAAGTGAAACAAGCATTTTTGTCGAGGACAGCAGAGACTGGAGCAGCTTACCCAAGGGGCCAGTCGAGTTTTGCCGATTAAAGTTATTTTTCTTTAGTCCAGCCTGGGTTCATTTCCAGAAGAATTTCAAACAGCAGCAAACCCCAGACGCAGGGGATCCCAGTGTGTGCCCTGTGGCAGGCCAGACTGGCAGGATGCACCTCCCACTTCTCCTTAAGGGATGGAGCCCCAGGACCCAGGAGCCTGTCCCTGAGAGGGGTCAAAGGCACAGGAACTGAGGATCCTGTCCCTGAGAGGGGACAATGGCACAGGACCCAGGAGCCTGTCCTTGGGAGGGGACAATGGCACAGGAGCCAGGATCCTGTCATTGAAGGGTGACAGTGGCACAGGAGCGCCTTGTGGCCACAGCAGTGAGAGGGTAATTAGCAGTGAGGGGGTAATTAGCAGTGCCATCTCCTGACCCAGGCATTCTGATCCCCCTGATCTCTGTAAAGGAAGTTGTCAAATCCTGTGCCTTCAATTACTGCTAATTACCGAGGAGTCATGGCATCCCGAGATTTTAAACACAGTGAGGAAGTCCTGTGTGATTGGGGACCATCAGATGACTGTCTGAGGGGTCTCCACGCAGCATATTCCTGACAAGATGCTTCATGCCAAACAGGTGACTTTCAATGATGTTTAATCTGCACATAATATTATTAAAATAAAGCAGCCTGGCAGACTGAGACACAGCAGACAGCCCAAGTCCTCCTCTTGCACCTCTCAAAATCCAGAATCAAAGGGATACCTGGAACCTTGTGAACGTTCCTGTGATTCCTGGTCAAATGTTTGGCTAACACAGCCCATAGCCACCAGCCTGGTGTGTGCTGGGAGAGCATCACTGGCTCACCGAGAGCCCCACGGTGGCAGGAGGTGGCCAGGGAGAGCTGAGGGTCTGCCGTGCAGCCACTGCTCCCTGTCCCTGCAGCAGCATCCCCACACATCCCTGTCAGCAGGCTCAGCTGGGCCTGCTGGCTCTTGGGAGCGGAGCACGCCGAGCTGGGGGGTACAAGAGCCAGCTCCCCCCAACAGCCTGTGCAGTGGGTCCCACAGCAGCGGGATGCTGAGCTTTCCCTCCTCAGCCTCCTGTTGTGCTGCAGGGGATGCCCTCACCATGATGATGGAGGGGAGGAATGAACACTCACCCCTGGGCTGGGATCTCCTCTGCTCAGAGCCCTGGGATTCAGCCATGGCTCATGCATTATGGAATCTCATTGGCTTGAGGGGTGAAGGAGTGAATTCATGTCAATCCCTTGGGCAGAGGCGATCGAAACCTGGCTGTTGTGCTTGGTGGTTGCATCTCCTAATGAGTTCATTAAAAAAGCCTAATTTACAGAGCACTTTGTCCTGTGAGAGACCCAAAGGAGGGTGGCTGTGACCGTGTTCACAGGGTCCCAGGATGAGGGAAGAGACGAGGATCTGACTCCATGTTTCAGAAGGCTGATTTATTGTTTTATGATATATATTACATTAAAACTATACTAAAAGAATAGAAGAAAGGATTTCATCAGAAGGCTAGCTAAGAATAGAAAAAGAAAGAAGAATGGTAACAAAGGCTTGTGGCTCGGGCTCTCTGTCCGAGCCAGCTGGGCTGTGATTGGCCATTAATTAGAAACAACCACATGAGACCAATCACAGATGCACCTGTTGCATTCCACAGCAGCAGATAACCATTGTTTGCATTTTGTTCCTGAGGCCTCTCAGCTTCTCAGGAGGACAAATCCTAAGGAAAGGATTTTCCATAAAAGATGTCTGTGACAGGTGGCAGCCCTGCTGTGGCTCCTCCTGCCAGCTGTGAGGAGGGGTGGCTGTGCCAGGCAGGGCAGAGCAGGGGTCCCTCCAGGAGCAGGGGCTCAGGGGAGCAGGGGCTGTCTGTCCCACCGAGCCTTTTGGGACACTCAGGGTTTCCACCTGCTCAGAGATGTGTACCAGCAACACTGAGCCTGCAAAAATGAAAGGAGGGTGGGCACCAGGAGCAATGAAGTGGTTGTTAGCATCTCTGTGCCTCTAGAAGGGGTTAAATCCAAGCCTGGCTCAGGATCTTGAACCTGGTTTGTGTTAGGAACATGCACAAGACCCTGGTAGTGAATGGCCAGGCCAGAGAGAAGAGCAGATCCTGGGCTGGAGACACTGTGTTGTGGTTCAACTGAGGAATTCAGCACTTGGAAATTGCTCTGTCTCTGCCTTATTAGATTATCTTGCTGCTCTTTCTTCCTCCTCTGTAGGGTTCTTTATTCAGAATTTGCTCAAATATTTTCCTTCAGAAGATTTAATATCTCAAAGTGCAAATATCCAAACCCTGTATAATTCTGTAATTTCATACTCTGTAGTTCTTTCATATGCATATCAATCATTTGCCATCCTTTTGAAGGATGCAGCTTGAGCATTGGTAGTGAAAGAAAACCCATTCAGTGTTGATTTTAATTGAACAAGCTCGGAAGCAGTGGGGATCCATGCCAGACGCCAGTTCTCTCTTTTTTGAAGAGTTATTACTAGAATTCTTTTGCTTCTGTGTCTCTATTTTTTTTTTTCCAATTAGAAGCTTCTCAAAAATATTAGTTATCTTATTATTTCCCCGGTTCTGCTTGTTTGGGATGCTTATGCATAATAATCACTAAATTCACTTTCTCCTCCTCCCATTCCGTGGAATATTGTATTCCTTGTCTGTGCTGGAGCAACACTCCAGCCTGCATTCCAGAGCAATTTTTGAAGTGAAGATCAACTCATTTTTGGTGCAAGCTTTTCATTGTGATTATGGCAGTGGTGAGCTCCTGCGTACTCTAAACTGCAACTGTAGAGACTGTAAACATTATAAATTGAAGACTGCAAAGGCTGTAAATAAAAGTTTATTCTTTCTTCTGTGTACAAATGAGGTGTAGGCTAGCTCTTCATTCTCCCACCATGATGAGTTGAACATTATCCCTCAGCTAATGTTGTTGGATAGAAGAGAGGAGATGGAATATCCAGAAGAGTAATATTTTGAATTACTGGAGACACTTTCCCATGCAAAATTTGGCTTAAGAAAAATACTTAAATCAGCAGCTGGTAGAACAACAAATTCCTGTCTATTCTGGAAAGGAGCTCTGCACTTGGCTCTGACAGTGCTGAGGGAATTGGGGCAGGCTGCTGGTGGAGAATTTGCTTTTTTTCTACTGAGAAGTCATCTGAACAAAAAAGGAATAAATTGTGTAAGAAATAAATGTGAATAAGGAAGAACTTTAAAAAATCGAGACCCAAAACTCCAACGTGAAGAGAGTGCAGGTGTTAAGGGAGCACATTACTGAAATTCCAGAATCAAGGAGGAGGAGACAGGCAATGCAGCACATCTTTGTGTTTAAACAGGCCAGGGGAGGGGCACTGAGCCCTGGTGGCACAGGATGAGGTGCCTGTGCTGCTTGTCAGGTGATGCCCATCCCATCTGCACGACACCCAGCATTTCTGTCTGCTGAAATCATGGAACCACAGCATCATTTAGATTGGAAAAACCCTCTGAGAGCATCGAGTCCAGCCACCCTCCCAGAGCTTTCCAGCTGTCCAGCGATGGAAGCTGCCCCCAGGGATGGGCAATCATTGTTCTTCCATCCAGCAGGCTGAATGCCACCTTCAGAAACCAGCGTGGAGCTGTTTTCCCCCAAACCAGCTCATCAGAGCACAGCACTGCTCACAGCCCTGGGTCTTTCCCTGCTGTCCAGGCTGGCTTTGCCTTCCATGTCCAGCTGCACTGGCCCCCTCCAAACCACAAGAACTCAAACCCACGAGTGTGTCTGTTTATAGAGGTGGGATGAGGGGCTGCCCACGGTGTCAGCAGCCCTCTCCTCGTGTAAGCTCTGCCCCAGCTCCATCCCACTCATCAGCACTGCCTGCCAGCCACAGTGGTCCCTGGCAGCCCCTCACTGCTCTGACCCTGCCTGCCTTGGGAGTACCAAGTCCCAGGGCCTGGAGGTGACAGCCACACCTGTCAGAAGGAAATGGCCTTTTGCAGGTAACAAGTTCTTTTTGGGACAGGCTATTTTTCTAAAATATGACTGAGCTTAGTCCCTATGTTTGTTCACAGCCCTGCAATATATCTGTTTCTTCCCATAATATTTCCTCCACCCCTGTTTCCAAATTACACAAGCCATGCTCTGTGTGAGCCCGTGCCCCTGCCAGGCCACCATGGGGGTGAGAAAACCCTTGGTGTGGGGCACAAAGCTGGCTGAAGAGAGCCCTGAGCTGGTGTGCTGGCTCCAGGCTGGGCAGGGCCTGCCCATGGGGTGTGGGCTGAGGCAGACAAGGCTCCTTGCCAGCACAGTTGGCTTTTCCAAGTTGTGCCTCTGGACCTTCCCAGAGGAAGCTGTGCCCATGCAATGCAGAACTGTGGCAGATGTGCCATCCCTGCAGGACATTCAGTGCTTATCCACCACAGTTAAAGCACTTTAAATAAGCCAGGTACCAACAGCTAGAAGCCTTCAGATAATCATGCAAGAAATTAAAAAAAAATAAAATAAATCAGCACATTATTTTATTTCTTAAAGAACAAATCTGTTAAAAGATTAAGTAAACAGACACTACAATTACTTTACTCACGACTTTAAATCTGGTTTTTTTTATTAAAAATGCACAAAGGGGTGCACTCCAGCTATTATTATCTTGGTTTGGTTCCACTAGATGAAGCGAGTCTGTCTGAGGCTAAGCCTGTCACCAGCCCGTGGTGGTTTTGGGTGTGAGGTCTCATTCACTGGCAGTGTGGGGCTGGCACACGAAGGCCAGGGCACCACTCCATGCTGGGGCTTCACCACCCACCAAGGCACCCCAGGGAGAATGCCACACCAGCTCGCCTTAAATAAAAGCAGAAGCAGTGCTGAGGGTCTGTGTGCCCTGGGCAGGCTCAGCACTGCCTGCCCTGAGCCTGCCTGGCCGCGAGGGTGAGGGCTGGGGCACCTCTGGCCTGGCAGCAAGCAGACACAGGGCTCCCCGAGGAGCAGGATCGTTCCCTGCCGTTCTTTGTACAATGCAACAGCTCCCCCATCTTACAGACTAAAGAACTCAAAATGGAAAAGCATCCCCAGGAAAGGATGGGTTCGCTCCGCATGCTTCCCCCGTTCTTCTGGAAGGAGAGGCTGGCAGTGCACGGTACGTGAGGCGTGCTTGTCTCCAAGGTGCTCCAGGGAAGAGAAATCCACTTCACACAATGTGACATTTGACATTTCAGTGATTAGGGCAGCGAATTTTCTCCTTGGAAGGATGAACAAGCTCTGCCGGCTGCAGACACTTTTGGATGAGGTACCACGGTCTCTCTCAAGCAGTACCATGTACTGCCTCTTGCCGTGCTTCTCGCCGGGCTGTCGGAAGCTGCGGAACGAGCGCCGCTGCCCTGCAGTGCTGCTGCTCTCCTTTAGGGTGTACACGCGGCACGCGGTACCGCGCTCCGAGCCTGGGGAAGGGCCGGGAGAGCCGGGCTCAGAGCGGAGTGATGGAGAGCCGAGATCAGAGCTGAGATCACTGCAAGCCGTGCTCAGAGCCGGGCTCAGTGCACAGCGATGGAGAGCCGGGCTCAGAGCCGGGCTCAGAGCTGCGCTCAGTGCACAGCAATGGAGAGCCGTGCTCAGAGCCGGGCTCAGTTCACAGCGATGGAGAGCCGGGCTCAGAGCCGGGCTCAGAGCTGTGCTCAGTGCACGGGGATGGAGAGCCGTGCTCAAAGCTGGGCTCAGTGCACAGCGATGGAGAGCCGGGCTCAGAGCCGGGCTCAGTGCACAGGGATGGAGAGCCGTGCTCAGAGCCGGGCTCAGTGCACAGCGATGGAGAGCCGGGCTCAGAGCCGGGCTCAGTGCACAGGGATGGAGAGCCATGCTCAGAGCCAGGCTCAGAGCCAGGCTCAGTGAACAGGGATAGAAAGCCGGGCTCAGAGCCGGGCTCAGTGCACAGTGATGGAGAGCCGTGCTCAGAGCTGTGCTCAGTGCACAGGGATGGAGAGCCGTGCTCAAAGTCGGGCTCAGTGCACAGGGATGGAGAGCCGTGCTCAGAGCTGGGCTCAGTGCACAGGGATGGAGAGCCGTGCTCAGAGCCGGGCTCAGTGCACAGGGATGGACAGCCGTGCTCAGAGCTGGGCTCAGAGCCGGGCTCAGTGCACAGGGATGGAGAGCCGGGCTCAGAGCTGGGCTCAGAGCCGGGCTCAGTGCACAGGGATGGAGAGCCGTGCTCAGAGCTGGGCTCAGTGCACAGGGATGGAGAGCCGTGCTCAGAGCTGGGCTCAGAGCCGGGCTCAGTGCACAGGGATGGAGAGCCGTGCTCAGAGCTGTGCTCAGTGCACAGGGATGGAGAGCCATGCTCAGAGCTGGACTCAGTGCACAATGATGGAGAGCCGGGCTCAGAGCTGGGCTCAGTGCACAGTGATGGAGAGCCGGGCTCAGAGCTGTGCTCAGAGCCAGGCTCAGTGCTCAGGGATAACAGTGACATTATCCCCAAGCAGCAGCTGGCACAGCTCCTGGCACAGCTCCTGGCACAGCTGCCACCACCTCTGCCATGGGCACCCCACCCCTCCAGTGCCCCAGGTCCAGCAGCAGCTCCCAGGGATGCTGCTGACTGCCAGCACAGCTCAGAGCATTGCCCCGGGCTGTGGCCTGGGGCTGGGGAGCAGCTCTGAAGGGATGAGGGACAGGCAGCCCCCTGTGGCACCGGGGTGCTGCGGACACCCTGTCACCAGCAGCTGCAGCACGGTGGCACTGTGCCTAAGGCCCCAGATCCCTCCTTCCGGAGGTGACTAAGGGTTAGAAAGTGCATAAAAGAGCTCTCTGTGTTATTTAAACAAAGCACTTTCCTCCAGGTCTCATTATTTCAGCAAAAAAAAAGGAAATATGAAATAATTTTAAAATAATACCTGTGAGGGGAAAAATATTTCAGGTTAAGGAGTTATCAGCTCTGCCAGTAAAAAAGCATTTTAACACTAGTTGGAGAGAGCAAGATAAAACCCCATCAAGGGCTTGTTCAGAAGGGTAATAGGGGAGGTGACTGAGCCCCAGCAGGGTGAGGGTGCCCAAGGCAGGGTGAATCCTGGCCAGAGCTAGGTGGGAGCTCACCTGAGTAATCCTGAGCATCCCCAGAGCCAGGGCCACGCAGGACAGTGCTGTCTGTGAGGTACACTGCCAGGTACTGGGAATAACAATGCCAGCACACAGAGCTGCCCCTCCCAAGTGCACTGAGATTTGTCCTGGAACAGCCTGTCCCCTTGTCCCTGGGCATTGGAGGGAGCATTCAGGCACAGACACCCCCACAGAGTCACTGAGGCAGCCAAGAACACCCCAGGAGAGAGCCCAGGAGAGGCCCCAGGGGAGGGGGGAACAAGAGGGAGGGGAGCAGTTTCAGGGTGAGACCTGCACGGCACAGCAGCCACACATTGTCACTCAGGTCTGGGTCCAGGATCAGACAAGTGGGCTCTCCATCCCAGCCAGGAGCGAGCGAACCTCCCCAGCACACCCACAGCTCCCACACTCCTGGATGCCCCAGGGAGGCGCAGTTTTCCTACTGGGTACATTAACTAGGTGCTGGTGTCATCTCAGTCTCACGTCCAGAAGGGAATTCAGGCTGACAAAGAACATGAAGCAGCCTTTGCTCGAACACCTGAGGCCAGAGAGCACAAGACATTGCTTTAGCTGCAAGGATGTGGAGCGCCTGGGCTGGTACCAGTTCAGAGTGGTCCTGAACCAGCCCTCACAGTGTGTTTGTGCTGGATGGTGCAAACCAGTGCACCCCCCAGTACGCACCAGGCTCTGGGCACATGCTTCCACTGAGTTTCCACCGAGCTTCTCCATGTGCCTACGGCCAGGGAAGCTGTACCCTGATGTTTGCCTCCTCTGCTACACTGCTGGCATTGCTGGCATGCCAGCCCCTCTGCTTCTGGGGCAGCAGAGAACTGACAGAGCAGCAAATGCTTGAACCTGAAGCCCAAGGCGCTGGTGGATGCCAGCCAAGACCACGGATGTTTTACCAGGGAGCCTCTTATTGTCTCTCTTCTCTCTCCACAGGGGAGCACACTGTGAACGCCAAATCAGGGCTGAGCACGACACTGCCTCCAGCTCCAAAGGAGACCGGTGCTCGGACTGAGTGTGGGGCAGAGACCGCCCCAGCAAAGCCAGCTGACATGAGCTCCTTTCAGGGAGAGAAGATTTAGACTAATTTCCTCCTGCCAGCTTCTCTCCGCGGTAACAGCTCGAACGAGCTCTGCGAAACAGCAGCTGGTACTTGGAGATAAACACTAACTGAGGCTCAGCCTGGCAGCCCAGCCCTGGACAGCTTCAGAGGCTGCCGGGAGGACAGAGGATGATGCGGCTCTGGCAGCTGAGTTCCTTGCGAGACAGGGTCACGGGCTGCTGCGGAGACCATTTCCAAGTTCTCAGGTCACACGGACAGCCCTGAGCCCAGGAATACCGATGTGTTCCCTCTTCTCACCCTTACCCAGCCAGACGCTGCATCCCAAGGCACAAAAAACTTTGGCATGGTATCAGCACAGAGAGGCATGAGGAATGCCACGGCTCCTTCCCGTTTCTGGAACGGGGCTCCCACCACGTGCATCCCCAGCCAGAAGATGCATCCCGGCAGCATTGCTCCCGCTGCCTCCGAGCGTGCCGAGCAGTCCGTGGGTTTTCTCCTGCACCCTCGGCGGCGGTGGCGGCTACAGAGAGTCCCGGGACAGCCCCGGAGGAGCCGGCAATGCCTCCCGTGCCAGGGGAAGGGTGTCGGGGGAGCCGGGGCCATTGCCCGGTGGTGGCAGGGCAGTGCCTGCGCATCCCTCCAGGTGCGGGGTCACTGGCCGCTGACGAGGTTCGTTAATTAGCTCCTCTTCCAGGCTCTGCAGGCAGCGCTCCTCTTCTTCGGGTCCTGCAACATCCCCGGCGTTTTCCCACAAGAGAGCACTAGAAAAGGGTGTCAGTGTTCCATAGCACGAAATGCACTCTCCTCCCTGTTAGAGATCCAGGAGACAGGTAACGCAATCCCCAAAAGCGCTCCAATTTACTGCCCCCACAGATGACCCAGCGTTTCCTTCTCCTGTCAGGATCATCCCTCCTAGAAGTCCGGTGTTGCAGTCCCCGTCCGCGGACCGGCGGGGCACGGGCAGGATGCGGGCAGCTGCGTGCCCCGAGGGTGGAGCGGAGCGGAGCTGCCGCCGCGCTCCCACCCCGCAGGACGGTTCCGCCGGTGCATCCACCGGACCGATCGTCAGCTCAAACTCCGCGCACCGCCCGCAGCCGCGCCGCTCCCGCCCGCCGCCCGCTCCGGACCCGGGGTCCCGGGCGGCGGCTGGGGCCGGGCTGTGGCCCCGGGAGGGCTGTGGGGCGTCCCGGGGGCCGCGGCCGCTCTCGGCGCCCGTCGCCGCAGCCCGGCCCCGGCGTGGCGGGGCAGGCGGAGGCGTGTCCGTCTCCGCGCCGGTGCCCGCGCCTGGTCCCGCCCGGCGGCGCGCAGCCCCGAGCCCGGCGCGGCGGGGGCGGCCCGGCCGCACGTCTGCGCGGCGGCGGTCGGGCGGGCGGGCGGGCGGCTGCGGCTCAGCCGTGCGTGCGGCGGGGCGGGGAGGGCCCGGCTGCTCCAGCCCGCCCCGGCGCGGCGCGGCGCGGGGGAGGCGGCGGCTGCTCCATGCGGCAGCGAGCGGCGCGGCTGCCCGCGGCCGGGGCCGGGGCCGGGGCCGGGCGGAGGCCGGCGGCGCGGAGGATGGGCGCAGCTGCCGCCGCCGCGGAGGGCCGAGCCGCGGGCGCCGCGCTCCCCGCTCTGCCCCGCCGCAGCGCCCGCCGCCGCGGCTGCTCCGCCTGAGCGCGCCCGGCGCGGAGCGGCGCGGAGCCGCATGGCCCTGCCGCCGGCCGCCCCGCGCTAGCGGCACCCGCACCCGGGAGGCGCCGGCCCGGCGGCGGGGCTGCCCGCGCCTCGGCTACGTCCGTCTGTCCATCCGTCCGTCCGTCCAGCGCAGCGCCCGGCGCGCAGGATCCCGCAGCGGGGTGCGGAGCGGCAGCGCTTGGCGAGGATTAACCTGGCGCAGGTACGCGACAAGGTCAGCGCCGGCGGGAGCAGAACGGGGCGGGCTGCCCGGTGCGGGACGATGCGGGCGGGCTGATGCGGGCGGGTTGTCCCGCGCCTCCCGCCCCCGCCGCGCGTGTGTGCATGTGCCGCCGCCCGCCCCAGCCGCCGCGTGGGGCCGTCCCCGGGCCGGCGTGCCCGTCCCGGCCGCGGGCAGCTCCGCCGCGGAGCCGCGGTAGGATGCGGGGGTGAGCGCCGGCTCGGGGCGGAGCGGCGGGCAGCCCGCCTGCCGCCAGCGCCCGCAGCCCGCCGGGGCCCGGCCGCGGCCGCACCCGCAGGGGACGCGCTCCGGCCGCCGCCCGTCCCCGGAGGCACCAGGTAACGCGAGGGGAGTCGCGCCCGGCACATCTGCATTGCACCGCGGTACCGGCCCAGGGGATGGGGGGGGGGGTTGGGTGGTGAGGGGCGGCCCGGCCGGTCCCGAACGTCCCGGTCAGGACGACCCCAGGGCGCCGGGACGACGCCCTTCCCGGGAGGGCGGCGGCCGCGGGAAGCGCGGAGCGGCGGGGCGGGTGCCCCACGGACGGGCCGGGCCGGGCCGGGCCTGGCCGCGCTGCCGCCGCTGCCCGCGGGACGGCGCCGGCGGCCGCCCGCGCCGGGCTGGGCAGGGGCTGGGCTGGGGATGCTGCGGGGCCGGAGATGCTGCCAGGCTGCGATGCTGCGGGGCCGCCCGCGCCGCGTGCCGCCGCCCCCTCCGCGCCGCGCTGCCGCTGCCGCCGCCCGGTTACCGGCACCGCTGGCGCTGCGGCGCTGCCCGAGCGGGCGGAGGAGCCGCTGTTCGCGGAGCCATCCCGGGGCGCTCTCGCGGGTGGCTCGGGGGGTGCGGGGCTCTGCCGGAGGGCGCCGGAATCCCGCGGCTCCCCCGCCCCAGTCCTCCCGCCCCGTCCCACCGCCCCTGGCCGCCACGCGCACCCCGCTCTCCCCGCGGCTCTGTCCCCAGGGCCGCCGCGGTCCCCTGCGTCCTGGGATGCGGCTGCGCCCCCCTCTCCTCCTTGCCCTCCGCCCCCTCCGTGGCGAACGCCGCCGTGTGCGGGAGAAGGAATGTAGGACAGAATGGCCCTTCCCCGCCGGAAGGTTCCCGTTGGGGAGATGGCAGAGCAGCGGCGGAGAAGCCGGCGGAGCCTCGCAGCCATGTTGGTGTCGGAGCATCAGCCCTCGCGGCTCCGGGAGCCTGGCTGCCGTGCGGGAACCGGCATGTCTGGGCCAGGTGCACCGGGGAAGCCTCTTCCCGAGCTGCTCCTTCCCAGCACGGACCGGGGAACATTGGCTCTGCGGCTCCTCTGCATCCTGGGACAGCAGCTCTTCCCTTCCTCCCTTCCAGTCTGTTGCGTCTCCGGGGCACTCATTATGTTGTGTGTGTGGAACAGAGGCATGTGTTGGTTCCAGCTGTGGTCATGAACTCGGCCTCAGCAGTCCTGGAGACCAGGGGTGGGACAGCAGGTGCCCCCAGCCAAGCCCAGCCCCGTGTGGCCTTTGGCTGGGTGCCGTGGAACCGGACAGGCTGGGTGTCCCTGCCCTTGGCCATCGCGCTGTCGTACTGGTGATCCTCCCCACCCACGCTTCCATTTCGCATGTTCCTGTGTGACACGTGGTGTCAGCTCGTTCCCTCTGAGCATCCTCGGGCGAGCCTGCGTGTGCAGGGCTGCTCAGGCCGGCACAGCCAGCCAGCCCACTGGCGAGGCGAGGTGGATCCATGCTGGAATTGAAGCCTGTTTGGTTCCAGCGGTGCCTCTGCAGATGGAGGGTCTGGGCTGGCCTGGCAGCAGCTGTGTCCAGGAGCATGGGGCAGTGCTGCCCAGATGGACTGCGTGTGCTGGCTCTGGTCTGCCCTGCTGTGCAGGACTGCATCCCAGCTGCCTGGAGCTGGGTGCTCGGGGCTGTGTGTGCTGCCACAGGGACTGCTCCAGGTGGGCACCCTGGTCCTGTGTACAGCCACCCCTCGGAGCTGGCCCATGGGCTCTGTGGTATTCCAGTCAGTCCTGGCAGGTAGAGGTGTGCCAGGCCTGGCAATTCCACTGCTGGTCTGGGAGTCTGGTTTGGTTTTGCACAAGCAGCCATAGCAGAGACTGAGTGTTCTCAGTGCTCAACACCTTCCCAATCCACGCTGCTAAATATATACTGTACTCAAGGGATTATGCATTTGTTTAAATGCATAATAAATGTGTTTAAATGCGTAAGGCTGGATCATAATGCACACCAGAGCTTGCCAGTTTGGCCTCCAGTTACCAGCCTCTCTAAGATACATCTCCTGGCATATTATCTCATCTTTCTGCTTTCAGAAAGAGCAGTTCTTGGTTTTATCATGGCAGGGCAGTCAGTGGAAGCAAATCCTGGATATTTCAGGTGCCCAGTGCAAGTTAAAGCTGAATTAGTTCTCCTGTTCAGCAGACACTTCCAGGTGCAGGAGGGGACTTGAGATTGACACATTCCACCCAAGACATGCAGATGTGGAAGTGGCCTCCAGATTGTCCTGTCCCAGTGAGAGCTGGTGGGCTGAGTGCTCATGTCATCCTTACAGCCAAGAGAAGCTGCACTTGAGTGCAGCTCTGTTCAGGATGGTGCCCCAAGGGCTTGGTTTGAATTTTTCATGCAGGTCTGTTGTGTGGAGAGGCTCGTGTTGGCCACTGAAGGTGTGAGTGGGGCCAGGGGGAGGAGGCTGAGAGGTGGCTGCCCAGCCCAGGATCTGGGCTGGCTGGGAATGTGGGGAACCCAAGAAGAGATGTGGCTGAGCAGCATGGCAAGGAAAAAACAGATCTTCCTCAATTTTTTGAGAAAGATTGGAGGGGCTGTGAAGGCAGGTGCATCAGGAATGATGGCCTTGGCACACTGGGTGCCTGCCTTGGGTGGGTGGAGCATCCCCAGGTGCCTGGAGGGCCTGTCCCTCCGCTGGGGCACGTGGGGTAGTTCAGAGGCTGGAGGGCTAATGGCTTTGCACTGCTGATCGATCCTGCCTGTGCTTTCAGATGTGGTGAGGCTGGGTTTTATGGAGCAATCTTTGCATATTCCCTGCACAAGCAGCTGGGCCCGAGCGCCGCTCTAATGGCCTCGCTATTAGCGGGCTCAGAACCTGAGCCAGACTGAAAAGGCTGTGTAAGTGCTGCTCAAGCGTTTTGGGCCAGGCATATTCCATGCATTAGGGAAGATTTGTACTCTTTGGACCAGACATCACTGAGTGTTGTCTATTTATACACATCTAAATATATCCTCTGCAGTCTTCAGACTTTTCTAGCTAGTAGTAAAATTACTTTTCAATATCATGCTATTAAACCATGCTTGCTGACGCTATCTGATGAAGTTTGTGCTAGGAGAGGCTTATGTGTGTGTGTTTGTTTTAAATAAAAACTATTCTTGAGGTAGTTACCTAAAATGCTTTGGAAACAAAGGCTTGTTGTCTGTGTGGCTGGGTAGCAGGGAGAAATGTGGTCAAAGAGGAGCAGCTCTGGAGACATGCTCAAGCCTGGGAAACCAAATCCAAACCTTATCCAAAGGTTTAGGGTACCTTGCCCAAAGTATAAGCTTTTGTTGCTGAAGAGTGAACCATTCTTTCTAGAAAGTTTGTATGAAATAATCATGCACTTTGCAGCAAAATAGAAACATTTGCTTCAAATTAGTCAGATATACCTTCTGGTACTCTGGAGTTTGAGATGTCGTTCTGAAAACAGAATGACGAATCCTGAAGTAAGGTGGGTTATGGAATTCCTCTGCAGTGCCCAGATCCAGGCTGTGCAGGGTGTTCCCTCAGAGCCCTGCTGCACGGCTGGCTCTGTGTCCTGGGTGCAGTTCTCTGGAGCTGCTGTGGGTCTCAGTGGGGCTCCCGAGGAGGGTGCAGACCTTGGCTTGTCCCCAGTAGCCATGGGCTTGCTGGGTGGGTGGTGGGGACAGACATGGCTGGCTGATGCTGGCAGCCCGACATGGAATAGTGATGGCCATTGTTTTGTTTTCTGTGGCAGCTCTTGCTGTCGGTTTTCTGAGAGCTAGGAGGCTGCAGAGGAAGGGAAGGGGGTTGGTGTTCACAGGGGAGCAGGTGAGGTGAGGAGAGGAGAAGACAGGCTCTTGGAGAGGGCCCTGGCCCTGAGCCCCTGGAGCCAAAGACAGGTGCTGGTCCCTGGGCCACCCCAGGTCCCTTGGCTGGGGCTCTGGGCTCCATGAGCCAGAGGTCTGTAGTGTGGTGACATGGTGTGGTGGCAGGAGCCGTGTCCTGCCCTGTGGGCACAGGTTGGTGTGAGGATGACTGAGGTGTCTGAGGGCTCCCTGCCCATGTGCCCTATCCCACATGGGCACTGAGGTGCAGGCTGGGCACACCATGAACACTGCCTGAGGTGTCTGAGGGCTCCCTGCCCATGTGCCCCATCCCACCTGGCCACTGAGGCACAGGCTGGGCACACCATGAACACTGCCTGAGGTGTCTGAGGGCTCCCTGCCCATGTGCCCATCCCACATGGGCACTGAGGCACAGGCTGGGCACACCATGAACACTGCCTGAGGTGTCTGAGGGCTCCCTGCCCATGTGCCCATCCCACATGGGCACTGAGGCACAGGCTGGGCACACCATGAATGCTGCCTGAGGTGTCTGAGGGCTCTGCCCTGTGCCCATCCCACATGGGCACTGAGGCCGGCTGGGCACACCATGAACACTGCCTGAGGTGTCTGAGGGCTCCCTGCCCATGTGCCCATCCCACATGGGCACTGAGGCACAGGCTGGGCACACCATGAATGCTGCCTGAGGTGTCTGAGGGCTCCCTGCCCATGTGCCCATCCCACCTGGGCACTGAGGCACAGGCTGGGCACATCATGCCCTGAGCTGGGCAGCAGCTTCTGTGTTCCATGGGATAAATGGCTGTCCAAGTCCTGTTTGTTTTGAGCAGGCTGGATGATGTGGAAGGTGGTTTGTCAAATGGCTAACTGAGGCAGTGATGGCAGCCTTGATGGGTGCCTCCAAATGTGTAGCATGTGGCCTCAGAGTATTTGAGCCGGTTCCCAATGCTGCAGAGCTCGTGTCCAGTGCTGTGGTTTTGAGTTTGCTCTTGTAGATGAAGCTTCTCCCCAGGAACTGCCTCATGGCAAAACATTTCCATGAAAACATATGATTAGGTAGCTTTGCTTTAAAGTGGAATATCTTTTTTCCCTTGAAGTTTTTATTTAGGCTTTTCTGTCAAGATCGTGTTGGAATTCTTTTGGATTGCAGACAGATAAAACTCTTCAGTTTTTGTTGCCTCAGCATTGTTTCATTGCCAGAGAGCTGATATTCCCTGCTTATTTATTTCCAATTATTTATGGTTCCTGGTCTCTGTAGTTGGCCATGGGGGATGGAGAAGCAGGAGCCCACCACAGTGAGCTGTGACAGCTCTGTGAGTCCTGCAGCAGGACTCACCAGCTGTGGGACAGCAGTGTACAAGGAAAGCACAAACAAAGAGGAAAATGCACGGGGGAGAAAGCCACACTGAGAGGAATCCCCAGGATGTGTTCTTAGTCCTGTGGTGCTGCTGGTCCTGGGATTGGGATGGGATTGCCTTAGCACCTCTGGGGAGTCATGCAGAGATGTTCTGCTGCACATGGGTGAGGTGCTAGTTCTCCGTGCTTAAGCCAGACTTAAGAGTTTGCCTGGGATGTGAAATGCCCAGCACCGAGAGGCAGGTGCTGCTGGCACAGGGAGGCATCAGGACAGGAAGGCAGGTGCCACTGCCACTGGCACAGGCAGGCAGGTGCCATGGGCACAGGCAGGTATCCCTGGCACAGCAGGCAGGTGCCTACAGCAGGCAGGAATCACTGGCACAGCAGGCAGGTGCTGTGGGCACAGGCAGGAATCACTGGCATAGCAGGCAGGAATCACTGGCACAGGCAGGTATCACTGGCACAGGCAGGTATCACTGGCACAGCAGGCAGGTGCCACGGGCACAGGCAGGTATCACTGGCACAGGCAGGTATCCCTGGCACAGCAGGCAGGTGCCACGGGCACAGGCAGGAATCACTGGCACAGGCAGGTGCCACGGGCACAGGCAGGAATCACTGGCACAGGCAGGTATCACTGGCACAGGCAGGTATCACTGGCACAGGCAGGTATCACTGGCCCAGCAGGCAGGTGCCACTGGCACAGGCAGGAATCACTGGCACAGGCAGGTGCCACGGGCACAGGCAGGTATCACTGGCACAGGCAGGTGCCACGGGCACAGGCAGGAATCACTGGCACAGGCAGGTATCACTGGCCCAGCAGGCAGGTGCCACGGGCACAGGCAGGTGCCACGGGCACAGGCAGGTATTACTGGCACAGGCAGGTATCACTGGCACAGGCAGGTGCCACGGGCACAGGCAGGAATCACTGGCCCAGGCAGGTGCCACGGGCACAGGCAGGAATCACTGGCACAGGCAGGAATCACTGGCACAGGCAGGTATCACTGGCCCAGGCAGGTGCCACGGGCACAGGCAGGTATCACTGGCCCAGGCAGGTGCCACGGGCACAGGCAGGAATCACTGGCCCAGGCAGGTATTACTGGCACAGGCAGGTATCACTGGCACAGGCAGGTGCCACTGGCACAGGCAGGAATAACTGGCACAGGCAGGTGCCACGGGCACAGGCAGGAATCACTGGCACAGGCAGGTATCACTGGCACAGGCAGGTGCCACGGGCACAGGCAGGAATCACTGGCCCAGGCAGGTATTACTGGCACAGGCAGGTATCACTGGCCCAGGCAGGTATTACTGGCACAGGCAGGTATCACTGGCACAGGCAGGAATCACTGGCACAGGCAGGAATCACTGGCCCAGGCAGGTATTACTGGCACAGGCAGGAATCACTGGCACAGGCAGGAATCACTGGCCCAGGCAGGTATTACTGGCACAGGCAGGTATCACTGGCACAGGCAGGTGCCACGGGCACAGGCAGGAATCACTGGCCCAGGCAGGTATTACTGGCACAGGCAGGTATCACTGGCACAGGCAGGAATCACTGGCACAGGCAGGTATCACTGGCCCAGGCAGGTATCACTGGCACAGGCAGGTATCACTGGCCCAGCAGGCAGGTGCCACGGGCACAGGCAGGTGCCACGGGCACAGGCAGGAATCACTGGCACAGCAGGCAGGTGCTGCCGGCAGCACCGCTGGCGCTCCGGCAGCTGCGTCGTTGCCGTTTTCTCCAACGCACTGTGCAAGCCCTGATGTAAGGCTCCCTGATAGGGCCCGTGGGAGCGGGTCTGAGTAAGGCGAGCGGGATTTGTCGCCCTGTCAGCCGTGAGTCAGTGCTGCCGCTGCCGGTACGTGGTGTTTCACAGGAGCCTGTGCTGCCGGCTGTGCTGCGTGAGCCACTGCTGCTGCTGCCAGAGCCGTGCGCTGCGGGCAGGCTGGGCAGCCTGGGTGTCACTGTGCCGTGGGCAGCTTGGGTGTCACTGTGCTGTGGGCAGGCTGGGTGTCACTGTGCCGTGGGCAGCCTGGGTGTCACTGTGCTGTGGGCAGCCTGGGTGTCACTGTGCCGTGGGCAGCCTGGGTGTCACTGTGCTGTGGGCAGGCTGGGTGTCACTGTGCCGTGGGCAGCCTGGGTGTCACTGTGCTGTGGGCAGCCTGGGTGTCACTGTGCTGTGGGCAGCCTGGGTGTCACTGTGCTGTGAGCAGCTTTGGTGTCACTGTGCTGTGGGCAGCCTGGGTGTCACTGTGCCATAGGCAGCTTTGGTGTCACTGTGCTGTGGGCAGCTTTGGTGTCACTGTGCCATAGGCAGCTTTGGTGTCACTGTGCCGTGGGCAGCCTGGGTGTCACTGTGCTGTGAGCAGCTTTGGTGTCACTGTGCTGTGGGCAGCTTTGGTGTCACTGTGCTGTGGGCAGCCTGGGTGTCCCTGTGCCATAGGCAGCTTTGGTGTCACTGTGCTGTGAGCAGCCTGGGTGTCACTGTGCTGTGGGCAGCTTTGGTGTCACTGTGCTGTGGGCAGCCTGGGTGTCACTGTGCCATAGGCAGCTTTGGTGTCACTGTGCTGTGGGCAGCTTTGGTGTCACTGTGCCATAGGCAGCTTTGGTGTCACTGTGCCGTGGGCAGCCTGGGTGTCACTGTGCTGTGAGCAGCTTTGGTGTCACTGTGCTGTGGGCAGCCTGGGTGTCCCTGTGCCATAGGCAGCTTTGGTGTCACTGTGCCGTGGGCAGCCTGGGTGTCACTGTGCCGTGGGCAGCTTTGGTGTCACTGTGCTGTGGGCAGCTTTGGTGTCACTGTGCCGTGGGCAGCTTTGGTGTCACTGTGCTGTGGGCAGCCTGGGTGTCACTGTGCCGTGGGCAGCTTTGGTGTCACTGTGCTGTGGGCAGGCTGGGTGTCACTGTGCTGTGGGCAGCTTTGGTGTCACTGTGCCGTGGGCAGCCTGGGTGTCACTGTGCTGTGGGCAGCTTTGGTGTCACTGTGCTGTGGGCAGCCTGGGTGTCACTGTGCCGTGGGCAGCTTTGGTGTCACTGTGCCGTGGGCAGCCTGGGTGTCACTGTGCCGTGGGCAGCTTTGGTGTCACTGTGCTGTGGGCAGCCTGGGTGTCACTGTGCCATAGGCAGCTTTGGTGTCACTGTGCTGTGGGCAGCCTGGGTGTCACTGTGCCATAGGCAGCTTTGGTGTCACTGTGCCGTGGGCAGCCTGGGTGTCACTGTGCTGTGGGCAGCTTTGGTGTCACTGTGCTGTGGGCAGCTTGGGTGTCACTGTGCTGTGGGCAGGCTGGGTGTCACTGTGCCATAGGCAGCTTTGGTGTCACTGTGCTGTGGGCAGCTTTGGTGTCACTGTGCTGTGGGCAGCCTGGGTGTCACTGTGCCGTGGGCAGCTTTGGTGTCACTGTGCTGTGGGCAGCCTGGGTGTCACTGTGCCGTGGGCAGCTTTGGTGTCACTGTGCTGTGGGCAGGTTTGCTGTGCTCGTGGCTCCTCCTGACACGTCAGCCTCGTGTCTCATCTCTGCCGGTGCCCAGCTGCAGTGACGCTGCTCTTGGGGACCAGGCTCCAAACTGCAGTTCCCAAGAAGTGACTGCTGCTTTCCTGTGTCTGAGCCTCAGCTTTGGCTGCCTTTGGGGACAGTGTGCTGTGTCACAGGCGGGCAGGGAGGGCTCTGCACACCAACAGTACCCTGGGCAGGAGAGCACCGTAGCCCTGAATGCCACAACAGAGCCCGGGCAAGCTGACAAAGACAGCTGAGCTTCTTTCAGCTCTGGTGTAAAGAACCAGGATAACAGCACAGGCTCCAGATTAGGCTCCAATGCTGCCCAGCTGCAGGGTGTCCCAGCAGGCCCTGTGCAGGGGTCCTTGGCATGGCTGTGCTGGGTTGGAGATGTACTGCAAGTGCCTCCAGGTGACCACCTGTCCTCATAGTGTGGGTCTGGTAATGTTCAGGCCCCATATGCTGTGCTGAGGACCAGGGATGGGGATGAACATGGAGACAATCAGCCACCCTGGTGACACGTGGCCTCAGAGGCTCAGCCAGCAGAGCACCTGCATGGGGACACCTTTGTGGGCTAATTGCCACTTGCTGCCCTGGTGTGTTGGGCCACTAAAACCAGATGTGTCCTTGTCCCCAAGTACACAGCAAGGATTGCATTTAGTGACTGGGGGTGCAGCCCCCTTCTAGTACTCCATGTTCCTTGCACAGAGCGCCCTGGTCATCTGCAGCTGGATCCTGCAGGTGTCCCACAAGCACCCCCCTCTCTGCATTCCCGCTTTGGCAGCAGCGAGGATCCCTCCATCGGGGTCTGGTGTCCTGATGTGGCTGAAATGAGAGGCTGCCCCAAGGGCTGGCATTCCTGTTGTGTTCATTATTGCCCTGAGTTGGACACACCTAGCATGTGTTATTTAAGAAGCATTCTGCAAACATGCAGCTTCTGTGGATTGAAGCAATCCCCTGTCCTTGCCTGCCCTAGAAGGGAAACATGATAAATGCCGTGGAAGAAGGCACAGTAGGTCAGGGTGGGTGGTGGCAGCTGCTGTTACTGCCAGATGAGGACTCTGTAACTTCCAAGGGAACAGATGAGGACAGCGGTGTTTAAATGAGCATTGTGCTGTGTGCCCAGGTGGGTGCCAGCTGAGCTGCCCAGGTGAGTGCCCTGTGATTCTGGCACTGGGTGCCCCAGCAGCTCTCTTCAGCCCCGCCACGCTCCACCAGCTCTGCCAGGGCCTCCCGTGGTGTCACCAGCAGGCACAAAGGGCTCACTGAGTGAGCTTCATTTCTTCTAAGGAGCATTAAAGAAGCCAATCAATGTACAGAGCCTGTGACTGCACTTAAATTCCATCTGGAAAGTTATAACAGTAAATAAGGAGCAGTAACGAGGAGTGAAATTGTGTGGCCAGAAGGATGCGAGACTTGGAATTCTTGGGAGAGGCTGGACTTGCTCCTTGCCATCTGGAATTTGGGTTTAGGTGTTAATAAGGTATCCAAATGGTTCCCCAATGGTCAATAATGCATCCCTGGTTTGTACTGGGGATGTGAGGAGACGTGAAGGCTAAAGGAGGAGAGTGAAGGACAGCAGTATTACAGCTACCACACACGGGTCAGAGGAATCACTCCTACTCCAGGGGCACCACATGGTGTTCCTGTGATGCCAGGCACAGAAAATCTAACCCAAGCATCTGGGGAGCAGCACACATGTCTGGCAATCTGGGTGTCCCTGTAGGGACAGTGTAGAGCATGCAGGTCCCAGCTGCACTCCATGCCCTGTGCTCTGTGCCCTCCATGCTGCTGGTGTGGCCAGCAGTGCTGTGTGGCCTGCATGTGTCTGTGCCCTGTTCCGTCCTTGCTCTCAGCATGGCCAGCAGTGCTGTGTCTCTGTGCCCTCCTGTGTGGCCAGCCTGTGTCTGTGCCCTGTTCCGTCCTTGCCCTCAGCATGGCCAGCAGTCCCAGCTGGAGCAGCAGTGCTCCACTGGTGGTTCCGGTGCTGGAGTGGATTTTGTACAGCAGAGGCTTGGTCCTGAGCTGGACTGGGTGTGCATGGGGCATCGTGGAGCAGATACCTGCCTCCTGCAGGGCGTGGTTTCCCTCTGCCAAGGCTTTTGAAGTGTGCTAACCTTCACAGCTATGGTTTTGGTTTACATCTGCAGCAGCAAGTTGTGTGAGGCAGCAGAAGGGGATTTCTAGGGTGAGAGGATGGACGAGGAGGAGCTGCATCCCCTCCGTGTGTGTCAGGGCACTCAGGTGGCACTGTGTGGGCAAGGCCTGGTGAACTGAGTGTGCACAGGGGGCTGGAGGCACTGGGGGGGCTGTAGTGCTCCCCTGCCCACGATGCTGTGCCTGGAAGGGGCACTGGTGGGGGTCACCCCTGCCCTGCACACTGGGGTGGGCAGCAGGGCTGGGGGCTGGAAGGACAGGGTCTGACTGCCAGCTGCTGGTACTGCTGGTGGTGGTGGTGGCAGCTCCACAGCCTCGGGAGCAGTGCTGGGACTGCTGGGTGTGGAGAGAGCAGCGTGCTGGCTCAGCTCCCTTCCCAGCTCAGCCCAGAGCCGACTGCTGGCATATGACACTCGTTATCTCTCCAGCTCAGAAACGCAGTGCTCAGGGCATCCTGATGGATTTGTGACACTTCCCATGGGACTCTGTGCTCATAAACCAATTAAAGGATTACATCCTTGTAATGTGGAGAGTATTCTTTGTTTATTAAGTAATGCAGGTATAATTCAATTAGTGACAGACTGACCTGCTGATGTCAGATGTGGATGCCAGGCAGGCTGGCCTCAAGCTCTGCTCCCCCAGATGGGAGCAGCAGGAGCTGAGGGGAGCAGCTGCCCCTCCTGTAGCTCCCTGTGCCCAACAGGAGCCATGGGAGTTTTTTATGGCTTTTGCTGACCTGTTTCCTTTACAGACGCACAGAATCCCAGAATTGTTTGGGTTGGAAGGGACCTTAGGGCTCATTCCACCCCCTGCCATGGCAGGGACACCTTCCACTGTCTCAGGCTGCTCCAAGGCCACTCCAGCCTGGCCTGGGGCACTGCCAGGGATCCAGGGGCAGCCACAGCTGCTCTGGGCACCTGTGCCAGGGCCTGCCCACTCTCACAGGGAGGAAGTTCTTCCGTAAAAATGAAATGGTCTATTATTGTGAGATGGATTCAGGCTGGGCCGAGTGTTTACTGTTTGTCATGGCTCAGAAAGCCCTGTGTCACCAAACCGTGTCCAGGGCACAGCCTGTGCCCCCGTGCCCCCCTCTGGGTGGCTGTGGGTAGCTGCAGTGCCCTCCCTGGCCCCAGCTCAGGCTCTGCCATGTGCTGCTCCCTGTTCCTGCAGCAGCCTGGGCTGCACGACTACCTCGGGGTGCAGGGGTCAAGCGTCTGCTCCTCTGGTGAGGTGCTCAGCGCTGAGGGTCCTGTCCCCGGGAGATCCCTCTGTCCCTTGTGCAGAGAGTCCTGTCCCCGGGAGATCCCTGTGCTCTGGGCCCTGTGAGGTCCTCAGTGCAGAGAGTCCTGTCCCCCGGAGATCCCTGTGCTCTGGACCTTTGCTGAGGTCCTCAGTGCAGAGAGTCCTGTCCCCCGGAGATCCCTGTGCTCTGGGCCCTGTGAGATCCTGTCACCAGGGAGATCCCTGTGCTCTGGGCCTTTGCTGAGGTCCTCAGTGCAGAGAGTCCTGTCCCCGGGAGATCCCTGTGCTCTGGGCCTTTGCTGAGGTCCTCAGTGCAGAGAGTCCTGTCCCCGGGAGATCCCTGTGCTCTGGGCCTTTGGTGAGGTCCTCAGTGCAGAGAGTCCTGTCCCCGGGAGATCCCTGTGCTCTGGGCCTTTGCTGAGGTCCTCAGTGCAGAGAGTCCTGTCCCCGGGAGATCCCTGTGCTCTGGGCCTTTGGTGAGGTCCTCAGTGCAAGAGTCCTGTCCCCGGGAGATCCCTGTGCTCTGGGCCTTGCTGCCTCTCAGAGATCTGTCCCTGGGAGATCCCTGTGCTCTGGGCCTTTGCTGAGGTCCTCAGTGCAGAGAGTCCTGTCCCCGGAGATCCCTGTGCTCTGGGCCTTTGGTGAGGTCCTCAGTGCAGAGAGTCCTGTCCCCGGGAGATCCCTGTGCTCTGGGCCTTTGCTGAGGTCCTCAGTGCAGAGAGTCCTGTCCCCGGGAGATCCCTGTGCTCTGGGCCTTTGCTGAGGTCCTCAGTGCAGAGAGTCCTGTCCCCGGGAGATCCCTGTGCTCTGGGCCTTGTGAGATCCTGTCACCAGGGAGATCCCTGTGCTCTGGGCCTTTGCTGAGGTCCTCAGTGCAGAGAGTCCTGTCCCCCGGAGATCCCTGTGCTCTGGACCTTTGCTGAGGTCCTCTGTGCAGAGAGTCCTGTCCCCAGGAGATCCCTGTGCTCTGGGCCCTGGGACAGCCCAGGGCAGGCAGAGGGCCGCAGGTGTTTTTCGCTCTGGAAAAGGGAGGTCAGGGCTGGCGGGTGACGCATGGTGCCTTGGCACTGGCTGGGCACCCGTCTGCCAGGAGAGATGGGCAGAAACACAAGTGTAACATACCCTGTACAGCAGTGCAGGAGTGATTCTGGAGTAGAACAGGACTGATTCTGCAGATTTGGAGAATAAATTACAGTTCACATCTCAGTAAGAGGTGGTTTGCTCCTTGGTAAGAGATGGTGGAACTCGGACAGCATGGACCAGTGTGTGGCTGGGAACAACTGGGTGCAAAAGGTGTTTCCAGACTGCCAGACCTTTCCAGAAAGATCAGTATGTTTCAGTGTCCTGAATAATAAATGCTGGTCAGAAACCTGCTCTGGTTTTCCATGCAATCTTATGACAGAATTGCACTTAGTTTGCAGCACATACCGAGCAAAACTTTAAGTATTGAATGCAAATATAATGTGGAAAAGGAGGATCTACACATGTGTGAGCTAATAGAGGCACAAAAGCAGCTTGTGTAGCCTGGGACTGCTGAGGAACATAAGCACCTGACAGCAGAATTATCTCTGAGGACCACAGACTGACTTGTAAACTGTGGAATAAATTGCTCTTATTTTGTAGCATTTATGTGCTCAGCTGCACTTCACAGGGTTTTGCTTGTCTGGCAATTCCTGTTTGTCAGGTGGAAACCCTGGGCTGCTGGGGGCTGGCAGCTAGTGCGCTCTGAGCTGGGCAGAGGGCACAGCCTGGCAGAGAACTCCTTCCCTGACAGAAAGGGCCAGGTAGAGGGGCCAGGAGGGTGAGCTTGGCAGCAGGGCAGAGAGGCTGAGGCTGTGCAGAGGGGGAGCTCTCCTGGCCCCCTCTCCCCTGCAGGGCAGTGGAAGCCCCAGCCCTGAGCAGAGCGTTGCTGCGCTCGTGGGCAGTGGCACTGAGGTGGCACAGGCTGCCTGAAGCACAGTGCTGCTCCTGGGGGTGCCACTGCCTGTCTGGGACACTGCGAGACCTCTCAGGTGCTGCTTGTCACTGCAGCTCCAGCAGCTCCTTCCGATCCTTCCGAAATGACAAGATGTGAATTGCTGTTCTTGGGGGACAGCAGTGGCAGCTCAGGATCTCCATGCCCAGTGCCAGGCTGGCAGCTCCCTGTGCCCAGTGCCAGGCTGGCAGATCTCTGTGCCCAGTGCCAGGCTGGCAGATCTCCATGCCCAGTGCCAGGTGGCAGTGCTTTCCAGCTGAAGTGAGGCTCGTCGGTGCCAGGCTGGCAGCTTGTGTGCCAGTGCCAGTGGCAGATCCCGTGCCTGTAGCGGCAGTCTGTGTCAGTGCCGGCTGGCAGCGCTGCCCAGTGCCAGGCTGGCAGCTCTCTGTGCCCAGTGCCAGGCTGGCAGCTCTGTGCCCAGTGCCACAACATGCCAGTGCACTGGCACCTGCCAGGAGCCGGTAGCTGGCCAGTCAGGTCAGCTGGCAGCTCTTGTGCAGTCCAGCTGGCAACATGCCAGTACCAGGCTGGCAGCTCTGTGTGCCCAGTGCCAGGCTGGCAGCTCTGTGCCCAGTGCCAGGCTGGCAGAGCTGCCAGTGCCAGGCTGGCAGCGCCTGCCAGGCGGCAGTCTGTGTGCCAGTGCCGCGTCAGGCTGCAGCTCTGTGTGCCCAGGCCAGCGGACCCAGAGGTGGTGCCCAGTGCAGGCTGGCGCTGCCCAGTGCCAGGCTGGCAGCTCTCTGTGCCCAGTGCCAGGCTGGCAGCTCTCTGTGCCCAGTGCCAGGCTGGCAGATCCGCGTGCCCAGTGCCAGGCTGGCAGCTCTCTGTGCCCAGTGCCAGGCTGGCAGATCCCCGTGCCCTGTGCCAGGCTGGCAGCTCTCTGTGCCCAGTGCCAGGCTGGCAGATCTCCATGCCCAGTACCAGGCTGGCAGCTCTGTGTGCCCAGTGCCAGGCTGGCAGATCCCCGTGCCCAGTGCCAGGCTGGCAGCTCTCCATGCCCAGTGCCAGGCTGGCAGATCTCCTTGCCCAGTGCCAGGCTGGCAGCTCTGTGTGCCCAGTGCCAGGCTGGCAGATCTCCGTGCCCTGTGCCAGGCTGGCAGCTCTGTGTGCCCAGTGCCAGACTGGCAGCTCCCTGTGCCCAGTGCCAGGCTGGCAGCTCTCCTGCCACACTCACGCTGACAGTGATCCTCTCTCCTGACGTGTTGCCTGTTCCTGTCCTGGTGCCATGCAGTGCCAGGCTGCTCCCCTGTGCCCTGCTCTGCTCCCAGGCGATGCCATTCCAGCCTCAGGGCTTTGTGCTCTGGCACTGCTGAGTCGTGTGGCTGTGGGGGGCAGTTTTGGTCCTTCAGAGCATCAGTTTGTGTCGATGCACAGACCCTGTTTTCTGATGGGTTCAATTGCAGGTTTGGCACCTCTGGGCAGGCAGGAGCAGCAGTCCCTGCCGTGCTCCCTGCTCCAGAGGCCAGAGCAGGATGGAGTTCATGGGGTTGGAGACATGGGAGGGACAGATTACTGCTCAGAGAAGGGGAAGGAGGCACCGGAGGGATGGCCACTCCCTGCACATGAACACAGTGATGGAAACACAACCTGCCCAGGTCTCTGGTGCCTTGGAGCTGATGCAGACCCGTGCAGGTGTTGGCTTCCTCTGCATGGTTTGTGGTGACCTGTGCTCCTGGGGCAGGGCTCAGGGGCAGGTTCAGCATGGGCTGCGCCCGTGCTGATGGATGGTGCAGGCTCCCAGCAAATGGGGAGGAGGAGGAGGAGGCATTCCTGGGCTGCAGCACCCATGCAGTGATGCTGGGCTGCCTGCAGCACCATGCAGTGGTGCTGGGCTGCCTGCAGCACCTGTGCAGTGGTGCTGGGCTGCAGCACCTTGCAGTGGTGCTGGGCTGCCTGCAGCACCTGTGCAGTGGTGCTGGGCTGCAGCACCTGTGCAGTGATGCTGGGCTGCCTGCAGCACCGTGCAGTGGTGCTGGGCTGCCTGCAGCACTGTGCAGTGGTGCTGGGCTGCAGCACCTGTGCAGTGGTGCTGGGCTGCCTGCAGCACCATGCAGTGGTGCTGGGCTGCCTGCAGGACTGTGCAGTGGTGCTGGGCTGCCTGCAGCACCGTGCAGTGGTGCTAGGCTGCCTGCAGCACCTTGCGGTGATGCTGGGCTGCCTGCAGCACCGTGCAGTGGTGCTGGGCTGCCTGCAGAGCAGTGCTGCTGGGGCTGTGGGCAGGAGAAGCAGGGCTGTAGTGCTGGGTGGGCACAGTGCTGGGGACAATGTGCTCCTGTGTCCCTGTCCTGCCCATGCTGGGCATGGAATCAGTCCTGCAGGAAGCTCTGTTTGTTGGACTGATGCCAGAATGATTGTTTGCCTTTTGCTTTCTATACCTTTTCTGTGACTTTTATGTACCCTCAGTATTCTTAGCATGGGTGCGTGTAAGTCCTTGAGTCTGATAACTTAGCATAGTCCTGGTATGCTGTTAGGCCAGGAGACCAAGCATCCTAAAGGCCTCCTAATAAACCTTGTGCTATCTTGGGAAACCAAGGTCCCCTTTAGAACACGTCCTGTGAATTGGAGATCTGGCCCATCCAGTGGGGGAATTCCACAGATGGAGGATATCAGGCCATTCATCCAGGCCTCCTACTGGGGCATCCTTGGCAGGTATGCTAATTTGTGAGGTCTGTAAATGGCATATGTGACCCATGGTGTGTGTGCATTGCGGTGCATTCCACCATGGTGCAGTGGTGCACCAGGAAGGGTCCTTATTCAAATACTGAGGTAAAAACCCCTTATCCCTTAGCTGTATGTGCCTCTCGAATTTTTAAAACCAGGGAGAGGCATCGGGACCTCATTGCTGGTGTCAGTGCCCGTGTCACACAGAGGGTTTGTCACACTCTGTCAGGGTGTCCCCAGGGTTATCACAGGGCACAGAGCTGGTGGCTGGAGCCTCTGCTCTGGCTGTGGGCTGGGCTGCTGTCTGTCACCCTTGGTTATGGGGACACCAGCCTTCCAAACAGGATCACTTGGCTCTGCAAAATGTCTGTCTCAGTATAACTCCAGCTGTGCCCTGGCGGTGCATGTGTGGAGTGCCCAGGTGCGGTAAGGAGCTTGCAGAAGTGGCTCTTACACTGGGGAGGGCTTACATGAGGACAGCTGTGTCTCACTCAGGTTGTGTGGAGGACAGGCTGCCTGGGAGTGAGGAGCTCCTGCTGCAGGAGATCTTCTCTGGGAGACCCTGCTCTGGGAGATCTGGGGATTGGTCTGTTTCCTTCCTCCTGTGTGAGTTTAACTGGTGGCACATCCCCTAATTACCATGGGTGAGGCAGAGGCGCATTGCCCTGTCCCTTCCCAGTGGTGTGAGCTGTCCTATGCTGTGGACAGGCTGTGGACAGAGCTGCTGCATGGAAACCCAGTGTCTCCATGTCCTCCCTCGGTGCCAGAGCAGCAGAGGAGCTGCTCTTGTGCCTGGCACTGCCCCAGTCCCCTGGAGCTGAAGGTGTTGCTTCCTGCCTCTCGCCAGCCCAGAGCAGGATCCCATGCCTTAGGACCTCTGTCCTGAGGGTCTGTGTCTCCTGGGCACTGCTCCTGGCAGCTCTGTGCTGGCTCTGACACAGCCTCTTGGGGACTGTGTTCCTCCCAGCAGCTCCTGGGGGGTCTTGGTGGGGTTCTGGCAATCATGGACCCGATGGTGATGCTTCCTCTGGTCACTCTGAGAGGGGCAGCCTCATGCCAGGATGTTTTACTTGGCAAATTTACTCTTACCCCCAGCAGCCTGATCTAGGGGAGGGTGTCTCTGCCCCTGTCAGGGGGTGGAACAGGATGATCTCCAAGGTCCCTCCCAACTCACACCATTCTGGGATTCTGTGCTCTTCCAGAAGATCCACAGTCCTGTTCATGGGAGCTGCGTAGGGTCGCTGTGCCCACAGAACCAGCAGTGCTGGAGCTGCTGACTGATGGAAGGGCTTGGAAACGAGCCAGTGCTGTGAGCAGGATTGGAAGTGCTGCCCAGGGCATCATTCTGCTCTGCTCTGTCCCCTTGCTGGGACACTGAAGTAATTGAGTTTTCTCCAGCTCCCCCACCTCATTCTTAATTACAACAGTGAACAGGAGGACCAGACAGCAAAAGAGATAGGCAAGGGAGAGCTTAGATAGCAAAGCTGAGAATTAAAAAAAAAAAGTTATGTTATCCTTACTTTAAGGATTCCTTAAAGTGAGATTTTTTTTTCCAGTGAAAGGTTTTCTTATTAAAAGAGATTCAGTTGGCATCGGATCTTTGCAGCAGAAATTAAATGCATGCAAAGGAATTTGTGTATCTCAAGAATCTCCAGTACAGCAGGAAGGGCACGATGCCTTTGCTTTTCTGTTGCTTTCTTTAATATAAGAAAACTTGAATTTAAAAAATGGTGAAAAGCTTTAAAAAGCCAATCAACAGCAGCACAACTGTTGAAATGTTGGCAGGTGCCTGTGGCACTTGTCTGGCATTGGGGTCTGCTGTCCCCTCACACTGTACAGGACCTGCCCCTGTCCCCTCTGCTGTCACCTGTCCTCCTCCCTGGGGCCACTGCATCCGTTTTTCAGCTCAAACATCTGGGTGTTTCCTGAGCTGTGACCAAGGGGCAGCTGCTCCTGTGTCAGCAAATAACCAGGACATTGTCGAGGCAAGCTTCTCTGCTAAAATGGCCTGTTTTGGAATGCAAAGTGCCCTTCCCACAGGGGTTCCCACCTGATGACTTCTCCCTGTGTTTGGGGCAGGTTTTGGCGTGGCCTGCCCGGGTGGGGCTCTGTGGGTCCCTGGGCTGTGAGGGGCTGAGCCAGGCACCCCGAGCCTGCCTGGTTCCCTTTGTCGCTGCAGGCACTGCTGGTGGCGCTGAGCCCCTCAGCCTGGGGAGCTGGGCTCTCCAGAAATAATTCTGAGGAGGAAGATGGATTCTTGATCTGTTCAGAGTGAAACAAATGTTAAAAAACCCCCACTGGTGTTCCCTGCCATCATCTCTGTGTTTGTGTCTCACTTTCTCTCACCTCTTTGTGCAAACCCAAGGAGTGTTGAGCAGCAGGAGTGCCTGGGATGGTGTTTGGGTTCTCTGTGTGCCCTCTGTCCCCTGTTCCTCCTGTTCTGTCCCTTCCTGCCAGCCCAGCTGGGGTCAGGGGCCGGGCTGGGACAGGGACAGGTCACACAGACACGTTCCTGTGCCGCGGAGCTGGGAGAGGAGTGTGGGAATCTGAAATGCAGGGAGCTCCCAGAGCTCCGGGCCTGTGAGCCAAAGCTGAGAATGAAACCCAGGATTTGGTCTGAGACCTTGGGAAAGGCTCCCAAACTGAGGCGCTATGTGGTATTTTCTGAGGACCCCCATCAAAGGAAGGAAATGATGGATCTGACTCCATGTTCTTAAAAGGCTTATATTATATTATATTATATTATATTATATTATATTATATTATATTATATTACATTATGCTATACTAAAGAATAGAGAAAGGATACAGACAGAGGGCTAAAAAGATACTAACGAAAATCTCCAGACTCCTTCCAGAGTCCCGGCACAGCCTGACTGTGATTGGTCAATGAGTCAAAACAATGAAACAATCACCTGTTGGATAAACAATCTCCAACCACATTCCAGAGCAGCAAAACACACGAGAAGCAAATGAGATAATTATTGTTTTCCTTTTTCTCTGAGGCTTCTCAGCTTCCCAGGAGAAAATCCTGGGCAAAGAGGATTTTTCAGAAAATGTGACAGTGACAGTGCTGGAAGTGAGAATGTGGATTTATAGTTTAAAGCAGAGACACGTTGAGCTAAGGAAAGGAAAGTTTAGGGTTTTAGAGTTTAAGATATAAAAATAAAAGTAGTTCCAGAGGCAAACAAGGAGTTTAGAATGCAGCACTGTGGGTTTGTGTGCCATAACATGAGTGGCTAAGAAAGCTCACACTGTAGCATGGGTGCATAAGACATAATATTTGAGGATTGGGTCAAAACCATAAATATCCTTGTTGGCAGTGTTTTATTGGTCAATAACTGCTTAAAAGGTCTTGTAACTGAGGGTCTTGTGACCTTCTGAGCCATCAGTGAAGATGTGAGCTGAACTCACCCTTCCTGCCTGTGTAGAAGATAAGAAAATAAACCAAAAATAAACCACATCATCTAAACCAACTCAGAGGTCCTGTCTCTAACTTACTCAGAACTCCCCACAAGAGAATTACCACAGATGAGGAGCAGTGATGTATTTTTAAAGAGGACATTGTGTGGAGGGCAAAGTGTCTCTCCCTCTCTGCTTTGATTTCTGGGCATAATTTGAAGAAAACTCAATTAGCTGCAGTAAAGTCATGCTGATTTACTTGAGGTAAGAGTTTGAGGTTCCTTGTTTTGTTTCTACAAGCATTTCCCTGCACAATGCTGCTCTGCCTCCTCTTGTGAGAGGAAAACTGTGTAATTCTCCTGATATTAATTAAGATAAGAGACAATTATGCCAAAATGTATTAAAAGGGCAATAAATAAGTGTGAAACATGCCCAAACTCCAGATGACAGTCCCTGGCCTGGCAGCCCAGGCAGGGGCCTCTGTGGGAGCAGCTGTGGGGCTGAGGGGGGATCTGGCTCTGGTGCCACTTGGATCCACCTGGGCTTGATTTTCCTTTGAGAATGGTGCTGTTTGGGGGCATGCAGGGAGCAGCTGTGCTGGGGGCACCATGAGCTGAGGTGGGTCTGTGCTTGGCCAAGTGGGGCACCGTGTGGGCGCCATATCCTCGTGGTGGGAGCGCTGGGGGTGAGGAGATGCTGTGTGCCAGAGCTGTGTGCCAGAGCTGAGTGCCAGAGCTGAGTGCTGGAGCTGTGTGACAGTTCTGAGTGACAGAGCTGTGTGCTGGAGCTGTGTGCTGTGTGCTGTGTGCTGTAGCTGTGTGCTGTGTGCCAGAGCTGTGTGCCAGAGCTGTGTGTGCTGTGCTGTGTCTGTGTGCTGTAGCTGTGTGCTGTGTGCCAGAGCTGTGTGCCAGAGCTGTGTGTGCTGTGCTGTGTGCTGTGTGCCAGAGCTGAGTGCTGGAGCTGTGTGTTGTGTGCTGTGTGCTGTAGCTGTGTGCTGTGTGCCAGAGCGGTGTGTGCTGTGCTGTTTGCTGTGTGCTGTAGCTGTGTACTGTGTGCCAGAGCTGTGTGTGCTGTGCTGTGTGCTGTGTGCCAGAGCTGTGTGCCAGAGCTGTGTGCCAGAGCTGAGTGCCAGAGCTGAGTGCTGGAGCTGTGTGACAGTTCTGAGTGACAGAGCTGTGTGCTGATCCTGTGCTCTGGAGCTGTGTGCTGTCTCTGGAGCTGTGTGCTGACCCTGTGTGCTGATGCTGTGCCAGTGCTGCCCCTGATGCTCAGAGCAGGGCTCCTGCTGCCGCCTTGCCATGCTGGTGCTGGGCAGGGCAGCACAAGGGCAGGGGGAAGGTGCTGACCCTGCAGGCTCCATCCCAAGCTCCATTCCTGACCAGAAGGGCTGGAGGAGGCGGTGTTGGAGCTGGCAGTGCCCAGGGTGAGCTGCAGTGCTGGGTTCCCTTTTGCTGAAGGGTGAAGGATTCTGGTGTCCCACATGGGCACCCTGCAGGCTGCTGGGCAGTCCCAGCCAGTGCTGCCTGCACCTGGTGGGTGTGCCTCAGGAGCTGCCTCTCAGGTTGGTTCAGAGCACAGCGCTGCTCCTGTGAGCCGTGGGGAGTCGATGTGGGAAAAGGTGGTCAGGACCTCCCAAGACCTCTGCCTTCTCCAGGCCACAGCTGGAATGCCAGAGGAAGGCTCCTCCAGCAGGGTTGCAGGCACGTAGCATGATGGGCAGAGCCTGGCGTGCTCCTCAGCAGCTCCTGCGCAGCTGGCCACAGCTGGACTGTGGTGTGAGCAGTGGCTGCAGCTGTGCAGCCCTTGTGAGGCATTGCTGCAGGACCAGCCCCAGCTGTGCAGCTGGATTATTTGGGTGTGGGTGGCCATCTGTTGGCATCCATTCTTGAGTTCCGTGGAAATCTTGCCATAGCAGGACAATTGATCAAATTTTGAAGAAGCAATTAAAATCTAAATTTCTTTGCCAAAGCCTTAAGTATGTCTCTTATCTGAAATGCTCAGACTCTTTGCTGAGTGAAGAACATTAGGACCAAGAGACCCATTAAATTTTCTGGCACAGACAAAGGAGATAAATCCTGCAAACTGATGGGATCGCATGTGGCAGATCTGATGGTGTCTGCTTCATGCACTGAGATGTAGAGGAGGAAAATTAACCTTTCAGAATAATTTCTGTGGGTTAGAAGTTTTGGAAGTGGCTGTCTTTTCCTTTTCCAGAAATCTGTGTAAAGCGGTTTTGATCTTGTCCAGCTGAAGGGAAACCAGTTTTATTTGCTTGTGTTACTTTTTCTGTCCTACAAGATGTTGGGAGCAGAGGAAGGGACACAGTGGCACTGTGTCAGCCCTGGCCTGAGCAGTTCACACCATCTCTGGTCAGCTGTTCACAGGCTTTTCACAACTGATGTAGGTGAGGTCACAGGCAGTCGTGGTTCAGCTTCTCCTGGTGGCAGTGATGCTGTCCCCCACTAATCCCTGCAAGTGTGGGAGCTGTGCTCCATTAATGGGAGTAGCTCAGCTCTGAGCTGTGCTCTCTAGCCAGGGCTTCCATCCCAGCAACTGCAAACACCAGTGCCAGCATTGCCCCAGTGGCCCTGGCTGCAGGCCTCAGTAATGTGAGGTGACAGGGGGTGGAGAAGTGGCTAATTAACAGATGAAATAATGAGGCACTTGCTCGTTAGTGTCCTGGTGGCACCTTGTTCAAAGCTATGGGTGGGAAGCACCTGCAAGGGGCTGCAGGGGGCTGCAGGGCCGAGTTTCTGCTGCAGCTGCCCTCTGACCACCCTCTCACAGGCCACATCCTGCCAGACCACTGAATTACAGAACCATCAGGGCTGCAGGAGCTTCCCAAGAGCAGAGTCCCAGCTGTGCCCCATGCCCACCCTGTCCCCAGAGCTCTGAGTGCCGCCTCCAGGAATTCCTGGGACACCTCCAGGGATGGGCACTCCCAGCCTCCCTGGCCCCCCTGTCAGTGACTGACAACCCTTTCCATGAAGAAATTCTTCCTATGCCCAAAATTCCTTCCTTCCTTCTTTGCTGCACTGCCCAAGAATGCATCCGCACACCGAGGGTCTTTTTTGTGCCTAAATATTTGTCTTCTGAGATTGGTGGGAGTTTTGTAATTAACACATTCAGTGTCCTTGGCTCTGGTACCAGGAGCAGGAGGAGAACTACACCTGAGATACAAACACAAGCCTGTTAAGGGCTGCACCTCACAAAGCAAAGCAGGAAATACTTTGGGGTGATACAAAAGTTTTCTGTGATTATTTCTGTTTGCCATTTGCAAAGGAATAGCGAAATGCAAACTCATGGCAGCTGTTTTCTACTGCTGCAGAAGCTAGGAAAAAGGTTAAAAAGTGACAGTTTAAGTAAGGCAGTTTAAAAGTGGCAGAGCTGGATAACTGGTACCCAGGAGTATTAAAATAATTGGCCGAGGAGCTCCCTGAGACAGTAATGGTTTATTTTTAACAAATCCTGAAATGCTGAAGATGAACCAGAGGCATGGGAAAAGGCTAATGAAAATTGATAGAAAAATTAAATACGATTTGGTCTTGGGGGAATTGTGCCATCTGCTCCTCCTGGGCTGGATCCCTCTCCCACTCCCCTCCCTCGCTGTTTCCACCACTGGCTCTTCCTGCATTCCTGGACAATAAAGCAGGGACATCTCCTGTCCTCCCTGCTGCTGTTGGGTGCTGCTGGGACAGCAGGGCCGTGCTCAGCCTCTCCCCCAGCCTGTCCTGGCACGGTTGGTGCTGATGCCATCAGAGGCTGTGTGACAGATGCTGCTCCTGGTTCCGTGGCAGTCCCACAGCCTCTGCCACCTGCAGCAGCCCCTGGTGTGCCCAGCCTGTGCAGTGCCAGCTGGACAGCTGTGGGATGTGACCGTGTGATGGGTGCTGACCCAGCAGATGACCAGTCCTGTCCCTGAGCGTGGGGACACCAGAGCCAGGTGGGTGTTCCTGATCCTGACTGACCAACCCCCATGCCAGGGCTGTGCATTTCACAGGCTTCTGAGGTTCTCCTGGCTCCATCCCACCCAGCACAGCTTTCCCTACACGTTTCCTTGTACATGGAGGCCTCATTCCATCTCCAGCTGTGGCTGCAGCTGAGCAGCCCTGTGCCTGAGCCCGTCCTGTCCTTGGCCAGGATCCCTGGGGCAGTGCCTGGGCTGCCCTTCGGCTTCCTTTACTCCTGTCCTCCCCTGACTCTGCTGCTGATCCCGGCTTGCTGTCTGTCCTGCTGCCAGGCTCTGTAACATTTCCTGCAGCTTATCATTACTTTCTTCTGTTCTTATTCCCTATATCAGGAAACCATAAATATGTATTTTAGAGCCGTCAGTTTTTTCAAGCATGTGGAGTGCTGCCTCCTGAAAAATCCCAGCAGCAGATTTTGAGCCAAAGGGAAGATTGCAAAAATAGTTTCTCCCTTATGGCACATTGAAAGTTTCCCTTTTAGGCGAAATTGCCCAACCCTGACAGATGTATCTGAAGTTTTAAAAAATATGAGTCCCAGTATTTCACTTAAACTGTCATTCTTGGTAAAGGAAAATATTCCTTTTGGTATGGCCATTGATTTCCTTTGGATCTAAATGGGGGCTGAGGTCTGTCAGGTTCCTGCTGCAGCTCTGTGGTCAGTGAGCTCTGTGCAGGTGCTGAGCAGCTGTTGCAGGCTGGCTCTGTGCTCACACTCTGTCCTGAGCTGCTGGGGCAGCTGCAGGGGCTGCCCAGAGCCTGTCCCCTGCCTGTGCTGGGCTCACACTGCCCAGAGCCTGTCCCCTGCCTGTGCTGGGCTCACACTGTGCCCTGAGCCTGTCCCCTGCCTGTGCGCTCCTGAGCCTGTCCCCTGCCTGTGCTGGGCTCACACTGCCCAAGCTGCCCCTGCCTGTGCTGGGCTCACACTGTGCCCCTGAGCCTGTCCCTGCTGGCTGGCCTGCCCAGAGCCTGTCCCTAAAAGCCTGTGCTGGGCTCACACTGTGCCCAGAGCCTGTCCCCTGCCTGTGCTGGGCTCACACTGTGCCCTGAGCCTGTCCCCTGCCTGTGCTGGGCTCACGCCCAAGCTGCCTGCCTCTGAGCTAGCTGCTGTGCTGGGCTCTACTGCAAGCTGCCCGCCTTGTGGCTTCTGGCTCCAGCCTGTCCTCCTGTGCTGGGCTCACACGTGCCAATGTCCTGCTGGCTTGGATTTGACTAGCTGCTGGCACACAATGTCTGTGTGTGTGCTGGGCTCACACTGTGCCCAGAGCCTGTCCCCTGCCTGTGCTGGGCTCAACTGATCTGTGCCCAGAGCCGTTCCCTGCCTGTGCTGGGCTCACACTGTGCCCAGAGCCTGTCCCCTGCCTGTGCTGGGCTCACACACTGTGCCCAGAGCCTGTCCCCCTGCCTGTGCTGGGCTCACACTGTGCCCAGAGCCTGTCCCCTGCCTGTGCTGGGCTCACACTGTGCCCAGAGCCTGTCCCCTGCCTGTGCTGGGCTCACTGTGCCCAGAGCCTGTCCCCTGCCTGTGCTGGGCTCACACTGCCCAGAGCCTGTCCCCTGCCTGTGCTGGGCTCACACTGTGCCCAGAGCCTGTCCCCTGCCTGTGCTGGGCTCACACTGTGCCCAGAGCCTGTCCCCTGCCTGTGCTGGGCTCACACTGCCCAGAGCCTGTCCCCTGCCTGTGCTGGGCTCACACTGCCCAGAGCCTGTCCCCTGCCTGTGCTGGGCTCACACTGTGCCCAGAGCCTGTCCCCTGCTGTGCTGGGCCTGTGGAGCCTGTCCCTGCGGCTGGGCTCACACCCCAGAGCCTGTCCCCTGCCTGTGCTGGGCTCACACTGCCCAGAGCCTGTCCCCTGCCTGTGCTGGGCTCACACTGTGCCCAGAGCCTGTTGCCCCTGTCCCCTGCCTGTGCTGGGCTCACACTTGCCCAGAGCCTGTCCCCTGCCTGTGCTGGGCTCACACTGTGCCCAGAGCCTGTCCCCTGCCTGTGCTGGGCTCACACTGTGCCCAGAGCCTGTCCCCTGCCTGTGCTGGGCTCACACTGTGCCCAGAGCCTGTCCCCTGCCTGTGCTGGGCTCTCACAGCCTGTGCCCAAGAGCCTGTCCCCTGCCTGTGCTGGGCTCACACTGTGCAGAGCCTGTCCCCTGCCTGTGCTGGGCTCACACTGCCCAGAGCCTGTCCCCTGCCTGTGCTGGGCTCTGCCCAGAGCCTGTCCCCTGCCTGTGCTGGGCTCACACTGCCCAGAGCCTGTCCCCTGCCTGTGCTGGGCTCACATGCGCCCAAAGCCTGTCCCCTGCCTGTGCTGGGCTCACACTGTGCCCAGAGCCTGTCCCCTGCCTGTGCTGGGCTCACACTGTGCCCAGAGCCTGTCCCCTGCCTGTGCTGGGCTCACACTGTGCCCAGAGCCTGTCCCCTGCCTGTGCTGGGCTCACACTGCCCAGAGCCTGTCCCCTGCCTGTGCTGGGCTCACACTGCCCAGAGCCTGTCCCCTGCCTGTGCTGGGCTCTGACTGCCCAGAGCCTGTCCCCTGCCTGTGCTGGGCTCACACTGTGCCCAGAGCCTGTCCCCTGCCTGTGCTGGGCTCACACTGTGCCCAGGAGCCTGTCCCCTGCCTGTGCTGGGCTCACACTGTGCCCAGAGCCGTCCCCCTGCCTGTGCTGGGCTCACACTTGCCCAGAGCCTGTCCCCTGCCTGTGCTGGGCTCACACTCTGCCCAGAGCCTGTCCCCCTGCCTGTGCTGGGCTCCTCCCCTGCCTGTGCGGGCTCTGCCCAGAGCCTGTCCCCTGCCTGTGCTGGGCTCACACTGCCCAGAGCCTGTCCCCTGCCTGTGCTGGGCTCACACTGTGCCCAGAGCCTGTCCCCTGCCTGTGCTGGGCTCTCACTGCCCAGAGCCTGTCCCCTGCCTGTGCTGGGCTCACACTCTGCCCAGAGCCTGTCCCCTGCCTGTGCTGGGCTCACACTGCCCAGAGCCTGTCCCCTGCCTGTGCTGGGCTCACACTGTGCCCAGAGCCTGTCCCCTGCCTGTGCTGGGCTCACACTGCCCAGAGCCTGTCCCCTGCCTGTGCTGGGCTCTGACTGTGCCCAGAGCCTGTCCCCTGCCTGTGCTGGGCTCACACTGTGCCCTGAGCCTGTCCCCTGCCTGTGCTGGGCTCTGAGCCCCTTCAGCATGGATGTGCAGCGTGTGCAGGGACAGGGAGGGGGCTCTGCCCCTCTTTGGTGGGGACTGACCCCTGCTTCTGTCACAGCTCCAGCTGAGAGGAGGCACCACTGCTCCTGCCTCACACCCAGTGTCCCCAGAGTGCCACAGAGCAGGGCCCTGGGGTAGGGCATGTGCTGCTCCTCCTGCCTGCTGCATGGCCAGCCCATGGGGACAGGCTGGGGACAGGGGCTGGCCCTGCCCTGGCCCTGCTCCTGGTGCTCTGGGTGCTGGACACAACCTGTGGGTAGTGGTGGGAGGGCTTGGAATGTTCTCTGGGTTGGGTGAGAGCCTCTGGAGGGGCTCACCTGTGGGGCAGTGTCACCTCATGTCACCCTTGGGGAGCTCCCTGCTGTGACACAGTGCCCTGGTCACTCCTTGGGGAGCTCTGGTCACCCTTGGGGAGCTCTGGTCACCCTTGGGGAGCTCTGGTCACTCCTTGGGGAGCTCCCTGCTGGGACACAGTGCCCTGGTCACTCCTTGGGGTGCTCTGGTCACTCATTGGGGAGCTCTGGTCACTCCTTGGGGAGCTCCCTGCTGGGACACAGTGCCCTGGTCACTCCTTGGGGTGCTCTGGTCACTCATTGGGGAGCTCTGGTCACTCCTTGGGAGCTCCCTGCTGGGACACAGTGCCCTGGTCACTCCTTGGGGTGCTCTGGTCACCCTTGGGGAGATCTGGTCACCCTTGGGGAGCTCTGGTCACTCCTTGGGGAGCTCCCTGCTGGGACACAGTGCCCTGGTCACTCCTTGGGGTGCTCTGGTCACTCATTGGGGAGCTCTGGTCACTCCTTGGGGAGCTCCCTGCTGGGACACAGTGCCCTGGTCACTCCTTGGGGTGCTCTGGTCACCCTTGGGGAGATCTGGTCACCCTTGGGGAGCTCCCTGCTGTGGCACAGGGTGCTCTGGCTGTGGCACCGTGCTGTGGGACACTGGGGGCTGCAGCAGCAGCAGCAGCAGCAGCAGCTTTGGGGTGCCAGTCCCAGGGCAGGGCACTGGGTTCTGCTGGGCTCCCTCTCTGGGCTGCTCTCAGCTTTGGGGTGCCAGTCCCAGGGCAGGGCAGTGGGTTCTGCTGGGCTCCCTCTCTGGGCTGCTCTCAGCTTTGGGGTGCCAGTCCCAGGGCAGTAGGTTCTGCTGGGCTCCCTCTCTGGGCTGCTCTCAGCTTTGGGGTGCCAGTCCCAGGGCACTGGGTTCTGCTGGGCTCCCTCTCTGGGCTGCTCTCAGCTTTAGCCTCGGTCTTTTAAACGTTCCACAGCACGCCAGGGGCCACACAGCCAGCGCCTGTCCTGCCAGGCTGGATTGCCTGGCTTTCCAGACGAGATAACTCGGTGGATTAATTAGATAGTGAAGTGCTAATAGCGATTGAAAAGAGATGTGCTTGCTGTGTGCCCCGAGTTTGGATTTATTACTACTACTTTCTGTATGGCCTATTAATTTTTGATGACTTTAGATAAATTGCATTCAGCCTGAAATAAATTAAAATAAGTGCATATAAATCATGCTCTATTCTTGGCTTCTGCAAAACAAATTTCCATTTCATCTCTTGTTGTCCTTCCTTTATTACATGTATCCTGCCGGCGCGTGTCACCCGTTATTGTGATGGAAATGCTTTATCTCCTTGAGATTCCCGGGGTTTGCCTTTGAAGTGTCACGGCTGCTGTAGACATGGCACATCTTAGATCATCTCAGTAGCTAATTTGGCCACATCTGTTTGATTTACCAGTTAACAAGCCAGACCTAAATACTAAATAGGTGTTCTTCCATGAGAGCGATCTACAGTTTGTACCCAGTACTCCTTGACATTAAATTAAACTTTAGAACTCAAAATCCAGCTTGTTTTATGACTCACATCCTCAAGTGATGTTCAGGCAAGTGTAGAGACAACCCTAATAAACGCCTGGTTTTAGATAGTGTTTAATTTACTATATGTTTATGTAGGGTACAGTGACTAAGAACAGAATTGGCCTCAGTTAATGCTGTGACGATTGCAGGATATTATTACGCAGATAATAAATGTCCATCTGGAGTAAATCATTGTTAGTTTACTTTTCATTTAATTTGGTGGGCTGTGCAGAAGCAAGGCCATGGAAGAAATAAGTTATTTTTACAGTGCTTGATAAAACCTGTGGACTGTTGAGGCTTGGCAATCTGCTTATGGTTAATCCCCGTTTTCTCTGCTGTGTCGTGCTGCAGTGTCGCCCTTCACAGCGCTGGTTCCTGTGCTTCTGATTGCCCCCAGTTAAACCGTGTGTGTCTGGTGGGCATGCTGGGTTTGCCCACAGTGCCCCGGCCAGTGCCTGGCTCCCTCTCCCAGTGCCTGCTGGGGAGTGAGAGTGTTGGTGCTTTAGAATGGTGGCATTTGTTGGCAAAGGAAACCTTAAGAACAATTTTATTCACAGACTCATGGAATCCCAGAATGGTTTGGTTGGGAAGGGGCCCTTGAAGTCCATCTTGTTCCATGCCTCTGGCACGGGCAAGGACACTTTCCACTAGACCAGCTTGCCCCAAGTCCTGCCCAATCTCGCCTTGAACTCTTCTGGGGATGAGGCATCAATTACCTCATTTTCCATTGTTACATATTCACCACAGCAATAAGTTACAAACGGCCAGTGCTGGGTAAGCTGTGCTGCTGTGGGAGGGTGTCAGGATGGAGAGTGCCAGGGAGCTGTGTACCCACTGTGTGTCCTGGGGCCTGTGTGCTCACCATGTCTGGAGCCATCTCCTGTGCCCCCTGGCTCCCCTCAGCCCCTCTGGCAGCCTCACACAGCTCTGTGCTGAGGTCAGCACTGGAGGGAAGGGATGGCATCCAGGGGCTGGAACGGGCTGCAGACGTGGCAGTGGGTGAGGCTCAGCGCTGGGCTCAGGGCTGGGCTCAGGGCTGGGCTCAGTGCTGGGCTCAGGGCTGGGCTCAGGGCTGGGCTCAGGGCTGTGTTCAGTGCTGTGTTCAGTTCCTGTCTCAGTGCTGTGTT
Source organism: Camarhynchus parvulus (assembly GCF_901933205.1). NCBI lineage: Eukaryota > Metazoa > Chordata > Aves > Passeriformes > Thraupidae > Camarhynchus > Camarhynchus parvulus. The sequence continues at coordinate 61,791,480 of NC_044575.1, read as the reverse complement.
CAGTGCTGTGTTCAGTGCCTGTCTCAGCGCTGGTTCAGGGCCCTCTCCCCATCCCTGGAGCAGCAGCAGCAGGTGCCCCCAGCCTGGCTGTTTCCTCACGCACAGCTATTAATACCTCACCAAGCTGCAGTCGTGCTCTGCTCTGCTGCTTGACTCATCCCCTGGATCACTCTGGGCTCTGTCTGAGGTACCAGAGCCTCGGTGAGCTGCCTGCACTGCAGCCCTGCAGGGAGGGAGCCCCTGGGCTCTGCTCCCTCTGCCCTTGCCCCAGGGCACAGCATGGCAGGAGCCCCGGTGTGGCTGTGGGGCTGTGCCAGCAGCAGGTGGGCAGGAGCAGTGCTGGAGGGTCAGGGGCAGTGCTGGAGGGGGCAGGAGCAGTGCTGGAGGGTGCAGGAGCAGTGCTGGAGGGTGCAGGGGCAGTGCTGGAGGGGGCAGGAGCAGTGCAGGAGCGTGCAGGAGCAGTGCTGGAGGGTGCAGCAGTGCAGGAGGGTGCATTGAAATCCCTGGGGATGCCATGTCTGCAGCCCTGGCTGGGCTGACCCCAGGGTCACTGTGCCAGGGTCACTGTGCCAGGTCACTGTCCTAGGGGTCACTGTGCCAGGGTCACTGTGCCAGGTCACCGTGCCAGGTCACTGCCCCAGGGTCACTGTCCTAGGGTCACTGTGTCAGGTCACTGCCCCAGGGTCACTGTGCCAGGGTCACTGTGCCAGGTCACTGTCCTAGGGGTCACTGTGCCAGGGTCGCTGTCCCAGGGTCACTGTCCCAGGTCACTGTCCCAGGGTCACTGTCCTAGGGTCACTGCCCCAGGTCACTGCCCCAGGGTCACTGTCCTAGGGTCACTGTGTCAGGTCACTGCCCCAGGGTCACTGTGCCAGGGTCACTGTGCCAGGTCACTGTCCTAGGGGTCACTGTCCCAGGGTCACTGTCCTAGGGTCACTGCCCCAGGTCACTGCCCCAGGGTCACTGTCCCAGCAGCCAGCAGTGCAGGAGGCAGGGCCAGGCCAGGCTGGTGCTGGCTGGCACTCTGTGCCCTGACTGCAGCCATCCTGACGCTGCCCATCCCTCCTGGGAAGGCTCCAGCATCCCTGTGAGATGCAGGGCACGGGGTGCTGTGTCAGCAGCAGTGAGGGGCAATGCCCAGGATGTGCCCACGTCCTTGCTGCAAACACTCTGGCTGTGACATGTGCACTGCTGCAGGAACCCCGTGGGGCTTTTGCCTTTCTGAGCACTTGGCATTGTTAGTGCTGTCTGCTGCAGACAATGTGGAGCAATTCTAAAATAAAGTGCTTCAAAAAAAGGATATTCTATTTTTCTCCTCGATTTCTGAACTTTATGGGCATGTTTTTAAGCTGTGTATTGCAAGGGTGAGTGCTGAAGCTGTTTGTTGTGTACAAGACAGGGGAAACCCAGCACAAGCCCAGAAATGGAGCTTTTGAGGAAGGAACATTCATTATGTCAGGAGAGGCATTATCCCTGTATGAGCTGGCAGCGCTGCCCCTGGCCTTCCCTTTGGGCCCCTTGCTCCTGCTTCTGAGGTCCCCAGGGGTCTGAGGGGCTTGTGGCTGTTGGAAGCCCTCTAACTGGGACCAGGTTCAGGATTTCCCAGTCTCATGGCTCCCTGTGGGGATTCACCTCTCCAGTCCTATAGCAGGGGTCAAACGTGGTGGCCTTGTGGTGCTGGCTGGTGCTCCTGGCTGGTGCTCCTGGCCAGCTCAGCCCTGGGTGCCTGGCACAGCCCCCAAAGCAAACCTCTGGGTGAGTTTCTTGGATTCAAATGGTTTTTTCTCAGGTACTTTGTTTCCGATTCAGCAAAACCCTCTGACCTGTTTGCAAACCACTGACCTTGGTGAAACTGAAGCTCCTTGTTCTCCATTTCACTGGTGCCAGCAGCTGCAATGCCACAGATCCCAGAATCTCCTTTCACGTTCCACATTCTGGCATGGCTGGGGGGTGCCTGTGGTGGCTGGTGCTGTGATTGCCCTTCCTCCATCCCCAGCAGATGAACACCGTCAGCTTCCAGACTATTTTTTCCTCCATCATGAAACTGAATTTGCAAAGACTCTTGAGAACCCTGGGTGGATTCCTTGCCACCCGTCCTTCTGGAGGGGTGGGGAGGGCAGCCAGTAGCTCTGTTGTGGCCTGAGCGGTGACAGAGGATGTGTGAGGCAGGCCCTGAGCTGGCAGCTGCTGCAGCAGCTCCCGGTGTGCACGCTGGGCATCCCTGGCATGCTGGCCATGCAGACAGGAACTGATGTGGTTTGCTGATTAATGGCTGTCTTACGGATTCTTCTGCTCCCATGTGTTGTGTGATCCACGATGTGTACATGACCCTTGGAGCACTGGGCACACGGGCAGATGCTGCACTTCATGTCCCAAAGAGGAGGAGGCAAAGCCCCCAGCATGCAGCGTGTTGGGCACAAGGAGCCATCACATTATGTGCCATTTCAGTCCTGGGTTCCTTGGATCCGTTCCAGGCAGGAATTTCCAATTCATTAGCACTTCCCCTGACCTCTGTGTGCTGCTGGAACAGGTGGGCAGTTGTTCCCACAGCCTGCAGCTGACTGGGTGCCAGGCTGTGCCTGCTGCTCGCCCTGGCAGTGCTGCTGGGGGCTCAGAACAGCTGTGCCCACCGGGCTGGGCTTACTCTGCCCGTTCTCAGCACCTGCCACAGCTTTGTGGTGGCAGTCTGCCCCGAGGAGGTGCTGCCCGGAGGGTCTGTGTGTGCCCAGGATGCACCAGGGGCTGTTGGGGTGTCCCCCAGGAGCGGGTGGCTCCTCTGGAAGCTGTGGAGATCCTCTAGTGGGTCTCACAGAGCCCTGTGTGGGGCTGGAGCTGGAGACTGACCCTACCCCCTGCCCGTGTGTGGCCTGGGTCCCAGGCCAGCTCAGGGCTCCTGCTCTGGGCAGGGATGGCTGTTCTGCAGCTGCCAGGCCTGGGGCTGGCATGAGCCTGGCAGCCCTGGAGAGGGAGCTGGGCTGGATGGAATGGGGGTCTGTGTTCCGTGGATGGGATGGGATGGGATGGGATGGGATGGGATGATGTAGAATGGAATGGATGGAATGGAATGGAATGGAATGGAATGGAATGGAATGGAATGGAATGGATGTCTGTGTTCCAGAGCTGGGATGGGCTGGAATGGAGGGCTGTGTTCCAGAGCTGGAATGGAGGTCTGTGTTCCAGAGCTGGGATGGGCTGGAATGCAGGGCTGTGTTCCAGAGCTGGGATGGAGGTCTGTGTTCCAGGGCTGGAATGGAATGGAGGTCTGTGTTCCAGAGCTGGAATGGAGGTCTGTGTTCCAGAGCTGGAATGGAGGGCTGTGTTCAGGGCTGGGTTGGAGGTGGTGTGAAGGCCAGAAGACCTGTGGGAAACACCTGACAGGGGAAGGACCATGGGAGTGTCACCCAGTGTGTGGGGATGTCCCAGCTGAGAGTGACCAGGGCAAGGTGGGCAGGGGGGGCAGCGCCAGAGGGGTCCCTGCCTCCATGAGCCCTGGCCCTGCCCAACACTGTCAGGCCTGCTCCATACCTGAGAAATGGGGAAGGAAAGTCTTCCTGTGCTCAGAGACAGGAGCAGAGTCTGGGGACTCCAGACCATCCCCTCCAGCCAGTGGGGGGGAAAGGGGGCTCCCAGCCCCTGCAGTGTGCTGGGGCTCACAGGTTCCTGATGGGGGAATGGGGGGCTCCCAGCCCCTGCAGTGTGCTGGGGCTCACAGGTTCCCTGGCTCTTTGGAGACACAGTTCCCACTCTGTGTGACCATGCAGCCCACAGCAACCCCAACGCAGGTTTTATAGACAGATGAGTAACTCAAAGTGATCAAATGTAGCAACAGAATGGATGTAAAGAGCAGTATATGCCAGAGGCTTTTTTTGTGAATCACAAATGTCGCATGAAGAGCTTGCTACCCTTGTCCTGTTGCAGGAGTAAACGAGCAGTGCCCACCTGCCCAGGAAGCTGGCATTTGTTTTATGTAAGAAGGCAGTTTCCTTTCTGTTTTGTCATCTTTCAGACAGGTAATGAGAATCACATATTGCTTTCATTAGTCCAAAAGGTGTTTTCTGCAATGAGCTCTCAGCCATGTCAGCTCTGCTGTCTCTATAGAATTATCTGTGTGGGGGATGAGGTGTGCTGGGACAGGAGGGGACACATGTCCCGGCTGACTTGCAGCAGGTGTGGTTTTTGATGGCTGTCCTCCTAAGCCACCAGCTCCTGCAGTTGGTGTCTGGAATGTCTCAGTGGTGGGGCACCGAGCACTCTGGGAGGAAATGCTCTGTGTTTTTTCAGCGAGGAGGTGAAATGTTTCCCTGCAGCAAGGGATGATGCCCTTGGGGAGGATGGGCTGTCCCCATCCCTGCACATCTGGGGCACCTGCTGCCTCATGCAGATCCAGGTGTGGCTTTGCTGTTTCCATCACTTGCGGCGTCCAGATTTCAAATCCTCACTGGTCCTCGTTGCAGTCAGGGCTGGGGGGTGCTCAGCTCTCTGATCACCAGCACCTCTCCATCAGCACCCCGGGCTCTGAGGGCTCAGTCCCTCCTCCTGGTTCAGTGTCATTGCAGGTGTACGTGGGGTGCACTCAGCCCAGGTCACTGGGAGGGTCATAGGAGAGGACTGTCCCTAAACCCAGGGCATGGGGCACAGTGCTGGTGACTGGCCTTGCCAGGGGGCTGCTCTTGCCCCATTTCCTGCAGCCCTTTGAGCCTGATGTTCACTGATAGCATTGCATCCAGCCCTGGCCATGTGCTGGGCATCTGACCTGAGGATATTGGCAGAGACAATATCCAAAACTCTTAACATCCAAAAAACCCACCTCTGGTAGGTTACTTTGTGCTAACCTTGTCATCCCAGCTGTTGTTTGAGTCGTTTCATCTTGTAATGGTATTTCCAAACTCATGAACTTGCTGATTTGGGCTCAAGCCTGTGTTAGTCTTGGGTAGCTGTAGCAGTGGACTTGGCTGAATCCAGGCACATGACTTCAATCATAGCCATGAATCTAAACTGGCAGCCTTAGGTCAGCACATTCAAACGAGCGTGCTGTCCCCAGCCGAGGCTGTCCTGGGACCCCATGGCTGTGCTGCAGGTGCCCTGAGCTGCTGAGCCCATTCCCATTCCCGTCTGGTCCTTACCAGATGTACATTAAAGGAGCAAAGTCCACCTGGAAAGGACAGGTGGCAGTCCCTGGCCATGAGGTGCAGCTGCTGGTCGGGGAGGTGGCTGGTGGGTGACACCAGTGGGCCTGGGGGCTGCAGCAGGCAGTGTCCTTCACTGCTGGGCATTGCCATTCCCCTCCAGGTCCTTGTCACCTGCAGGGCCACCCTGATTTGCAGTGCTGTCATGAAAGTGAGTGCACAGAGCATAGCTGAATGCTGCCATGGCACTTTGCTTTCTGCTGCAAGTCATGGCAGCCAGAATGGTGCTGGTTATGCTGGTTTGGGAGCAGCTCCCAGCACTGCCCACAGCGGCACACTCTGCTTTGGACTGCAGCAGCAGGCTTTTATTTTTCCAGTGGGAACTCAAAAGCTGGAGTAGTCCTGAATATTTGCAGTCCCCAGAAGTATCAGGAAAAAGTACATTGATTGTGCTGAAAAGCAGGTTTAGGGCTGGTATTTTCACTAATCATTTTGTTGCCTCTGCTTGCACGGCACCACAGATTTGGTTTGGTTTAAGGATGGACTGGATAACAGGAGCAATAGTTGTTGTTCTGACGTTAAATGTCTTTAAATATCAATGACGACTCAAGAGCTCTGGTTCTGGCTAGCTGTGAAACTGTATTTCAGCTGAGCTTCATTAATGCATCTCTGGGGTTGTAATGGGTCTGAGTAATCTGATCTGAGCACGTATAACTGTGCCAGTCCCAAAGGGAGCTGAGTGCTTCAGTCTCAGCGTGGAGCCCCTCTGAGCCCTGCTCACAATGGCACAATTCCCTCAGACACGTGGTGGGTGCTTCTCCAGGGACCCTGCTCCCTCCTGCTCCAGGGAGGAGCATCCCCAGCCTCCCTCCTGTTCCTGCTCCAGGGAGGAGCATCCCCAGCCTCCCTCCTGTTCCTGTTCCAGGGAGGAGCACCCTGAGCCTCCCACCTGCTCCTGTTCCAGGGAGGAGCATCCCCAGCCTCCCACCTGCTCCAGGGAGGAGCACCCTGAGCCTCCCACCTGTTCCTGCTCCAGAGAGGAGCACCCTGAGCCTCCCACCTGTTCCTGCTCCAGAGAGGAGCACCCTGAACTTCCCACCTGCTCCAGGGAGGAGCACCCTCAGCCTCCCACCTGCTCCAGGGAGGAGCACCCTGAGCCTCCCACCTGCTCCTGTTCCAGGGAGGAGCATCCCCAGCCTCCCTCCTGTTCCTGTTCCAGGGAGGAGCACCCTGAGCCTCCCACCTGCTCCTGTTCCAGGGAGGAGCATCCCCAGCCTCCCACCTGCTCCAGGGAGGAGCACCCTGAGCCTCCCACCTGTTCCTGCTCCAGGGAGGAGCACCCTGAACTTCCCACCTGCTCCAGGGAGGAGCACCCGAGCCTCCCACCTGCTCCAGGGAGGAGCACCCCGAGCCTCCCGGCCATGCTGGGAGCCTTTGGCACAGTCCCTGGTGGGTGACCTTGCTGAGCTGCGTGGGCACTGCTGCTGGCAGCCCTGCTCCCACTTGCCACGAGGAGCAGGCCTGGCAGTGTAAGCAATAAAGCTGATTGAACTGCTGGGCTTTCCAGGGGGAGCCGGAAAGCTGTGATCAGCTCAAATTAGCCCAAGATCCATTTTTATTTAGATCTCTGTTGTGGGGGCTTTTCTTGGGTTTTTGTTTTCTTTTGTTTTGTTTTTTGGGTTTTTTTTTTGTTTCATTTTGTTTTATTTGCATTTTTGGGGTTTGAATGACATAAAATCAGCTCCTTCTGAGTTCATTCTGAAAATAGCATTAAGAGCTTACATGTTCAGTGGAGATGGCTGTAAACCCATTGAGCTGCTGCGATTTCAAGGCCGCTGAGAGTTTCAGCTTAGCAAGTGAAGCACACATGAGCCACTCCTCGTTTTTTGTACCTGGACATTTGTCACTATGGCCAGCAGCCTGGGAGGGCAGGGGCTCTGCTGGGATGTGGAGCTGCACTGGGCAGCAGGGTGGGCTCGAGCAGGAGGGGCCCGAGGGGCGGCTTCCCAATGGCTTTGTGATTTTTATGAGTGTCAGTGTGTATCCATGGAGCTGCAAACATCCCTGACTCTCAGCTGCACTCCTGGCAGGCACTCTTGTGTTGGGATGGGGGGATGGAGAAGGACCAGGTAACACAGGGAGGGTGGCTCGCTGCCACCTGAACTTCAGTTCCATGGTTTAACCTCAGACTGTCTGTCTTGGCTCTTTTATTATGTCTGTCTTAGCTCACAGAGACTAACCATTGTCTGCTGTCCCTTGCAGGCTCTTGAATCTGTTCTACAATGGAAAAACTGCTTTTGTTTCTGCTGTTCATTGGCGTAGCGGTGCGAGCTCAGATCTGCCCCAAGCGCTGCGTCTGTCAGATCTTGTCTCCCAACCTCGCCACCCTGTGTGCCAAGAAAGGGCTCTTGTTTGTTCCTCCCAACATTGACAGGAGGACCGTGGAGCTGCGGCTGGCAGACAACTTTGTTACAAACATTAAAAGGAAAGACTTTGCCAACATGACCAGCCTGGTGGACCTGACGCTGTCCCGGAATACAATCAGTTTTATCACACCTCACGCGTTTGCCGACCTGCGCAATTTGCGGGCTCTGCATTTGAACAGCAACCGATTGACTAAGATCACTAATGACATGTTCAGTGGGCTCTCCAATCTCCACCACTTGATACTGAACAACAATCAGCTGACTTTAATTTCTTCCACAGCTTTTGATGATGTTTTAGCTCTCGAGGAATTGGATTTGTCTTACAACAATCTGGAAACCATCCCTTGGGATGCCGTGGAGAAAATGGTCAGTTTGCACACTCTCAGTCTTGACCACAACATGATTGACCATATTCCTAAGGGGACCTTCTCCCACCTCCACAAGATGACCAGGCTGGACGTCACGTCCAACAAACTGCAGAAGCTGCCGCCTGACCCGCTCTTCCAGCGCGCTCAGGTGCTGGCAACCTCAGGAATTATCAGCCCCTCGACGTTTGCGCTGAGCTTTGGTGGGAACCCCTTGCATTGCAACTGTGAGCTCTTGTGGCTGAGGCGCCTTTCCAGGGAGGACGACCTGGAGACCTGTGCCTCTCCTACGCTGCTGTCGGGCCGGTACTTCTGGTCGATTCCCGAGGAGGAGTTCCTGTGCGAGCCCCCGCTCATCACGCGGCACACCCACGAGCTGCGGGTGCTGGAGGGGCAGCGGGCAGCCCTGCGCTGCAAGGCCCGCGGCGACCCCGAGCCAGCCATCCACTGGATTTCACCCGAGGGCAAGCTGATCTCCAACGCCACCAGGTCCACGGTGTACGACAATGGGACGCTCGACATCCTCATCACCACGGTGAAGGACACGGGCTCCTTCACCTGCATCGCTTCCAACCCCGCGGGGGAGGCCACGCAGACCGTGGACCTGCACATCATCAAACTGCCCCACCTGCTGAACAGCACAAACCACATCCACGAGCCTGACCCGGGCTCCTCGGATATCTCCACATCCACCAAGTCGGGCTCCAATGCCAGCAGTAGCAACGGGGATACTAAAGTCAGCCAGGATAAGAAGGTGGTCGTCGCAGAAGCGACGTCCTCCACAGCTCTGCTGAAATTCAATTTTCAGAGGAATATACCTGGGATACGTATGTTTCAAATCCAGTACAATGGTACTTACGATGACTCCCTTGTTTACAGGTAAGGCAGCCCCAGCCTGCCCGTGTGGGACCGTGCTGGGTGCGTGGTGCTGCCGTGTGGCCCTGGCCTGGGCACCCCTCTGCTGCAGTTCCTGTGCCATGCCGTGCCAGCTGAGCAGAGCCCAGCCCCGGCAGCTCGTGGTGGGAGCCTCCGGAAGGACTCGTGCCATTTCTACTCACAAACGGGAAAATTACTTAGAACAGTGTTATTTTTAGGTAATTCAAGTGGACCTCTAATCCTCTGAACTGATCTGAGAAAGGTTGTGAAGGTAGATGGATTAAATGGTGCCTAATGTGCTCGGCTTTGTGGAAGCACAGGGAGGACAGTGTCTGTAAGCATGTTCCTTGCAGCACTTTCTGGTGATGCCTGTGCTGGGGACGTGCAGGGGGCTCTGTGCTGCCTGGTGTGGCTGTTGCACCCTTCAGCACTGGCTTTGCTTGGTCATTTCTTCTGTGCATTTCTCCATCCATTACTAGGACAAGGGGTGCTGGCTTTAAACTGAAAGAGAGTAGATGTAGATCAGGTAACTGAAAAAAATTTTCTCTGTGAGGACAGTGAGACCCTGGCACAGGTTCCTCAGAGAAGTTGTGGGTGCCTCATCCGTGGAAGTGTCCAAGGCCAGGCTGGACAGGGCTTGTCTGGTGGAAGGTGTCCCTGCCCATGGCAGGAGGGTGAACTAGATGGTCTTTAAATGTTGATTCCAACCCAGGCCATTCTGTGATCCTGTGAATCCATGTTTTTGATGTGGTGGTTCTAATGGGGGGCTCTGCCATGCTGAGCTGTGCCAGGGGCCTTGGCAGTGACTGCTGCTACATGGAAGGCTGGGCAGGAGCTGCTGGGGGATGGAGATGAGCCCCACGAGGACAGTGGACAAGCCATGGTGGTGCCCAGCACAGCCTGGGCTGCCCCACAGGGTGGGAAGGTGCGGCTGTGTCCATCAGGTTCATTCACAGTGGTTTCCTTCTCCCCCAGAATGATACCTCCCACGAGCAAAACCTTTCTGGTCAACAACCTGGCTGCGGGGACAATGTACGACCTGTGCGTCCTGGCCATCTACGACGACGGGATCACCTCGCTGACGGCCACCAGGGTGGTGGGCTGCACACAGTTCACCACCGAGCAGGATTATGTGCGCTGCCACTTCATGCAGTCCCAGTTCCTGGGCGGGACCATGATTATCATCATCGGTGGGATCATTGTGGCGTCCGTGCTCGTGTTCATCATCATCCTCATGATCCGCTACAAGGTGTGTAACAACAACGGGCAGCAGAAGGCCACCAAGGTCAGCAACGTGTACTCGCAGACCAACGGGGCTCAGATCCAGGGCTGCGGCGGGGCGCTGTCGCAGTCCATGTCCAAGCAGGCTCTCGGGCACGAGGAGGGCGTCCAGTGCTGCAAGGCTGCGGGCGACGGTGCCGCGCAGTCGCCGGACACCGGCTCCGGCCAGGACTCGGCCACCACTACCTCGGCTTTGCCTCCCGCCTGGACTTCCAGCTCTCCCCTGCCGCAGAAGCAGAAGCGCAAGTCGGGGCCCAAGCCCGGCAGCGAGGCGCAGGGCGAGGCGGGCGGCGGCGCCGAGCCCCAGAACTCCAACAGGAACAACTCCACGGCCCTGACGCTGGCCGGGCGCGGCCCCGAGGCGGCCCCCACGTACAAAAGAGCACAATCCAAGCCAAGTAAGTTCCTGACGCTGCCGGCCGAGGCGAGCCGCGCCAAGCGGCGGCGCTCGCTGGGCGGAGAGCTGCTGGAGCCCCGCGGCCCCGCCGGCCTGCGCTCCAAGCGCAGCATGTCCATGAACGGGATGCTGCTCCAGGCAGACTGCGCCCAGAGCGGAACAGCAACTTTCTCCAGTTCTGAGTGGATATTGGAAAGCACTGTGTGACCTGCTTTTTTTTTTTTTTTTTTTTTTTTTTTTTTAAATTTTTATTTTAACTAAAACCACCAAACGTTGTGTGAAACTCCCTTTCCCAGGGAATTGGATTTGGATGTCCACTGCTGTCTCGCTGATTAATGGCTTGTTCATGGCGGGTTCTGTATAAGCCACCCAGTGCACACGGGGGTTTATTTAGTTTTCGTTTGGTTTTATTTAATATCAAAACCGAAGGCAACATTCAGAGATTAAAAAAAAAAAAAGGAAAAAAGATTAAGGGGCGAAAAAAAGCACGAAACAGCACCAGTGCCTTCCCTGCTCTAGGACTGGCTTCCTGGTTCTGCGGTAGCAGAAAACAAAAGAGAGAGTTTTCACAGAAAAAGCCTTTTATAAAGGAAATGCAATTTCCTCCAAGCTAACAAATAACCACTTCTGGATCAATCAGTAAAATGATATTTTTTAAACCGGTCAGACTGTACATTTCTTTTCCGTGACAATGGTGTTGCCTTTGTTTTTAGGCAGATGCTGTACAGGAGCAACAACGCTGTGTTGTTATGTTGTGTAAAATAAAATATTCACTCGGTACGCCAGCCAGCCTCGCGGTGACTGCCCTGCCGGGGCCGGGCCTTGGTGCTGCTGCAGAGCTCCCTCTGTGGGGCACCAGTAGGCACCAGGGCATGGGGCCCTTCCCCTGTGCCGGCTCTGGCTGGCTGGGGCTGGCACTGGTGGAGCGCTGGGATCCCACATTGGCTCTCCCTGAGAGCTGCCTGAGCTGGGATCCTCCCCGAGAGCTGCCTGAGCTGGAATCCCACAGCCTGAGCTGGGATCCCACACTGGCTCTCCCCGAGAGGTCCAGGGCACCCAGACCTGGTGCAGGCAGTGCCCTGTTCTGCAGCCCTCGGCAGGGAGTGGGGCTGGGGCACCTCAGGGTGCTGGGCACAGCTGAGCAGGGCTGTGAGTGGGACAGGCAGATGGGCAAGTGGGCAAGTGGGCAGGTGAGCAGGCAGGTGGCTAGGTGGGCAGGCAGGCAGGTGGGCAGGTAGTGGGTAAGCACGTGGGCAGGTGGGCAGGCAGGTGGACAAGTGGGCAGGAAGGTTACCAGGTAGGTGGACAGGCAGGTGGGCAGGCAGGCGGGCAGGTGGACAAGTGGGCAGGCAGGTGAGCAGGTGGACAGGCAGGTGGGCAGGCAGGCGGGCAGGTGGGTAAGCAGGTGGGCAGCCGGCAGGGTTGTGGCCATTCAGCACCTCATCTGGTCAGGTGTGGATGGGCATCTCCTGCTGTCCTAGACTCCTGGGCCACATTTCCTCAGAACTTCATAGTTTGGTCCAGTTCTTTTCAGCCCCTGAGTGCGTGGAGGGCCTGGAAGATGATGGTCTCACCTTTGAGCTGCCCCTAATTGCTGTGCCTGTGGGATGGAGTGATTCTGGGCCATTCTGCAGGGACAGAGCCCCACAGCAGCAGGGGACAGCAGGTGCAGATTTTGTTGTGTGCATGGCAGCTGCTCTGCTCACTGTAAAGGGAAGCCTGCAGTTAATATTAATTAAACTCATATGGTCATCATATTCAAATTAGAGACAGCTTAACTCTGAATATTTGAGCACTGTGCATTCTCAGATGCCAAATAACAGGTTCATGATGGGCTCTGTGGCCATAAAAGTGAGAGAATAGTTAAATTTTATACCCTGTATGCTTGTTCTTGGGGGCACAGTAACTCGGGCAGGTGCCAGCCTGGCTCCAGCCAGGGCAGCAGCCGGCCCCAGAGCAGTTTGGGGGCACATCTCACAGTGGGGCACAGCCCCTGGCACCCCATCTCTGCCCCCAGGACTCTGCACTGAGGGGCTGATGCTCTTGGCCAGCGTGGGCTGCTCTGGGTGATTTTATTGCCTGTCACAGAAGAACAAAGTCAATGAGGGTGGTGTAAAGGACCTAAAAGGAAGAGGCTGCTTCTTTTTTAGGAACCCTTTTTGCTTCCCTCAGGAAATGCAGAGACCAAATAGGAAACAAAGCCTCAAAATGAGAAAGCCTGCTTCCTGCTGGAAAAGTTGAAAAAAAATACAACAAATCCCTCCTTGGATTTATTGGCAGCCATGAGCATGCATGAACAGAAGTGAGCTGTTAAACACGTGCTGTGGGGGACAGGGTGGCCTGTCCAGGGTCTGGCACTCTGATGCCAAGGGCTTTGCCCAGTGTGGGTCAAACATGAAGGTCTGAGCCCCAGTGGGGGGCTGTGCTGGCAGAGGCACCTTCCCCCCACCCTGGGGTACAGAGAGGGTGTCAGAGGTTTGCTGTGGAGTGCGTGGGTTTAGTCATGCATTTTAAAAACATCCAATGAAAATGCTTTTCTATGTTGTCTAAAACTGGACCTAAATCTGTGTGATGTTTTGTGAAAGTGCTAAAATACTGATGGTGTCCTGTGGTTTAAGGAAGTTTATTTTTATATTTGTAATTTTTCACTCAAAGGAATAATTTTCTAAGCACTGCAGCTGATGTTCTGTCCACGGTGCCTCTGTGCCAAGCAGTGTGCAGGGACCACATGGCCCTGTGTTTGGTGCCTTTCTGCTGGCAGTGCAGGCAAGGGGATCTGGGCAGCCAGGGGTTCCTCTCGTGCCAGCTCCTCTCCCTGGCTGACGGGATCATTTGTCCCTTGGGAGTGCCCTGGGCATGGAATCATCCGTTCCCACTGGAGTAACTGTGCAGTGGGACATTGGTTTGATTCAGGGTTCATTCAAAGTGTGGGAAGCCTCCTGGAGGAGGGAATTCTCTGTCCCTTCTGTTCTGCAAAAACCATTGCCAGCTGTGAGACAGAAAAGTGCTGAGATGCCCCTGGGTCAGAATAACCCCAGGTTATTTCCCCAGGCTGCAAGAACTCCTCAGCACAGGTGATGGAGTGGGGGCGATGTGCTGTGGCCCCAGCATCACCCCAGCCATGGAGGGCTCTGCAGGGACTGAGCCCAGGGTGCCTCCTGCCCTCAGGCATGGCCTGCCTCAGCTGGCCTCTGTGTGCTGCTGCTCAGCCGTGGATTATCTGGGTTTTAGCCATGGGAGGGGCTTTATGCATGGGCCCTGGTGGAGGAGAAATTGCTGCAGGAAGTTCTGAGCTCTTCCTGGGCTGGGCTGTGCTCCTGCCTCCCAGGGACCATCCCAGCCCTGCTGGGCATTGCTCTGGCAGTGTCCCAGACCAGCACAGGGTGCTCCTGCCCGCTGGGGACAGATCATGCTCTCCTGGATTGCTGTGTCACCTCAGGTGGCTCCAGAGCTGCGCTTCAGCAGTGTCTGGGTCAGGAATCTAAGGGCTGAGCCCGGGCTGCTGTGCCTGGCTTGGTGTGGGCTGGTTTTGCTCCTGCACTGCCAGGCTGCTGCTCTGGAGGCACCTGCAGAGCTGTGTGCAAGCTGTGCCTCCTCCTGTGCAGGAGAAATTCACCTGGGAGAGAGGAAAACCAGCCAGGCCTGGAGCCCAGCCCCTCAGTGCGCACACAGGGACCCCGCCTGGCCTGTGCTCAGTCTGTGCTGTGGGGGCTGCTTGTCTTATAGATCACAACAGTTCTATTATCATTACATGTTGTCTTATATATTAAGAGTTCTCTTATCATTATGGTGCAAGGGTTCCACAGCCTCAGAGTCCCATACCTCCTCAATGTTTGTCATAGGCATCTCCTCTGAGCACCAACTGTTCCTGGTCCTTGCAGCAACCACCTGACTCCAGTTCCCACCAATCCACTCTTTTATGCCACTTGTTCTTATTGGTTACAGGTGTTGCTTGTTATCATCTGGCCTGCTCCTAATCTTTAGTAATTGGTTCAGCTGCAACTTGTTGGGGATAAGATTACATTCTACATTGCCCATACTGTGTGCTCCTACAGGGGCTGTAACCCAGAGCACGCACAGAGGAGCTGAGGTGGTGCCTGGCTCATGGTGTTGGCACATGGCAGTGGCACACCTGCACTTCCCCAGGTGAGGGGGGCTGTGCTGGGTGCCAGCAGCAGTGGGACCAGGCCCAGAGGTGGAGCAGCTGCCCATGGGCTGTCCCTGTGCCCCGGGCAGGACAGTGGCACAGCGTCCTTGCAGTGACCTTTCCTGGTGCACACACACTCCTCAGGAAGGTGGGTGCTGTGTGTTGCAGTGTGATGTGTATTTGATTCCAATACCCTGTTGCTCTGCTCTGGATTCCCCAGCTCTGTGTGACCCCCTGGCAGTGGGCAGAGCTGGGGTCCCTGCCCCGGGCAAAGGCTTGGCCTGTGCAAGGGCAGCGGCAAATGTTGAAAACAGAGAACTCTCTGGTTCTGGAACAATGAGCTTTGCTGGTTCTGCTGGGGGTTCTGGGGGTTGTCTTGTTGGATTTTCCCTGCAGCAGCAGCAGCAGCAGTGCTGTGCCTGCAGTCCCTGATGGTGACAAGATGTGGCAGAGGTGTGGGTGGGACACTGGGTGCTGTTAGCCCTGTTTCTTGTTAGCCCAGTCTCCTGTGAGCCCAATCTGCTATCCCTGCCTCCTGTTAGCCCTGTCTCAGTCCAGCCTCCTGTTATCCCAGTCTCCTGTTATCCCAGTCTCCTGTTATCCCAGTCTCCTGTTATCCCTGTCTCCTGTTATCCCTGTCTCCTGTTATCCCTGTCTCCTGTTATCCCAGTCCCAGCCCTGTCCCCTGTCAGCTGCCATGCTCTGCTGCCCCAGCCCCTGCAGGGCACATGGCACCAAGTCAGTGTGTGCCAGGGCTGAGGGCAGGGTCTGCTGCTGCTTCCTGCCCACAATGGCCCCAGGGCAGCTCCTGGTGGGTGCAGTGCCCACAATGGCCCCTGGCAGCTCCTGGTGGGTGCTGTGCCCACAATGGCCCCAGGGCAGCTCCTGGTGGGTGCTGTGCCCAGAATGGCCCCAGGGCAGCTCCTGGTGGGTGCTGCGCCCACAATGGTCTGTGGCAGCTCCTGGTGGGTGCTGTGCCCACAACAGCCCCTGGCAGCTCCTGCTGTGCTCCCACATCCCACATCTGTGTCACCTGGGCCATGCAAGGGCAGCTGCTGCTCGCCGTGCCCTCACTCTGTGTGTTCTGTCTCTCTGTGCAGAAGCCGGGGCCTCTCTGCAGGACACCAGCCCCTGTGCCCTCCCTGACCACGCTGCCACAGATGCTGCTCCTCGGCAGAAATCGCTCCGGTTCAGCCTCTCCCAGGACTGACCTCTGGCTCACCCTCCGGAACCTTTACTTGAAGCTGCAGCCTGGGCCCTCCAGGTCGGCTGCCTCGAGGAACTGTCTTCCCCCTCACAGGTTTCCCATCTGCCACTTGAAGTCTGAAATTCCTGTTTTTTCTGGTGTCTGAGTTTTTTATAACTAAAAATGACGGCGAAGAATCTGGTGGCAGCAGCTGCGGTCCCAGTCATGTCCCATGTCACCAGTGGTGAGGTCACGAGCTGTAAACATGGTAGCTTCAATCACCTGAACAAATAAATGTTTTACTACAACGGCATGGGCATGGTGCTTGATCCAGGGCTTGTGCTCACAGGTTGGTTGATTCAGGGAGACCCCATGGTGCCTGGGATCTCTGCCAAGAGTGACCCCATGGTGCCCGGGTCTGTGCCCACACAGGGACCCCATGGTGCTGGGGTCTGTGCCCATGGAGGGACCCCTTGGTGCCTGGGGTCTGTGCCCATGGAGGGACCCCACGGTGCCCGTGTCTGTGCCCACACAGGGACCCCATGGTGCTGGGGTCTGTGCCCATGGAGGGACCCCATGGTGCCCATGTCTGTGCCCACACAGGAGACCCACCATGGGGTGCAAGCCGGCACAGGTGCCTGCAATGCCCATGGGGCAGCAAGCCAGCACAGGTTGCCTGCGTGTCATGTGCGCATGCGATGAACCCCATGGTACCCGGGGACTGTGCCCACGCAGGAGTGCCAGCAATGCCATGGGGCAGCAAAGCACAGAGCACAGGTTGCCAGCAGTGCCACGGGGCAGGCAGAGCTCAGAGCACAGGGTTCCAGGGGCACTGCAGGCTGCTCCAGCACTGTGCCAGCAGTGCCACGGGGCAGGCAGAGCTCAGAGCACAGGTTGCCAGCAGTGCCATGGGGCAGGCAGAGCTCAAGCACAGGGTGCCAGCAGTGCCACGGGGCAGGCAGAGCTCAGAGCACAGGGTGCCAGGGGCTCTGGGGCACTGTCAGCCCTAACAGGACAGCCTGTGGTGGGGGACAGCTGGGGACTGGCCTGGCACTCTCATCCTGCTCCAGCCCCTCCATCCACACAGCCTCTCCTTGCTCCTCTAACAAGACCAAAGGGTTTTTTGGGATATTTTTCCTTTCTCCCTTGTCAGCATTCCATCTGGCTCACAGATATAATTAGAGCTTTCTCAGAACAGTGAATCAGCCAGCCTTAACATGACTTCAGGAGAGCAGATCCCAGCTCTGGTGTGTGTGTCCTGTCACCAGGCCTGGGTTGCCCAGATGGGCTCTCCTGGTGCCTCTGCTCTCTGTGGGGCTGGTCCCGCTGCTGGTCCCACTGCTGGTCCCACTGCTGGTCCTGCTGGTCCCGCTGCTGGTCCCACTGCTGGCCCCTGCCCTGATGGACTCAGCTGGCTCAGTGACCTGCCCGTGCCTTGTCTGTAGCAGCAGAGACATCAACACCTCCCCAGGACACCGCAGCCCATGGAGGAGAGGCTGAGCTGAGCCAGGAGCCTCACCCATCAGCCTCACCCCTCCTATGGTTCCTCCTGTGATGCTGCAGAGACAGGATTGACCCCAGGACATCGGCAGGGAGAGCCAAGGCTGGTGCCTGTGTGATAAATCCAGTGCTGAAGTGGCCCCACGGACCCTGGGGCAGATGCTCCATGGTTCATGCAGTGATGAATGCCGTGCCGAACAGTTTATTGAAGGGTAGTTCATGTGGGGCTCAGCCTCTGGCAGAATTGAAACCCCATTTGCACTGCACAGCAAGGAGAGGGAAGAGCAGTACCTGCTGTTACTGTAATCCGCAACAAACGCAGGCCGTGTGCAGTGCACAACATCGCTGCTCAGGCTTCCTGAGGAAAACAGAGATGATCCAATCCTGATCAAAGCCTGGCTTTTCCCCTGCAGTGCCCCCTCAGCAGGGCATTCATCACTGGATGAACCATGGAGCATCTGCCCAGGGGCTGTGGGGCCGCTGCTGCCAGGCAGGAGAAGCTGGGTGAGATAAGGAGGGTGCTACCACAGCGCTGTGTGCCTAAAGGCACAGCAATCCCTTTGGCCAGTTACACTGCAAACAGCCCAGTCCTGCAGGGTGACTTCAGGCTGCAATATGCACCACCACATCTGAGCTCATGCTGCTGAGGGGCAGTGACTGCACTGCTCAGAAACGCTCATTCATTCTGAGTGGTCTCATACTCATCTTCATTATTTAGGAGTGTTCATCCCTGAAAAATGTTCTGACTCTTAAAGTCCTACAACCCTGCTGAAATTTGCAGTAGATGGAATTTAATTTGTATCTGGGCTGATGTCCTGTCAGTGTCTCAGAGGCACAGTGTGGGTAGTTCACTGTTGGGCTGGAACCTTCCCTGGACATGAGGGAGATGAACAGTTTCTGTGCCTCAGCATTTTGAGCCAGGGCTGCTGGAGAGGCAGGAGAGAAGAAGGACTCTGGTGCTGCTGCCCTCTCAGGCTGGGTGCTGGGAGCAGGGAGGGCAGTGTGGGGCACCTCTGTCCATGGACGCTTGTGGGAGCCAAGGGGGCAAAGCCTGAGTGAGCTGGAATGGCCCTGCTCTGAGCAGGGACCAGGGCAGGGACCCTGGGAGTCCCTGCAGATCATGTTTGTGGGACTGAGCATGCAGCAGGGCAGGCCATGTTTGTGGGATTCAGCATGGAGCAAGGAAATTCATGTTTGTGGGATTGAGCATGGAGCAAGGCAGGCCATGTTTATGGGATTGAGTGTGGAGCAAGGCAGGCCATGTTTGTGGGATTGAGCGTGGAGCAAGGTAAGCCATGTTTCTGGGATTGAGCGTGGAGCAAGGCAGGCCATGTTTGTGGGATTGAGCATGGAGCAGGGCAGGCCATGTTTGTGGGATTGAGCGTGGAGCAAGGCAGGCCATGTTTGTGGGATTGAGCATGGAGCAGGGCAGGCCATGTTTGTGGGACTGAGCATGGAGCAGGGCAGGCCATGTTTATGGGATTGAGTGTGGAGCAAGGCAGATCATGTTTGTGGGACTGAGCATGGAGCAGGGCAGGCCATGTTTGTGGGATTGAGCATGGAGCAGGGCAGGCCATGTTTATGGGATTGAGTGTGGAGCAAGGCAGGCCATGTTTGTGGGACTGAGCATGGAGCAGGGCAGGCCATGTTTGTGGGATTGAGCGTGGAGCAGGGCAGGCCATGTTTGTGGGATTGAGCATGGAGCAGGGCAGGCCATGTTTGTGGGATTGAGCATGGAGCAGGGCAGGCCATGTTTCTGGGATTGAGTGTGGAGCAAGGCAGGCCATGTTTGTGGGATTGAGCGTGGAGCAGGGCAGGCCATGTTTCTGGGATTGAGTGTGGAGCAAGGCAGATCATGTTTGTGGGACTGAGCATGGAGCAAGGCAAGCCATGTTTGTGGGATTGAGTGTGGAGCAAGGCAGGCCATGTTTGTGGGGCTGAGCATGGAGCAAGGAAATTGATGTTTGTGGGATTGATCATGGAGCAAGGCAGGCCATGTTTGTGGGATTCAGCATGGAGCAGGGCAGGCCATGTTTGTGGGATTGAGCGTGGAGCAAGGAAATTCATGTTTGTGGGATTCAGCATGGAGCAAGGAAATTCATTTTTCTGGGATTGAGCGTGGAGCAAGGCAGGCCATGTTTGTGGGATTGAGCGTGGAGCAAGGCAGGCCATGTTTCTGGGATTGAGCGTGGAGCAAGGCAAGCCATGTTTGTGGGATTGAGCGTGGAGCAAGGCAATGGGGGTTCACCCAACCCTGCAGAGCAGGGCATGGCACTGCCTGTGGGAGCTCAGGTGCTCAGGTGGCACTGGAGTTACCTGCCAGATGCCAAACTGCCTTTCTTTTCTTTCCAAGTGTTCCATGGTCCTGTGCCATGGCCAGGGCGATGGAGCTGGGTGACAGCCAAGGAGCAGGGCAGATGAGGGCACTGGGAACCAGCTGCCCAGCACAGAACAGCCCAGCCCAGCACAGAACATCCCAGCCCAGCACAGAATAGCCCAGCAGCCAGGGCGTGGGGCTGCCCCAGCTGGGCTGGGCAGCACTGGGGAAGCAGGGAGGGATGAGGGGCTGCTCCTGGGCTTTGGGGTGCAGCAGGAGTGGCAGCAGGGTGAGCCCGCAGCCCAGATACACCCAGCTCTCACAGGCAGTGATTTGCCTGCTTTGCTGGGAGGACAGGGCAGCTGTAAGAATAGCAAGACTGGCTGGGATGGCCTCTCCTTCGGGGTAGGGCTGGGGGCCCTGCAGCATCTCTGCTGTGCCAGGGAGGGATGGCAGCTGGGCTGGAGGGTGGCTCTGCTATGTGCAGAGGTGGGGATGTGTGTGTGTGTGAGATCAGCTCCAAGGGAACATCCTCCCTGCAAGTGTGCTGCTGGGGATGCGTGTGTGTGTGAGATCAGCTCCAAGGGAACATCCTCCCTGCAAGTGTGCTGCTTGTTGTGCACTTCACTGAAACCACAGAAAATGTAAAGCCGAGTATGTTTGCCTAGTGTTTCTGTAGAGTTGAAGCCCCTTGCAGGAGGTGAGAAGGTGGAAGGCAAACCCTTAGAGAGCATTTATTTTGTAGTTACAATAAAAGCCATTCTGTGAAGAAAAAGGAGCCGGTTGCAGCTGTTCCAGGAGGTTCTTACTGTAACCCATGCAAACCTGGGCTGGGTTACCCAAACCCTGCCCTGAAGGTCGGGGCTCAGGGGGTCACCAATGTCACAGGAGAGAGGAGGGGGGCACCTGGGGACTGTGTGGCTCTTGGGGTGGTGACAGTCCCCGTGGGGTGGTGACAGTCCCTGTGGGGTGGTAGCAGTCCCCGTGGGACGGTGACAGTCCCCGTGGGGTGGTGGCAGTCCCCATGGTGTGGTGGCAGTCCCCGTGGGGTGGTGGCAGTCCCCATGGTGTGGTGGCAGTCCCTGTGGGATGGTGACAGTCCCCATGGGGTAGTGACAGTCCCTGTGGGGTGGTGGCAGTCCCCATGGTGTGGTGGCAGTCCCCGTGGGGTGGTGGCAGTCCCCATGGTGTGGTGGCAGTCCCTGTGGGATGGTGACAGTCCCTGTGGGATGGTGACAGTCCCCGTGGGGTGGTGGCAGTCCCTGTGGGATGGTGACAGTCCCTGTGGGGTGGTGACAGTCCCCGTGGGGTGGTGACAGTCCCTGTGGTGTGGTGGCAGTCCCCATGGGGTGGTGACAGTCCCCGTGGGGTGGTGGCAGTCCCCATGGGGTGGTGGTTCTCCCCATGGTGTGGTGGCAGTCCCCATGGGTTGGTGGCAGTCCCCATGGGGTGGTGGCAGTCCCTGTGGGTTGGTGACAGTCTCCATGGGATGGTGGCAGTCCCCATGGTGTGGTGGCAGTCCCCATGGGTTGGTGACAGTCTCCATGGGATGGTGGCAGTCCCCATGGGATGGTGACAGTCCCCATGGGGTGGTGACAGTCCTCATGGGGTGGTGACAGTCCCCGTGGGGTGGTGGTAGTCCCCATGGGGTGGTGGTAGTCCCCATGGGGTGGTGGTTGTCCCCATGGTGTGGTGGCAGTCCCCATGGGTTGGTGGCAGTCCCCGTGGGGTGGTGGCAGTCCCCATGGGTTGGTGGCAGTCCCTGTGGGATGGTGGCAGTCCCCTTGGGACGGTGGCAGTCCCTGTGGGTTGGTGGCAGTCCCCATGGGTTGGTGACAGTCTCCATGGGATGGTGGCAGTCCCCATGGTGTGGTGGCAGTCCCCATGGGTTGGTGACAGTCTCCATGGGATGGTGGCAGTCCCCGTGGGATGGTGACAGTCCCCGTGGGATGCTCCACAGGCTTGGCCAGCATTGCTGGGGGGTTTTGAACCCCTTACACAGTGACTGTATCTGACACTACAATAAGAGGTGTCTGGTGGAAAATGGTGCTGCAGGAGCATAGGGGGAACCCTGCTGTTTGAAACCATGCTGCATGCTTAGTGTGCTGGGTGAACTTCTGTCTGGAGCTCTGTGCAGCCTCAGTACTGCTTCTCCAACAGGGCTGAGATCTGTCTGTGATTTTTGCTGATGCAGTAGATAAATGTGGTGCACAGGTGTCCTTTCTGTCCCCATTACTCCCTCACATTAACTGAACAAATGACTGGTGGAGCTTGGCTGGGAGGCTGCTGGTTGTGCTGTGGAGTGATGCAGCAGGGTACAAATTGCAAAGAGCATCTTGACAGGTTGCAATAAACTGAGCTCAAAAAAATTCCTGCAATATGGGAGAGCTGGGACTGTGTTTCTCATTGGGACCCAGAGGAAGGTTATTAATGGTGCACTGGCATTGCAGAGGCACACGGCGTGCCTGGGCTGTGGCAGTGCAAGGGCCTGCCCTGGATCCAAGCTCCTGGCAGCCTTGGGAATCCTAAGGCAAAGGCTGTCCTGAATAGCGCAGGGAGGAGGGTGCGGGGGTTCAGAGGGGACCCCCTGGTTCACCATCGATTGCAGCTGATGGCAAAGGTTGTGTTCATGGATCACAGAAGGGTTTGGGCTGGAAGGGACCTTAGAGCTCATCCCATCCCAGCCCTGTCCTGGCAGGGACACCTCCCACTGTCCCAGGCTGCTCCCAGCCCTGTCCAACCTGGCCTGGGGCACTGCCAGGGATGGGGGGCCCACAGCTGCTCTGGGCACCTGTGCCAGGGCATCTCCACCTTCACTGTGAAAATCTTACTGATCTCCAGTTCCTGTTGCTGTAGTTAATGGTAGATCGTGTGTATCCAGCCTTTGCTGATCAGAGATCTGAATGTAGATGCTCAAATGAGATCTAGAACATGATGCCAGTGGAGAGAGGAGGTTCTGCTCCTGCAGGCAGGGTGTGCTGGGTCTGGGTTGCTGCCCTGGAAGCGCCGAGCAGGGTGGGTGCAGTAGTGCTGGGCAGGGCAGGTGGGTGCAGGGTGGGTGCAGGGTGGGTGCAGGGTGGGTGCAGGATGGGTGCAGGGTGGGTGCAGAATGGGTGGGTGCAGGGTGGGTGCAGGGTGGGTACAGGATGGGTGCAGGGTGGGTGCAGGGTGGGTGCAGGGTATGTGCAGAATGGGTGGGTGCAGGGTGGGTGCAGGATGGGTGCAGGGTGGGTGCAGGGTGGGTGCAGAATGGGTGGGTGCAGGGTGCGTGCAGGGTATGTGCAGAATGGGTGGGTGCAGGGTGGGTGCAGGATGGGTGCAGGGTGGGTACAGGGTGGGTGCAGGGTGGGTGCAGGGTGGGTGCAGAATGGGTGGGTGCAGGGTGGGTGCAGGGTGGGTGCAGGGTGGGTGCAGGGTGGGTGCAGGGTGGGTACAGGGTGGGTACAGGGTGGGTGCAGGGTGGGTACAGGGTGGGTGCAGGGTGGGTACAGGATGGGTGCAGGGTGGGTGCAGTATGGATGCAGGATGGGTACAGGATGGATGGGTGCAGAATCGATGCAAGGTGGGTGCAGAATGGATGCAGGGTGGGTGTGAGATTCCTGGCATTCCCTGGTTCACACTGGGTCAGCCTCCTGGCCCTGGCCTGCCCTGGGGAGGGACTGCTGTGCCCCAGTCTCTCTCATTTGGTTCTGATGGCAATGACAGCTGCAGAGCCGGCCCACTGTCCTTGGCAGGCTCCTGTGGGAATCTGCTCCAAAGGCACTTGCAGCTCTTCAGGCACTTTCCTTCTGCTGCACAGAAAGTGCCTTTGTGGCATGGAGCAAGGGTCAGTGACTTGGGACAAAATCCCTGTAATTTGATAATTGATTTGATTTGTCATCCCTATAGTTTAATCCCTGTAATTCCTGAAATTTGCCATCCTCAGCAGCACTGGCCGGGTGGATGGACCCACAGCAGTTGGTGCTGGGTGGGTGCCCCATCCAGGGGAGGCTTTGCTGTCACTCAGCAGATTTACAGTGCAGCTGCCCAGGGCCTCTCTGTTAACAAGCTCCCTTAGAACTGCCTTCAGAAGAATCTCAGGCCTGTTGCATGTCCAGCTCTGCCAGGACCTGCTGCTGGCAGGGTACCCCCAGGACCGGGCCTTCCTCTGCCCTTCCTCTCCTCAGCCGGCTGGGGTGGGGGGCCTTGGAAAACACAAACCCCCACAACTCCTTAAACAAAATCAAAAACCACAAGGTAATTCAAGGAAGGAGTGGAACAGAGCTGAGCAGATGTTTCTATGTTGGTAATTTTTATTTAGAGAAACTAGGGATGCAGTAAGAAATGGTTTAGGAGTTTTTTTGTTGTTGCTTTTGTTTTGTTTTGGTTTTGTTTTTTTCTGTTGGATTTCATCTTTGCATTGTGAAATAATAAAACCCAGCCCTGATCAGATCCAGGCAAACCTTTCTAGCTCCCAAGCATGTACTGATGCTTTTGAAGGAAGAAAAAAAGGGGAGGAGAATGGAATCCACAACACATTTACCACGGTTTCACATTAAATCTTCATTATCTTTACCCCACTGGGGGTGTGATAGCGGTCCATTTGCCAGCTGTGCGCAGCTGGATGCTCTGGAGCTCAGCAAAGCCTCGAGGAGCACGGCATGGGGGGGATGCTGGGAGGGTCTGGGGGTCTCGGTCCCCCCGGTGCCCGGGCAGCTGCGGCCCGAGCAGTGCGGGTGATTGATTAGCAGGGCGATTAGCAGGGCCATTAATTTGTATCTCCGTGTCTCGGGGGTGTCCCGGGCTGTGCGGGGCAGGAGCAGCCCCAGCCCCGCCCGATCGCTGCCCTGGAGCATCCCTGGGGCCGCGGTGCTGCCCTTGGCCCGGGACAGGGGTGCTGCAGGGGAAACTCCCCCCCGGGCACTGTCCAGCTGTGCCCAGCTGTGCCCAGGGCAGGACCAGCCCCTCCCCTGCCGTGGAGCAGCTGCAGCTCCTCATGGAACCCCCATTCCCCATCCCGGCTCTGAGTCTGTGTCCAGAGCAATAAAAACACCTGGAGTGAACACAGGGAGTGACAGTGGGGCAATAGAAACACCTGGAGTTATCACAGGGCGTGATGGGGGGCAATAGAAACACCTGGAGTTATCACAGGGAGTGATGGGGGCAATAGAAACACCTGGAGTGAACACAGGGAGTGATGGGGGGCAATAGAAACACCTGGAGTTATCACAGGGCGTGATGGGGGGCAATAGAAACACCTGGAGTGAACACAGGGAGTGACGGTGGGGCAATAGAAACACCTGGAGTGAACACAGGGAGTGATGGGGGCAATAGAAACACCTGGAGTTATCACAGGGAGTGACGGTGGGGCAATAGAAACACCTGGAGTGAACACAGGGAGTGATGGGGGCAATAGAAACACCTGGAGTTATCACAGGGAGTGACAGGGGGCAATAGAAACACCTGGAGTTAACACAGGGAGTGATGGGGGCAATAGAAACACCTGGAGTGAACACAGGGAGTGACGGTGGGGCAATAGAAACACCTGGAGTGAACACAGGGAGTGATGGGGGCAATAGAAACACCTGGAGTTATCACAGGGAGTGACGGTGGGGCAATAGAAACACCTGGAGTTATCACAGGGCGTGATGGGGGGCAATAGAAACACCTGGAGTTATCACAGGGAGTGACGGTGGGGCAATAGAAACACCTGGGTGAACACAGGGGGTGACGGGGGCAATAGAAACACCTGGGTTATCACAGGGGTGACGGTGGGGCAATAGAAACACCTGGGTGAACACAGGGGGTGATGGGGGCAATAGAAACACCTGGAGTTATCACAGGGCGTGATGGGGGCAATAGAAACACCTGGAGTGAACACAGGGGAGTGATGGGGCAATAGAAACACCTGGGTTATCACAGAATACAGGGCGTGATGGGGGCAATAGAAACACCTGGGTGAACACAGGGGTGACGGTGGGGCAATAGAAACACCTGGAGTGAACACAGGGAGTGATGGGGGGCAATAGAAACACCTGGGTGAACACAGGGGTGACGGTGGGGCAATAGAAACACCTGGAGTGAACACAGGGAGTGATGGGGGCAATAGAAACACCTGGAGTTATCACAGGGAGTGACAGGGGGCAATAGAAACACCTGGAGTGAACACAGGGCGTGATGGGGGCAATAGAAACAACTGGGTGAACACAGGGAGTGATGGGGGCAATAGAAACACCTGGAGTTATCACAGGGCGTGATGGGGGGCAATAGAAACACCTGGAGTGAACACAGGGAGTGATGGGGGCAATAGAAACACCTGGAGTTATCACAGGGAGTGATGGGGCAATAGAAACACCTGGAGTGAACACAGGGAGTGACAGTGGGCAATAGAAACACCTGGAGTGAACACAGGGAGTGATGGGGGGCAATAGAAACACCTGGAGTTATCACAGGGAGTGATGGGGGGCAATAGAAACACCTGGAGTTATCACAGGGCGTGATGGGGGGGCAATAGAAACACCTGGAGTTATCACAGGGCGTGATGGGGGGGCAATAGAAACACCTGGAGTGAACACAGGGAGTGATGGGGGGCAATAGAAACACCTGGAGTGAACACAGGGAGTGATGGGGGCAATAGAAACACCTGGAGTTATCACAGGGCGTGATGGGGGGGGCAATAGAAACACCTGGAGTTATCACAGGGCGTGATGGGGGGCAATAGAAACACCTGGAGTGAACACAGGGCGTGATGGGGGCAATAGAAACACCTGGAGTTATCACAGGGCGTGATGGGGGGAGCTGGTGTCCCCCGCCGCTGTCCCAAATTATCTTCTGCACGTCTACAAGAGTGTAACTGACGTGGGCAAAGAAATTGTCTTTAAGGGCTCCTTTTCATCTCATCTGTTTGTTGTTGGCTTCCCCGCACCCCCAAAAGAAGAGTTTGTTTACTTTTCTCTATCGATTATCTCTGCCTTTGCTTTAAATGTAGTCTTAGTGCCATTTGTCTTTGCCCCTATTCAGAGTCAATGAAGTGGTGCAAAAGGAGGATTTGCATGTGAAAGAATGTGTATTTTAGCAGCGCCCTTAGAGTGCTGGTGTGTTTTGGTTGGTTTGGTTTTGTTTTGGTTTTATGGGGGGTGGTTTGATTTTATTTTGCTTTAGGTTTTTGTTGTTGTTATGAGGGCTTTTGTTTGTTTTGGTTTTGGTTTTGTATTTTGGTTATGAGGGCTTTTGTTTGTTTTGGTTTTGTATTTTTTTTAAAGAACTTGCTTTTTCTCCTGTCCCTTTTCTGGCTGGAGCTTCTTGAATTCTCATACATTTCCCACTGTTGTCTTTGCCAGTACCAACGTAATTTCAAATACATTTTCCCCATCCAAATGTGCTAAGGAAACAAATCCCCTCTGAAAGGCTTGTTCGCTGAGGTTTTCCTTTGTAGTTCCATTAGGGGGTGTGAGGTGTTCCCCAGCACCTTCCCTGGGGACAGGGGACTCAGACCTGGGAAAACGGCGATGGATGGCAGAGAGGGAGCCCTGTGGGTGCTGCCTTTGTCACCTGCCCCGCCAGGGTCACCCCCTGCCTGGGGAAATGGACAGCCCTGAGCAGCAGGACCTGGGCAGGGAATCCAGCCCGGCTGCTGGGGCTGCTCACCAGCCGCTGTTCATCGTTCCTTCTCGGGTTTTGGTTGTTCATTGCTGCCCCGAGATGTGCAGGATGTCTCTGTTTCAGCCCGCGTGTCTGAAGAACGAGTCAGAGCTGTTCAGTTTTCGGTCTTGAGGTTGTTTATTAATTCTTATCTATAAAATTTTCTTTCTGCCCAGCGGAGATCTGCTCAGCAGGGCAGCCACAGGCACTCTGACGACCCTGAGGCGTGGTGTTGTCCTTTTATACTACAAACTACGTATAACATATGTACACTTAATTCCCAATCCCTATCACCTGTGTTAGACAGTGAGCTTCTACTCTAAACCAATCCCAAAGTGCCACCATCACAGCAGAAAATGGAGACCAAAAGAAGAAGAAGAAGAAGAAGAAAGGCTGGACACGCCCATGTTCATCCATCTTGTCCCCGAAACCCCCATACCAAAAATCCTAAAATCTACATTTTCACCCTGTGATAATTTTATTATTATACTATTTAAACTTCTGTGACTTTCAGGTCCTCATACAAAGCTGGGGATTTGCTCCATGGGTCACAATCAAACCCGCAGGTGCTCTGGTCTCTGAGCCCCTGGCAGGGTCCTTGGCAGCTCTGGACACCCAGAGGGATGCACTGAGTTCTGACAGTTCCTGAGAAAATCACCAGTTTATTTCAATGTCCTAACACAGGGACACAGCCAGGCTCATGGCTGCTGGAGCTGCTCACCAGCTGCTGTTCATGGCTCCTGAGGAAATCACCAGTTTATTTCAATGTTCCAGCACAGGGTGTCCTGGTTTAGGGCAAATCTGGGAGAAAACCTCCAAAGGGGGCCCCTCCAGGAAGCAAACCCACACAGCCCCTCCCCACAACCGGGTCGGGAAGGATTCCTTGGAGAGAAGTGGAAAGAACCTGTTTATTTACCAGGCACAGCACCCCCAGCACACAAACCTGTTTATTTAACAGGCACAGCACCCCCAGCACACAAAACCTGTTTATTTAACAGGCACAGCACCCCCAGCACACAAACCTGTTTATTTACCAGGCACAGCACCCCCAGCACACAGAACCTGTTTATTTACCAGGCACCCCAGCACACAAAACCTGTTTATTTCTGTTTCAGGCACAGCACCCCCAGCACACAAAATGAACAATACCAGCTGACACCACTCTGTCACCGCTCTGAAATGATGACAAATTCAGAAAGTCTCTCTGGGGGTGGTCGCTCTGTTCTCAGTCCCTCCTGTGCTGGGGCAGCTGCTGCAGCCACAAGGTGCAAACTCTCGGGGTTCCCAGGCCCCAGTCCGGAGCAGGCTCGAGTTGGGCCAAAAAAGGGAAAGGAGAAACAGTCCAGGGAAAATTTGGACTGCTTAGCTAAACTAACTAATGAGCAGGAGCAAAAAGCAAGAGCAAAGCAGGAGAAAAGCAGAAGCAAGAGCAAAGGGAAAAGCAAAACAAAAAGCAAAAGCAGCACCATGTGCTGCCCTGTCTGTGTGTCCCGCCAGCCGTGGGGGAGCGGCTGAGAGCAAAACCAAACAAAACATTCGCTCTTCAGAGCCAGCCTTGAAGGCACAGAACATGATATCCAGCATGGACAGAACCACAACTGGGGATACAGGCATCACAACGTCACCCTAGGACACAGGGACACTGCCAGCCATGGCTGCTGGGGCTGTTATCTGCACAGCTTCAGCCCCTCCTGCTGCATTCCAGCCCAGGAAATAAACCCCAGGTTACCCCCGGTGCCAGTGCCAGGGCAGGTGAGTGCAGAGGGAGCCCCTGGTGCATCCTTGGGTGCCAGGCTGAGCTGGGGCAGGGCCTGGGTCAGCCGCTGCTCTGCAGCCTCTCCAGGGCTTGGATCAAGTGTTGTGAGCTGCAAACTGACTGTGATGAATCCCTTCAGTACCCTACTTTCAGTTCTGCTCAGACACTCTGGGCAGGCCTGCTGTTTGTTATGGATATTTTGCTGTAAAACACTGAAAATGCTGCATTCTTGGCTGCTTGCCCATAAACTTAGGCTAAGGAAGTTTCCTGACCTTGGAAGGGTGAAAAAAAGGCAGGCACATGCATCCATGTGATATTTGAGAAAATCATAAATCCAAGCTGGAATGAGAAGTAATTTAGTCATCCCTTTGGAGCTGTTTTCTATAAGAAAATATTACTGAGTATCAAATTTGCATCCAGTTGCTTTGATATCAATGGTACAAGACAGTATGAATTTCTTAAAAGACAAAATTTGAATTTGCCCTGTGTTTGTGGGTAGCCCAGAGCCAGGCTGGCAGCAGGAGCTGGGACTGGAGCAGGTTCCTCTGGGCAGCTCTGGGGGCTGTGCTGGGATGTGACAACTTGTTTTGCACAGAGTATGTCCTTTGAAAAGCTGCTGTGAGACAGCTGGGCCACAACTGAATCAATGTGCCGCATTTGGAAGGTTCTAAAGGGGTTTGAAGGTTCTGAAGGGGAACTCCTACAGATTCCAGCCATGAGCCCAGGGTGAGATCCAGCCCTGCAGCACCGAGGGCTCGGGAGGAGCTGTGGGAGCTCCTGCTGCTCACCAGAGAGCAGGGCACTGCTGCAGCCAGGGACATCCCTGTTCCTGCTGCTCACCCCATCAGGTCTGGCTGGCAGTGGGACTGCTCCATCATCAAAGGTGGGTAAAGCCAGGGAGCAGGGCACTGCTGCCAGCCAGGGACATCCCTGTTACCTGTGCCAACCCAGCCCCCTTGCGCCGAGTGATGTGTGCAGGAGTGTGCAGTGACAAGGGGACAGCTGCTGGGGAAGATGGAACAGGAAAGCCTTACAAATATGATTGCCTGGCAAAAGATTGTGAGAATATGGAAACTATAAGCGAGATTGAAATGTAAGCAAGCTTTGAGATCCCTCAGTTACTGAACAACTGGAAAACAATGGTGTGGCCAGCTGAAGGCAATCCCCTTTTGATGGAACAACACCCTCTGCTTGCAGACAGGCCCAAGGGTCAGAGCAGACCCTACAGCTCGGCAGAAGGGGCCCAAAGAGGAGTTTTTAGGGTTTAAAATGTAACACAGTGTGGTGATGTAATGATTCTTACAGGCTGTATGGAAATGCTGTAGGATTTGTATCTTGTACTGGATTGGTTAGTGAGAATTAGAATATTCAACACAGAAGAAGATTTATGGTTTTGTAACGGGAACCTTGCTCTCTTATCCTCTCTTTTACTCTCTCATCCTCTTTACCACGCTCTTGCCTTCTCTCTCTTTACCTCTCTCTCCCTCTTTGGGGTCTGAGGTCTGTGGCTGGCACCTCCCAGCAGGGCCCTGCACCCAGGCCCTTTGCAATAAACCCCCCAGGTCCTTTCCAATAAACACAAGTTCCAAGCCCTGGCTGCAGAGATCTCTCGTCTCCATCCTGACCATCCTACCCTGACGCTCCTGCAGACAGCTGTGCTCTGTCCCTCTCTGCTCTCACTGAGGAGCAGACCTGGGGAGCTGGAAGGGCCTGCCCTGACCCCAGCAGTGTCCATGGAGCAGTGACAGTGAGGTCACTCCTGTGCCCAGCAGAGCCAGCGTGGGATGGTGGGCACGGCTCTGGTGCCTCTGGCCGTTGCTGCCAGGGTGCCTCCTGCTCCCTGAGCATCTTCCCCAGTATTCTATAATGGCCCAGCTGGTTTTGGCATTTTTCCTCACCAGACGAGCTACCGAACATCTCATCAGTTTTAATTTTGCTGTTGCTAGGAGAGCTCTGTGGGCTCCGTGCCCATCAGGAGGTCTATCCCAGCTCAGCTCTGAGCTGGGGGCAGTGCCCTGCCCTGGGGCAGAACAACCCCTGCTGCCACAGTTTGCTTGGGCTGTAGTTAAGTCCCTTTAATGACAGACTCCCTGATGCTAATGAGGAGCTCAGCTGAGTGCTGGGACCCCTCTGTGAGCCCCAGTCCATCCCAGTGTGGCGTGGAGAAGCAGGGCAGGAGGGGTCAGCACCCCCAGTCCCCAGCTCCAGGCACTCCTGATCCCAGAAACACCCGGGAATTCACCTGGGGAGATTTTAGCTGTGTTTTTAATCACTTTTAAATAATGGTTAGCTAGTGTGCAGTGTAATGTCAGTGTTGCTGTAACTGGATTAATAATAACTGCTGCTCTGACTTCAGTGGGGCTGGTAGAACACTCGTGGGAGCAGCAGCGAACCCTGGCGCTGCACTGCCCTGATATCCTCAGAGTGTGGCAAAATTTCTGGTAAAAATTCCTGGTAAAACACTCGTGGGAGCAGCAGCAAACCCAACCCAGCCCCCGACACTGCACTGCTCCCTCACACTGCGCTGCCCTGACACCCTCAGTGTGACACATTCCTGGATGTGCTTTCATGGCAAGCCATAACACCTCCTCTGAGGCATCTTGGGTTTCACTGGGTGAGTCCAGCTACTCGTCCTTGAGTTCATTCCTGAGAAAACGCTGCTGCTATTGGGAATGATGGGGATTTTCAGGCAGGGAAGGTGACTGTCCATGGCAGTACCCTGTGAGACATCCTCACTGCACACCCAGGGCTGCTCTGTGCCATTCCTGCCCTGCTGCAGCTGCTGGAGAAGGGTAAGAGCTGTCACTGCTGTCACCTGCTGTCCCCTCTGACTGCTCCTGGCGACAACCACCTCCACTGGCCTTGGGGACTGTCCTGGTTGGGGGACACCTGGGATAGGTATCTGTGACCGTGTTCACAGGGGTTCTTGGATTGGGGAAGAAACGAGGACCTGACTCCATGTTTCAGAAGGCTGATTTATTATTTTATGATATATATTACATTAAAACTATACTAAAAGAATAGAAGAAAGGATTTCATCAGAAGGCTAGCTAAGAACAGAAAAGGAAAGAATGATAACAAAGGCTTGTGGCTCGGACCAAGAGTCCGAGCCAGCTGGACTGTGATTGGCCATTAATTAGAAACAGCCACATGAGCCCAATCACAGATGCACCTGTTGCATTCCACAGCAGCAGATAACCATTGTTTGCATTTTGTTCCTGAGGCCTCTCAGCTTCTCAGGAGGACAAATCCTAAGGAAAGGATTTTCCATAAAACACGTCTGTGACAGGTACCCAGAGAGCTGCAGGGACGCCCCAGCTGCTGGCCCCAGCATTCCCTGGAAGGACAATTCTCCTCAGCCCACAGCAGCTTTGGTTTGTAATCCACACACCCTCCACTGCAAGCATTTTGTAAACATGAATGTAAGTTTATACTCATGGAATAAACAAACAAAAACTGAAATTTGCTTCAGAGGCTGGTGAGACAGCTGTACCGGGGGCACAGCTCTTTGAGATGGCACTTTTTTTTTTCCCCTTCTTGTTGGCATTTCAGTGAAGAAAGGATTTAAAATACAGCACATTTTAAGGGTATGAATAATCATATTCACTATCTGATTTACATTGACTTAAGTAAGGACTAAGAGCTTAGAGAAGTAATTTGTCATTTGAGGGGGTTTCACCCTGGTTTTGTGAAAGGTTTTTGATTGGAAAACAAATGCAAAGCAGAGAACATGTAAGAAGCAGACACAGCCACTGAACCAATGCTTTGCAAATCCTGTAAAACTTTCCAGTCCTGTTGATGTAAACCCTGTGATCAGGCTGCACCAAAGTGCCATGGGTCAGTGCTCCCCACGTCTGTCCAGAGCCCAGGGGAGGCACAGGGTGTGATCGTGTTCACAGGGTCCCAGGATGAGGGAAGAGACGAGGATCTGACTCCATGTTTCAGAAGGCTGATTTATTATTTTATGATATATATTACATTAAAACTATACTAAAAGAATAGAAGAAAGGATTTCATCAGAAGGCTGGCTAAGAATAGAATAGCAAAGAATGATAACAAAGGCTTGTGGCTCGAGTTCTCTGTCCGAGCCAGCTGGGCTGTGATTGGCGATTAATTACAAACATCCAACATGGGCCAATCACAGATGCACCTGTTGCATTCCACAGCAGCAGATAACCATTGTTTGCATTTTGTTCCTGAGGCCTCTCGGCTTCTTAGGAGGACAAACCCTAAGGAAAGGATTTTCCATAAAGGATGTCTGCAACACAGGGAACAGCAGAGCTCTGGTGCCAGGCACAGGGAGGACAAATGGATTTATGGGCTGGCCTTGGGAAGCTGTGCTCCCCCTGCCCTGCCCTGGGCATGCTGTGGGGCTGTTCCATGGAGTGACTGTGCAACCATCAGGATGGGCAATGGAGTAAAATAAAGGGGCACAAAGTGCAGCTCCCTGGCTGTGCCCAGACCCTGCCTGAGCCCCAGTGGGGATTTTTCTGGTGCCCTGCAGTCTCACCTCTGAGCCAAAAAGGGCTTTATTGAGCCTCAGGTCCCTTTGCCCACCTTGGCTCACTGACAGAGCAGAGCACTGGCCCAGCCTGGGCAAACTGACATCTCAGGGTGGCCAAAATCCTGTTTTGTTTTTGTTGGAACATCTCTGCCTGCAGATCTGACACTTGTCACCGGCTTTACTGTGTGCTCAGTGCAGAGGTGAGCCCTGCAGAGCAGCCCCGCTCCCCTCTGGGAGTGCCCTTTGCTGTGATGTGAGCACACTGTTCTGCAGAAATTGAAGTTCAATCTCAATAAGAACCTTTGCAGTTTGTTTAAAGAGCAATAACTACCTGGGCCCCACTTGGTCTGGGCACCTGGCATTGCTTGGGCACCTCCTGTGCCAGTGTCTGGTTGCTGTTGCTATGAGGACAAGGCCTTTCCTCTGCCCCTTGGGAAGCTCCAGACGGATCTGTCACCACAGCGGCGCAGGGGAGCAGCTGTCCTGCACAGACACACACTGGGGCATGTCTGGGAAATGAGCTGGTTTACTGGCACCTTGGCACAGGGCAGAGCACAGGCTGGGGGGATCTCTGCTGAGCCCTGTCAGCTGCCCAGGCAGCCTTTGCCAGGGAGAAAGGGCCCTGGGGGTCTGTGCGAGGGTCTGTGGCCATGGCAGGGTGGCTGTGTCCCACAGCAGTGTCACAGGGCTGCCCTGCTGGCTTCAGCCCTGCCCTGGGACCCTCCTGCTGCTCTGGGACCCTCCTGCTGCTCTGGGACCCTCTCACTGCCCTGGGACCCTCCTGCTGCTCTGGGACCCTCTCCCTGCTCTGGGACCCTCCTGCTGCTCTGGGACCCTCTCACTGCCCTGGGACGGGATGATGCTGAGGAGCAGGGGCTGGCACAGAAGGCGGCTCTGCAGTTGTTCCCAAGGGATGCTGGGCTGGAGCTGCTGTGGGAGGCACAGCAGTGAGCCTGGCACCGCCCAAGGGATGCCCTGCTGTCCCTGCTGTCCCTGCTGTGTCCCTCTGTGTCCCTGCTGTCCCTGCTGTGTCCCTGCTGTCCCTGCTGTCCCTGCTGTCCCTGCTGTGTCCCTCTGTGTCCCTGCTGTCCCTGCTGTGTCCCTGCTGTCCCTGCTGTCCCTGCTGTCCCTGCTGTGCCCCTCTGTGTCCCTGCTGCTGCTGTCCCTGCTGTGTCCCTGCTGTGTCCCTGCTGTCCCTGCTGTGTCCCTCTGTGTCCCTGCTGTCCCTGCTGTCCCTGCTGTCCCTGCTGTGTCCCTGCTGTCCCTCTGTGTCCCTGCTGTCCCTCCTTCCCAGCCAAAGGGGAAATCCCTGCTGGGTGTCACGGCCCCAGTGCTGATCAGATGACACTGACCCACTTCAGAGGATTTGTCTGATCCCTTTTTAATTGGCTTGGTCTCCTTTACACTGAATGTACACAATCTTTCCTCATGTCCAATTAAGGTTTCTCCTAAGTCCAGGTGACACTTCACTCCCTGTTCAAAGGCTCCTCTCCCTGCTCAGGAGAGCTCAAGCTGGTGCTTGGAGCTGTGGGGAGGGGACAATTTCCTTGCTTGTTTTTCTGGTCAATTTGGCAATTAAGCAGTGTTTCACACAGCCACAGCCACAAAATAATTGGCCACGCTGCACTTTGCTGGGTAAGCCTGGGAACCATGTGGGACTGGTGTCTCGAGGGCTGCAGTGATGCTGCCTGTGAGCTGTGAGCCCCGCTGGGGCACCTGGCACTGCTGGGTTTGTCTGCCAGCTGCCAGGCCCAAACTGGGTGATGTACAGCATTCACAGGGGTCTGAGGGTGGGGGGAGAGATGAGGATGTGACTCTGTGTTTCAGAAGGCTGATTTATTATTTTATGATATGTATTACATTAAAACTATACTAAAAGAATAGAAGAAAGGATTTCATCAGAAGGCAAGCTAAGAACAGAAAAACAAAGAAGAATGATAACAAAGGCTTGTGTCTTGTACTCTCTGTCTGAGCAACTGACTGTGATTGGCCATTAATGAGAAACAACCACATGAGACCAATCACAGATGCACCTGTTGCATTCCACAGCAGCAGATAACCATTGTTTACATTTTGTTCCTGAGGCCTCTCAGCTTCTCAGGAGGAAAAATCCTAAGGAAAGGATTTTCCATAAAAGTTGTCTGCGACAGGGTGTGAGGAGGGTGGGGAATTTCCCTGGCAGGGCCTTCCATGGGACCCTGTCCCCTGCTCCTACAGAGGGTGATGCTCTGCATCATCCTGTGCCACCCCTTCCATGGGACCCTGTCCCCCTGCTCCTACAGAGGGTGATGCTGTGCATCATCCTGTGCCACCCTTTCCATGGGACCCTGTCCCCCTGCTCCTACAGAGGGTGATGCTGTGCATCATCCTGTGCCACCCCCACGTTCAGCTGCTGGTCCCACCTCTTGCTGGCTGTGGATCACCACTCGAGCAGGGAATTGCACGCCAGAAATGACATTTTTAGAGATATCTATTTCCTGCGAGGAGTGTCCTGATGTCTGAGTGACACAAAACCTGTCTGATCTCCTTTTTCCTCCTGCAGCCCTGCCACGGTGGGAGCAGCCAGCTGAGCTGTCTCCTGCATCTCCAGGGGTTTCTGCTCATCTGGCTGGTCAATTATACTTCAGCAATGCCTTCAAAGGCTTTTTGTTTGCACAGGTGTCACTGAAGATTAAGTTTAGCATATGAAGTCTATTATTTGGAGCTCATGCTTCCCCTATTCCCAGGAAAAGACTTGGCTCAGTTGTCAGGGCCTTGGAGAGGTTCGCAGAGCTGGCAGCCAGAAATACAAACAGCTCCTAACAGCTCTTTTAATCCAGTAGAAATAAAGTTTAGAGAAGCCAGTCAGTGAGAGCTCAAAGCTGACAAACTCAGGCAGGATAGCACAGGCAGGGCTGGGTGGATGACTGGGATATCATTTCTGTGGGGTTCAGAGCTGTTGGGACCCAAAACTGAGGACATGGTTTGGTGGTGAACATGGTGGTGGTGGGGTCAGGTTGATGGTTGGACCTGGTGACCTTAGAGGCCTTTTCCCAAAATTAATGATTCTGAATTAATGATACTGACCTACGAATGGTCAGTAGAGGAATCTGTACTTTGCTTTTCACCATTCCCCTCTGTCCTTGGGTTAAGTGATCAATAACAAGTATTACTATTATACAATACTAATTGTATAATACAATTAGTAGATATTTTTAATACAAGTGTATTATACAATACTAATTGTATAATACAATACAAACTATATACACTATATAGGCTGTAATACTAGATTATATCTACTATATACAATACTATAGTATACAATAATCAGTATTGAGGATTCATTTGAATGATAGCTGAAATGTGCATCAGGACAAACTGTTCAGTTATCCCTCATCCGTGACTGGTAAATTCCTTGTGAGATGAATTATGTGGGAACTCTCTGGGGCTTTAGGAGAGCTCCTGCCCTGCTAGGGGCCAGACTGGCAGGATGTGTGGCTGGGGTGCCATGACAAGGGCTCTCCAGTGCCATGAGGCACCAGCGTTTCCTCCCTCTGCTTGTCCGGGAGATGCAGCTCTCCTGCTGCTGCTTCCAGAAGTGAAAGGGCTCTGCCCTGGGAGCTGGGCTTGGTGGGTGTCCCTGGGAGCAGCACCCAATTCAGCCCATGCACAATCCAGCCTGCTTGTACTGATGGACAATGGACACGTGCACAAACAATGAATAATGGACATATTCAGAAATGGGGTCTGTATAGCCTTGGAAGGGATACAAGAAGAAGAGATATCAGGACTCAGCAGGTTGGTCAGCGAGCTTGGGAAAGTAAGAAAAAAGTGAGTCATGTGTGGGCCAGACGATCACAGCAAGATGTGTGAAAAATTAGGTGATCCAATCAGCATTCTAATTTAGACATGTGAACAGCTGGGATTAACCAATCATGTATTAGCTAGAGACATTTGGACAGTAGAGATTTATTATAAATATAGTCTTTTTAGGGATAATAAATTTGGCTTCACTGGATCATATTGGTTGTGGTGTGATGTCCCTGAACCTCCGCACCCCGCAGGAGGGTTTGGGTTGGAAGGGGCCCTACAGCTCATCCTGCTCCACTCCAGCCCTGGGCAGGGACACTTTCCACTGTCCCAGGTTGCTTTAAACCCTGTCCAGCCTGGCCTTGGGCACTTCCAGAGATGGGGCAGCCGCAGCTTCCCTGGGCACCCTGTGCCAGGGCCTCTCCTGGCAGTATTACAATTTAAACTTTCATGACCCAAAATGAAAGCATACCTCTGGCAATATTTTAATATTGATAGGCAAAATTGTGATTCACCCTCCCAGGGAAGAATTTCTTCCCAATATCCCATCTAAATCTCCTTTCTTTCAGATTAGAGCTATTTCTCCTTGTCCTGTCACTTGCTTGCCCTTGCAAAACATCCCTCCTTCCTGCAGAGCTTTTCCTTTTACAGCTTTTGGGCAGTCCTGCAGCCCCAGCGGTGCTGATGGGACTGCTCCAGTTTTAAGTGACATTTTGTGGAGCTGAATTCATGTTTTTAAGGCTGCTGGTGGTGCAGCTGCTCTCAGGTATTACCTCCTCGGCTGTGCAGAGGTTAAGTGTACATTAACAACCACTTTCCTTCGGCGCTCTCTCCAGACTCACCTCTGAAGGAGTTTTTAAAAGAACTGCCTTTTCTGCAATGTGACCTTTTCAGCTGTGAAATTACCGAAGCAGCAGAGCTCTCATCACACTTGCTTCTAAGACTCATTCTTTTTGCCTGTAAATTAACCCGAGTAACTCTTCACTCTCTGTCTTAAATCACTGCGAGGAGCTCCCTGGCTGCCTGGGGGCTGTGAGCTGATGGATCTGCAGGGGCAGGCAGTGTCTGACCTGGGCCTGGAGGTGCCCTGGGCCACCCTTGGGGCACCCAGAGCTGCTGTCAGGGCAGCTGAGTCCT
Organism: Camarhynchus parvulus; assembly: GCF_901933205.1. Lineage (NCBI taxonomy): Eukaryota > Metazoa > Chordata > Aves > Passeriformes > Thraupidae > Camarhynchus > Camarhynchus parvulus. The sequence continues at coordinate 61,753,050 of NC_044575.1, read as the reverse complement.
CACAGCTCATGCTTATTGCCCGTGGTTTATTTGTGGTAACTCACGAGGCTGTTGGGTTCTGTGTTTCTTTTCCCCTCCAGGAAATCCATGGTGAAACAGCAAAATCTCGCTGCTGTGGGATTGCAATCTGCTTTACCTTGGGCTCGCTTTTGGGCCGCTCATTTGGTACCTCTGGGAAGTTTCCATCTGACACAGCATCAGCTGCTCTGAGAGGCAGCGATGATGCTCTCAATGTCCTTTATCCTGTCTTGGGGTTTGTTTTCTTTTTCTTTATCCCACGGAATGAGGCACAGATCCACAAGCCTTTTGGGAGACCTGATCCTGTGGAATATCGGCCCTGAGACAGGTCTGTGCCCCAGTGGCCACAGAACCAGGAGGGAATCTCAGCTCTCCTAAATCATGTTTTTCTCACCCCAGGTGCCATTAGCTGCTCCCACTCTTCCATCCCCCCTTGCAGCCTGCTCAGATCTCCATGGAGCCAGTTTCCTGCCCGCCATGGATGTTCTGCCTTTACACCTGAATGTGGCCCATGCTCTGAGCCCAGCCAGCTGCAATCCTGCATTTGTTATCCCAGAGCTCTGCAGGCCAGCCCCGCTGCTCCCCAGCTGCTGCCTGAGCCTGCTGCCCTCCCTCCCAAGGGCTCTGACCACAGCCCCGTGATCACAGAGGATTTTACCTGGGCATTGCACCCTCCACAGGGCCTCAGAAGCTCTGTGTGAGCTCGTGTGACCTGTGAGTGTGCAAGAAATGTCTTTGTTAGGCACCAGAGCAAAGGGAGAGCTGGTGCAGTGACAGCCAGGGCTGGGACATGGCAGGGCAGCGCAGGAGGGGTGGCTGCTGCTCAGGGTCCTGTCCCTGTGCTCAGGGTCCTGTCCCTGCAGTGACCATGGCTGGGAGGTGAGCAGGGCTCTGCTCCCCCATGCTGGAGTGGGGGTTCTTTTGCAGAATCATGGTTTGGTTTGAAAGTGACCTTACACACCCTCCTGTTCATCCCACCGTCCCAGTATCCAGCCTGGCCTGGGGCACTGCCAGGGACCCAGGGGCAGCCCCAGCTGCTCTGGGCACCTGTGCCAGGGCTGCCCACCCTGCCAGGGAACAATTCCTCATTGCCAATGTCCCATGCAGCCCTGCCCTCTGAGTCCCTTGCCAAGGCACCCTTTGCTCCCGTCCCTCTGGTGCAGGGCTGGGCTCTGCTCATCCCCATTATCCTTTTGCTGCAGCTCTGGAGGTAATTCACACTTCTTGGGAGCATAGAGGCTTCTCAAAGTGCTCACCATCTGGTCTCACTTACCACATTAATCATAGTCCAAGGAACAAACTAGTTTTGAGCTGAGGTTTCCCGAGTAACTGGATTTCTCTGTTTTAGATGCTGTTATTGATAAGTCTGAAGTTTTGCAAGATACCTTATGTTCCTGTCATTTCTTCAATGGGAGAAAGCAAATAAAGATAGCTCAAAACCCTCAAATCTGAAAACAAAACTTGGACTCCTCTGATTTTGCAGCAAAGCTTGGGAACACAGGATGCTGCATTTCTGACAGTATTACAATTTAAACTTTCATGACCCAAACTGAAAACATACCTCTGGCAATATTTTAATATTGATAGGCAAAATTGTGATTCATCAACATCAAACTGTTTAATTCATTAGCCAACAACTTCTAGGCAGTGTGGGAATACATTTAAAAGAGAATGAGATGAGACCACATATTAATTATGCAGTCACTGCACAAATTGATAATTATATGTCACAAAGAGCTCCCTATGTATTAACACTTTAGAACCTGCTTCCTGCCCCGATTTGAGAGTTCTTTTGAGGTACATGGATATGATGTATTTTTAAATCAAAAATGGTAGGCAGAACCAAACATGAAAGACTGACGTAACCAGCCCATGGCTCTGGTGGAGGTGAAGTTCTGAAATTCTGTGATCCCCATATGTGTGTGATTCTCATGCATAATTGTTGGCAAGAATTGCCATAAACAGTTTTGTGCCACAAAATGATTTTATTGCCTGGGATAATTTTGTCCCTGACCCCATGTCTGTGTTAACCCTGTGTCTCTCCTCGGGGCAGTCAGATGGAGCAGCAGCAGCTGTGGGGTGTGGAGAGGGCTGGGGTGGGCTGGGAAATGCCCCCTGTGCCCCAAGGACTGGGCTCACTGCAGCTGCAGCTGCTGCACACTGAGCAGCTCCTCCCCTCCAACAGGAGCAGTGCAGTGAGCACCTGGGCTGTCCTGGGACCTGTGCAGGAGCTGTGCAGGAGCTGCAGCTCATCCCCTCCAACAGGAGCAGTGCAGTGAGCACCTGGGGCTGTCCCAGGAGCTGCGTGGGGCTGCAGGGCTGGGCTGGGGCTGGGATTGAGCTGGGGCTGGGACTGGGTTTGGTCTGGCTGAGTCTGGGCTGGGTTAGGTTGAGCTGGGGCTGGGGCTCAGGCAGTGCTTCTCTGCACATTGCACAAGGGAAGCCTTCAGCAGGGGCAGGAGCAGAGAGGTTTCTGCAGAGCCTGCCACAGCCAGGTACTGCACAGAGGGATGGAATGGTTGGGTTGGGAGGGACCTTACAGCTCCTCTGGTTCCACCCCTCTGCCATGGCAGGGACACCTCCACCATCCCAGGGAGCTGCAGCCTGGCCTTGGGCACTGCCAGGGACCCAGGACAGCCCCAGCTGCTCTGGGCACCTGTGCCAGGGCCTCGCTGCCCTCCCAGGGAAGGGCTCCATCCCAGTATCCCATCCATCCCTGCCCTGGTGCCCGCCTTGTCCTGCTGGATGCCCTCTCTGCCACTGGCTGTAGAGCACCCACACTGTGCTTGCCCTGCTCTGGGCAGGCAGAGCAGCCCTTGGGCACGCAGGGAATGTGCAGGGAATGGGAAACTCCGCGTGCTTCCCATCAGGCCCACTGCTTCTGGCTTATCCAGAGAGGAGGAGCCCCCAGACCTGCTCACTGTGACCTGCAGCACAGAGCTGTTCTCCTGGGAAGGAGCCATGTGTGGCAAAACATCTTGGAGTGGCGGGGAAATGCTGTCTGTCCCCAAGACAGAAGCTGGAGATTTGCCTTTGCCATACTGCTGATGTTTAATGTTTAATTGCTCTGCAATGTGGCAAAGCACAAAAAAAAAATCTAAATTTGTCCTGGAGCTATGAAAGCTGCTGGAAGCTCTCAAAGCTGGAGCTGGAAGCCAGAAGGAGCCATGGGAGAGCCTGAGCCAAGGCAGCCTCTTCTGGGGGTGCAGGACACAGAGCTGGGCTGGAGAACTCAGCAGAGCAGGGGCTGTGGGAGCAGAACCCTCCCTGGCTGCAGGGACACAGCAGGGCTGTCACTGTCCCGTTTTCTGAAAATTCCCTTCGCCAGGAGTTCTTCTCCTGGGAAATTGAGAAGCCTCAGAGGAAAAGAATAATTATCTGATTGCTTCTCCTTGTGTTTGGCTGCTTTGGAATGTGGGCTGGAGATTGTTTGATTGGTTTCATGTGAATTGTTTTTACTTAATGACCAATCACCATCAGCTGTGTCGGACTCTGAGGAGTCAGCCACGAGTCTTTATTATTCATTCTTGTTAAGCCTTCTGTCTGAATCCTCTTTCTTTAGTATAGATTTAGTATAGCATTCCATAATATAATGTAATATAATGTAATATAATGTAATATAATGTAATATAATGTAATATAATGTAATATAATATAATGTAATATAATATAATATAATGTAATGTAATATAATGTAATATAATATAATATAATATAATATAATATAATATAATATAATATAATATAATATAATATAATATAATATAATATAATATAATATAATATAATGTAATATAATGTAATGTAATATAATATAATATACAACAATACAATATAATATAATAAATATATCAGCCTTCTGAGAACATGGAGTCAGATTCCCATCTCTCACCTTGTCCTGGGGACCCTCACAAACTCAACACAGGGCCAGACCCCTGAGCCCGCCTGAGAGCCCTGGAGAAGAACCAGGCCCCAGATGGCCCTCGGACCCTCAGCTCAGCTCAGCTCAGCTCAGCTCCCATCTCCTCCCTCCTGGAGCCACTGAGGGCGCCTACCAGCCTGAGAGCAGCTCCAGCTCCAGCTCCGTCATTTCAGACCAAAGATCTCCAGTTCCACCCTGCCTTGCCTGTGACATATTGGTTTAGGTGAGATTTCAGTCGCAGCCAAATGTTATGCACATTTGGCTGGAGCAATTTTTTCAAGCATGTTTTCCTAAATTAGGGTTGATGGTGATAATGCTCCTACTTCTTGGCTCTTGCCTGCTACTGGCTGAGATTTCATCTGCTAAGAACCATGTTTCTAAAAACTCACAATCTGCTTTTGCAGCTACTTCACATGGTATGTGAAAACACTTTTTAACAACACTGCAGTCAGAAGCTTTGCTATTTCCATGTGTAATTGATTTTGCATGTTAAACAGTGGTGTTTCTTCTCCTTGGCAAAGAGGTGCTATTTTATTAAACAGGTTCTTCTTTTTCTCGTTATTGTGGAATTGTTTCTGAGGGTGGGGCAAATTATTATGGCCCTAACCTGAAATTCTTTGGCAAATGTGCTGGGCACTGCCCAGGGAGCGGCTGTGAATGCCAATATGAAAAATCTGCATTTCTGGTCAGGTATGAGGGCGCTCTTTGCCAGTGAGGGCAGCTCCTGGGTTCACCAGATCAGAGAATAGTCTGTCTGCATTAGACCCCAAAACACAGGCTCCAAAAGGCACCTGGATGCTCAGCAAAGACGTTTTTATCACACCAGGGAGAACCATGACGCTGGCCCAAGGAAAAGGAGTGAATGCAGAGGAAGAACCCTGTGACAGAAACCTCTGTCTGCTGCTGGTCACAGCCTGGAGAGGCTTTTGCTGTCACAACCCAGGCAGAGCAATCACAATATATTTTGCTTGGAAAGGATAAAACCGAACCAGCTCATCTGTAACTCGCTGGCAGCAGGGAGGGAACTGCCTGGTACCCAGCTTGTGATCCTCCAGACTATGTGTAGATGTTTTGTGCAATTTTAGATACCCTAGCAGTTGGCAGTGATTCATAGCAGCCCTGCTGCTGCTTTCCTCCCCACCCCAACAGCTCCCAGCAGCTTCTGCCCCTGGCACCAGAGCAGCACATCCTCATCATGAGCTGCGGGGACCTGGCTCTGCCCATGGGTTCAGCTCAGTGAAGCTTTACCTTGCTGGGGCTACATGTTGGGGGAGATGGAACAGGAAAGCCTTACAGATATGATTGCCTGGCAAAAGGTTTTGAGAATATGGAAACTATAAGCGAGATTGAAATGCAAGCAAGCTTTGAGATCCCTCAGTTACTGAACAACTGGAAAACAATGGTGTGGCCAGCTGAAGGCAATCCCCTTTTGATGGAACAACACCCTCTGCTTGCAGACAGGCCCAAGGGTCAGAGCAGACCCTACAGCTCGGCAGAAGGGGCCCAAAGAGGAGTTTTTAGGGTTTAAAATGTAACACGGTGTGGTGATGTAATGATTCTTATAGGCTGTATGTAAATGCTGTAGGATTTGTATCTTGTGCTGGATTGGTTAGTGAGAATTAGAATATTCAACACAGAAGAAGATTTATTTTATTGTAAGGGGAACCTTGCCCTCTTATCCTCCTTTACTCTCTCATCTCTTTCCCGTTCTCTTTACTTCTCTCAGGCTGCTCCAGCTGTGGCTGGCAGCTCCCAGCAGGGCCCTGCACCCAAGCCCTTTGCAATAAACCCCAAGCTCCTGACCTGGCTGCAGAGATCTCTGTCTCCATCCATCCCCACCATCCTACCCCCGTCAATCCTGCAGCTAGAGAGGAAGAAAGACTCAAAATCTGGGGAGAAGGACTCCCCGTGCTCCTGCAGGCCTGCAAGGTCAAAAGCAGATTAGTCTTTATCCCCTCAGCATCCTTGGCAGGAGGACAGAGGGGATGGTGCTGGCAGTGGTTCTGTGAGCTTGGAGAAGAGGCTGGGCTGGCTCCAGGCTGGCCATGGCTCAGGAGATGGAGCTGAGGAATGAGACACAAAGGGTGGGCACAGCTCGTTGCAGGGAGAAGAATATCTGCTGCTCTGACAGAGAGTGGGAAAGAGGCCGAGGTGACAGCCCTGTGCTAATGGGTGCAACTGAGCACCCCTGACGCTGGTCACCGCTGGGCTGATTTCTCCTGGGCTCCTGTGCAGACTTTGTGTGATTTGTTACTTTTGTGGCATTTTTCCTTTCCTTTGCTTGGTGTTGTTGGGAAAATTAACCTACAAACACCAGAGCTGTATGCCCAAAAAGGAGACAGAGGAGTTCCTTTTACTTTATTCCAATAAAGGGAGAGGCCATGGGGCATTCCCCTGGGGTCTCTCCATTTTTGGGAGGATGCAGCCTCCTTTTTATCCCAATTTCCCAGCCACATTTCCCTTCTCTCTTTCCCATTTCTGAGGTACTTGAGAGGTTCAGACTTCCCATAACACCTGATACCAGAGATTCCCCTCTAATGTACAACCCTCCTTTTTCATTTTTAATTCTAACAGAATTTAGGGTTTTTTTCTTCCCCATTGTTTCTTTCATCTTTCAATGTCTAATTTCATTTATCAGCAAACCTAAAGTTTCTTTGTAAAGGCAAATCTCTTTTTCCATTCATCAGTCAGTGGAATCCTTCCCATGGTTTCTTTTCTCTCCCAGTGCTGGTTTTACCTACCAGCAGCCCCAGACCTTGTTTGTAAAGGCAAATCTGCTGTTCCTCTCAGTTTTCCCAGCTGTCTGGGGGGCAGAGGTTGCCCTGGGGCAGTGAGGGTGTCCCCAGAGCCCAGCTGTGCTGTGGGTGCTCAGGAGGCTCAGCAGGGCTGGGGGGTGGCTGCAGGGACTGGGGGAGCAGGGGCAGCAGGGGTGTCCCTGGGCAGGGGAGGGGCAGCAGGGGTGTCCCTGGGCAGAGGACACCTGTGACGGTGCTCACAGGCGTCCCAGGGTGAGGGAAGAGACGAGGATCTGACTCCATGTTCCAGAAGGCTGATTTATTATTTTATGATATATATTATATTAAAACTATACTAAAAGAATAGAAGAAAGGATTTCATCAGAAGGCTAGCTAAGAATAGAAAAATAAAGAATGATAACAAAGGCTTGTGGCTCGGGCTCTGTGTCTGAGCCAGCTGACTGTGATTGGCCATTAATTAGAAACAACTACATGAGACCAATCACAGATGCACCTGTTGCATTCCACAGCAGCAGATAACCATTGTTTGCATTTTGTTCCTGAGGCCTCTCAGCTTCTCAGGAGGACAAATCCTAAGGAAAGGATTTTCCATAAAAGATGTCTGTGACAGACACCTGCTCTAAAGGCCAGAGGATTAAGTAACACATGGGGTAAGGCCCAGCTTGGCAGGGGTGCCCTGACTGGGGGAAACGGGAACCTCTCACTGCATTTCCTCTCCTTTGGGAGATCTGAAGTTCTATGTTTAAACCTTGTCTTATTCCAGCTGTCATTTGCATAAAACCTAAGCACTAGTGTCTATTTTTAGTGCTGCTGGGATGCTCATCTTGGAGGGGAGGTGGAAGCAGTCTGACAGCTCTGGCTGAGCAGGGATCCCATCGCAGATGAGGTGTTTGGGTTTCCCACACACAGCCAAACCCTCACCTCCCTCCACGGAAAATGCTTCTGCACTCATCTTCTGCAGGGAGAAGGAATTGGGCTTGTTCAGAGCTGCTGTGTGAGGCTTCATTCTGCATCTCAGGGTGGCAGCTCTGGGTTTCTCCTGCCTTTAAACCTGCCCACCCAGGTTTGCATGCAGGAGTGAGATGTGGTTCCAGAATATTGCTTGTTTCAAACGAAGGCAAGCTGCTCAGGGCGAGCCAGCAGCAGAATTTACCTGCAGGTGCTTGAATGCAGGTTGGACAGGAGGTGTGTGGGGTTAGGGTGAGAGGATTTTGGGGGGTAGGTGCTTTTTCATGGGTGTATTCTGCTCATGTTCTGTCACAGACATCTTTTATGGAAAATCCTTTCCTTAGGATTTGTCCTCCTGAGAAGCTGAGAGGCCTCAGGAACAAAATGCAAACAATGGTTATCTGCTGCTGTGGAATGCAACAGGTGCATCTGTGATTGGTCTCATGTTGGATGTTTCTAATTAATGGCCAATCACAGTCAGCTGGCTCGGACAGAGAGTCTGAGCCACAAGCCTTTGTTATCATTCTTTGCTATTCTATTCTTAGCTAGCCTTCTGATGAGATCCTATCTTCTATTCTTTTAGTATAGTTTTAATATAATATATATCATAAAATAATAAATCAAACCTTCTGAAACATGGAGTCAGATCCTCGTCTCTTCCCTCACACTCAGACCCCTGTGAGCACGGTCCCAGTGTTCTGCTTGGCTGAATGAGAGGCAGGACATGCAGAACCAAAGAGGGCACGTGCTGTGGTGTCCCCCAAACCGTGTGAGTCAGAGCACCTGTCCTGGGTTGACTAGATTTGGGGATAAAAGCATCATATAGTCAACCCAGGACAGCACCCCAGCTGGCAGAGGGACACGGTGGAGCATGGCAGGCTAAACATCCCAGGCAGGTTAAGCACTCCAGGCAGGTTAAGCACTCCAGGCAGGCTAAACACTCCAAACTAGGGCTTCAAGCATTTTCCTTTGGTTTTGGAACGCGACAAGTAAGTCCCAGGGACATGCTGAAAACCTGCTCTGAGCCAAGAAAATGTTTACAAATCCCAGCGCAACAGCCCAATCGATAAATCCATACATCCTGCTCTGCCTTATCAGAGTCAAAAGGGCCACAAATAGTTGGAGGTTGGTGGAGATGCTTGTGGAGAAGATGGAATTTTTTTGTGTTTATTTGTTTTCTTATTTTTTCTCTCAGGATTTTGTTTCACTGCAAGGGGAAGCTATTTATTTAAGAAGAAATGAAAACTCCACAAGATGTATTTTGACAAGAGTAGGTTGCTACAGAATTGCTTTTGCGAGCATTGAAGTGTTGGTATAGCCTGGAATGCAAACCCCAGGCCTTGGGAATGACCGGGCAGGTGGGATTGCATTGCAGAGAGTGGCAGGGAGGTGTGCAGAACTTCTGGGGATACTGCCCCGGTGCTTTGCACTGCGGTAAATCCAGTGTGGAGGTTTCTGGGGGGCTGCAGGGCACAGCTTGAGGTGCTGGGAGAGGGACCCTGTGCAGCTGAGGCTGCAGAGGCGCAGGGGGATCAGTGTGACCCCTGGCCAGGTCTGCCCCTGCCCTCTGCAGCGCTCGGTGCCAGGAGGGCTCTGCAGCTCCGTGGGACTCCTTTGTCCCTTTGCCCGGTGTCCCAGCCCAGGCTGAGAGCCAGATCCCCCCAACACATCTGATTTCTGCTTTGCTGGGCTGACTTGGGTTGGTGTGCCAGGAGACACCAGGCAGGAGCTGCAGGAGCTGCGCAGGACCTGGAGAGCTGCTGCCCGCCTGGGCAGGGGGTGTGCAGAGCTGGCACTGCTGCAGCTCCAGTGCAGCTCCTGTGCAGCTCCTGTGCAGCTCCTGTGCTCCTGATGGGCGTGCACAGCTGGCACTGCTGCAGCCCCCTGAGCGTGTCCCTCTGCATGTCTGCTGCCCCAGGAAGGCTGCCCCAGCAGTTGTTTTCATGCCCAATGCCGCCGTGCCCACTTGCTGGCCACCACTGGCAGAGCCCCAGGCACTCCTCAAAGACCAGAGCTGTGCCTCACCATGCCTGGCACTGGGTCATCCCAAACACCTCCTCTCTCACTCCTCAGGGTTCTTGTGCTCCTTTTCTTGTTGGCTCAGAGCCCCACCCATGGCCCCTGCCCACCTTGCTGGGCCTCGCTTGGCTCAGGACCCGGTCACTTGTGTCCTGCTGTGAGGTGAGTGCTGGTGGGAGCGCAGGAGCCTCACCTGGGAGCAAACCTGTGACCGTGCTCACAGGGGTCTCAGGGTGAGGGGAGAGACGAGGATTTGGCTCCATGTTCCAGAAGGCTGATTTATTATTTTATGATATATACTACATTAAAACTACACTAAAAGAATAGAAGAAAGGATTTCATCAGAAGGCTAGCTAAGAATAGAATAGCAAAGAATGATAACAAGGGCTCTGTTTTGGACTCTCTGTCCGAGCCAGCTGGGCTGTGATTGGCCATTAATTAGAAACAACCACATGAGCCCAATCACAGATGCACCTGTTGCATTCCACAGCAGCAGATAACCATTGTTTGCATTTTGTTCCTGAGGCCTCTCAGCTTCTCAGGAGGACAAATCCTAAGGAAAGGATTTTCCATAAAACATGTCTGCGACACAAACCTGTCCAGCTGGCAGATACTGCAGTGTGCCTGAGCCCCTGCCCCTGCCCGGGGTCTGAGGCAGCTGCTGCACCAGGAAAGGGCCTCGGGAGCCCCCAGGGCACAAGGAAATCACAAATGGGACCAGCTGCATTACAAAGCTGTGGCTCTAGGACAGCCAGTGAGCCAGCACCAGTGCTGGGCAGGAAAGGTAACAGATGACAAACTGGGCACTCCAGTTTGGATAAGTGACTAATTTTAATTTCTAGATCTAATTATCAACAGTAAACTCTTAAATATCCACCACAGACAAGCGAACCTCTGCGCCTTCCTTGTGTTTGATGTGCTAAGCATAAATATTCAGCTCAGTCTCTCAAGAAAACATGAGGTTTTACACAAGAACAACTCTCCCAGATGAGCAGGATTTATAGCTCCAAAATGGTCTGGTTTCATCATTTGTGAAAGCTTTAACCTTTCAAGCATTTCCAAACCTATTTTAGCATGCAGGGAGTAGTGATGCAGAGACATTAACATTAAAACTTTGTGTGTCTCCAGTGAATATTCTTACAACAAGGAGCATAACATATCTTTTTGTTTATTTCCTTTTCTAATATTTCAATGCTGTTTGCTTCCATGAAGGAAAAACAAAAGTATAGTCTTATAAAATTAACAAATATTGCAAAGCTTTAGATGCCAATTAAAGTGAGTAATTTAATGTGTAGATACCAGTGCGTGACAACTCGGTGCCTTGCCTGCCTGTTCACCAGCTCGTGCTGGAAACTTGAGGCAGAGCTGCTGAAGCATTTCACACTGCCTTGAAGGGCTTTTTAATGGATTTTCAGATTTCTTTGCAGTCTTCAGATGATCCTGTTAATGCCTGGGAAAACCAACCAACCAACCCAAAGGAAGCAAGAGCAGATGGAATAAATCATGGCATCCTTGGTAACTCAGTGTCACATGCAGAGGTCAGGTGTTTATCTTGTTCTCCATCCTCACAAGCTGCAGACATCCCAAATACTGAGCTCCTGCCTCGAGTGCTCCCTGTCTGTGAGTCCTCGGGCTGTGGAGAACCTGCCCATTGTCATGCTCTAAAACATGGCAAATGTGGGTGATGGGGCAGCTGCTTGACGGTTTGGGTGATGATTCTGATCTGGGGTTTGCCTCAAACATCAGCAGAAAGAGAGCAGTGGCAGAGTATCCACCTCACTTTGGCAGAGAGCGCCAACCAGGACTGCGCTCTGAAAACACAGCACCCAAAATCTGCAGGAAAATGTTACAGCGGGACATTTGCACTACCCTGACTGCTGCTGAAGGTCAGCTGGGGAGAGCCATGGCAGTGGCAGGGCTGAGGGGATGTCAGCAGGGTCTGGAGGATGCTCACAGCCCCTGCCTTGCCCAGGAGCGGCCAGCCCCACCTGCCCAGGGCTGGGGCTGGGGCTGGTGTCGCAGACGTGTTTTATGGAAAATCCTTTCCTTAGGGTTTGTCCTCCTGAGAAGCTGAGAGGAACAAAATGTAACCAATGGTTATCTGCTGCTGTGGAATGCAACAGGTGCATCTGTGATTGGCCTCATGTGGTTGTTTCTAATTAATGGCCAATCACAGTCAGCTGGCTCAGACAGAGAGTCCAAGCCACAAGCCTTTGTTATCATTCCTTCTTTTTTTATTCTTAGCTGGCCTTCTGATGAAATCCTTTCTTCTATTCTTTGAGTATAGTTTTAATGTCATATATACCACAAAATAATAAATCAGCCTTCTGAAGCAAGGAGTCAGATCCTCATCTCTCCCCTCATCCAGGGAGCCCTGTCAACGCCGTCACAGGGTGGTTCTGATCCAGTGTCTCCATCAGCTGCTCTGAGATATCTTCATGTCCTCGCAGCAGAAACCAGCAGGACTCCAGGGTCCTGGGGTGATATCAAATATTCAGCACTGAAATAACCATTGCTCTGACTCACTGAGCTGGTCCAGGCGAGTGTCAGAGCTGCCCTCCATCAGCACTGGAGCGCTCCCAGGGATTGTTAAGGACAGCTGAAATGAGCTGAAGGGATAATAAACTCCTCACTGGCACGGTACGCTGTGCAGAGCAGCACGAGCCCTCTGCTGCAGCGATTCAGGAGGAGGGAGGCAGCTCTGGCAGGGATCATTGGAGCTGCTGGGGTTCTGCACCAGGAGCCAGCGATGCTGCACGCGGGGAGGGCTCAGAGGAAATGGGGCATGGTGAGCACAGGCAGCAGCACCTGTGGCACCTGGAACTGCTCGTCACTGCACAAATTGGGCCATCCCTCACCTGCCTCGCTTTCTGCTGACTGAAATCCTAATCTTGGTGCACTGAATTGAACAAAGTTCTGTCACTCTGTACCCCCTGCATAAAGAAAGGATCTTCTTTGCACAGCTGCACCCTGCCCACTCCGGGCACCCTGTGCCAGGGCCTCACCCCCCTCACATGGGAGAATTTCTTCCCACATCCCATCCAGCCCTTCCCTCTGTGAGTGGGAAGCCATTCTCCCTTGTCTTGTCACTCCAGGCCCTTGTCCACAGTCCCTCTCGGCTCTCTTGTAGTGAATTCTTGTAATCTGATTTTTCTAACCCATTGGAGAAACTGTGTGTCTGCCTCAGCTTTGTGCTCTGCTTTGGTTCAGGGGGCTCTGGAGGAAACTTTCTGGCCTGTTTTCAAGGAGATTAACTGAACAAAAAAGGTAAGAAAAAGTGGGGACAAATGGAAAGTTCCTTATTTTTTGGAAAGAGGAGAGGAGAGGAGGAGAGGAGAGGAGAGGAGAGGAGAGGAGAGGAGAGGAGAGGAGAGGAGAGGAGAGGAGAGGAGAGGAGGGGGGGGGGGGGAGGAAGGGAAGAGAAGAGAAGAGAAGAGAAGAGAAGAGAAGAGAAGAGAAGAGAAGAGAAGAGAAGAGAAGAGAAGAGAAGAGAAGAGAAGAGAAGAGAAGAGAAGAGAAGAGAAGAGAAGAGAAGAGAAGAGAAGAGAAGAGAAGAGAAGAGAAGAGAATGGCTGGCTCAGTGGCAACTCTTCAGCAAATGAAGCTGGCCTGACTTGCAGGATGGCTGGGATTCAGTGAAGTGTGTGTGGTAAAGGCAGTGTTTGGGCACTGTGAAGAGAAGGACAAGCTCCACGTTCCTTTCCTAAGGTCTAAGCCTTATCTGACCAGGTAAAGCCACACCTGGGGTCACCTATTCCCTTTCCCTTGTGTTGCTCCTCACCGTGGGAGCTGTGATGATCCTGCTCCACTGGAGATCCTGGGGACGCCTCTGGGAGAGCAAATGCCCAAATGGCCAATTGCCCAAATGCCCAAATGCCAGGCACCAGGGCTCCTGTGGGCATTTGCTGAAAGGCAAAGGCACCATTGTGGCTGTCACCACCTGCCCAGCCAAGGACACACATCCCTGCCAGTGAAAAGGGACAGTGCCACGTTGTGCCCACCTGTGCCCACCTGTGCAGGTGTTGGAGAGCTCTGGGGTATCCCCAGCTCATCCCTCAGGGGTGCAGGCAGGGCAGTGATGTGCCCAGAGCCCTGCCAGCCCTCCTGAGCTGTGCAGGTGCCACCACTCCTGGGCCAGACAGGGCACAGGGGGTGGAGGCAGCCACTCTCCACTCTCAGCTTGCCTGGAACCTGGCTGGGAAGCTGTCCTGAGACCTTAACGGCTTCCACTGCCAGGGGGCAGGGATGGATGGGATATGGGGATTCCCATCCATACGGTATATTCCAGGGCAGGAATCCTTCCCTGGCAGGGGGGGCAGCCCTGGCACAGGTGCCCAGAGCAGCCCCTGGATCCCTGGCAGTGCCCAGGGCCAGGCTGGACACTGGGGCTGGAGCAGCCTGGGACAGTGGGAGGTGTCCCTGCTGTGGCAGGGGATTGGAACAGGAACTGTTCCAGCTCTGGGATTCCTGCTGGACTCAGGGATTCCTGCTGGACTCGGGGATTCCTGCTGGACTCTGGGATTCCTGCTGGACTCGGGGATTCCTGCTGGACTCTGGAATTCCTGCTGGACTCTGGGATTCCTGCTGGACTGTGGGATTCCTGCTGGACTCTGGGATTCCTGCTGGACTCTGGGATTCCTCCCCACCCAAGCCCCTCTGTGACTGTGTCACCCGTGACCTTCAGCTGCTTGCTGACCTTTCCCCACACTGCTGACCCCCCCGGTCCTCACAGCTCCTTTTAGCTGCTCCTTGGAGCATCAGAATGACAAACTGCAGCTCATTGTGACCTGCCAAACTGCTGACACCCCCTGAGGTGCCGTGTGTGGGGGAAGCTCTGTTTGATTTCCTTTCTAACCCGTTTAATGAAGAAGGATCCCAAAACAGGTGGCATTGGAAGTGTTTAGATGCAGAGGCATATGTTTTGCTGTCATAACAGTGTGGCTCATTACGTGGGGATGAAATTCAAGGGAGTTGATGTATTTATTGCCTACAAGGGAGCAACAGCAGTACGGGGTGCTGCAGTCCTGCTTGTAGCATGTGAGAGCTTGCCTGAATCTCTGAAAGTTCAACTGAGGCCAACAGAATAATAATAATATTAATTATTCTGTTGTAAAAAAAACCATTGCCTCTGTGCTTTTTGTACCTTTTTACTGTTTTATACCCTTAAGCATCTATTTACTAATGCTTTGTGCTTTACAAGGTTGCAAAGATAATGTTCCTTTTCTCTTTGTTTACCTTAGATTTTTCAGTTTGTTTCTGCTCATGCGGGTGGGGGGTGCTTTGGGTTTTGTTTTCCTGTTACCCTGAGGCTCTTCAATATTTTAAATCACGTGTGTCACTTGGGTTTACACGTACAGCACCTGGATTATCACATACGTCATTGAATTGTATTTTACAGAATTCAGCTGTACCTGCAGGCGGTGATAAATGAGGTACCCATGGCCCATTGTGCAGCTGGACAGCCCTGGGAAGGCTGCCTGAGCCCAGGTGTGCAGACAGGCTGTCCCAGGTGTGCAGGCCTGCTCCCCCAGGTGTGCAGACACTGTCCCAGGTGTGCAGGCCTGCTCCCCCAGGTGTGCAGACAGGCTGTCCCAGGTGTGCAGACCTGCTCCCCAGGTGTGCAGACAGGCTGTCCCAGGTGTGCAGGCCTGCTCCCCCAGGTGTGCAGACCGGCTGTCCCAGGTGTGCTGATCTCTGGGAGGGGCTGCAGGGGCACGGTTGGGGTTCCCTTGCTCCTGCAGGGGCTGTTTGTTTGGTGGGGGTGCCTCTCCCTGAGCCTGGGGAGCTCTGGAATGAGAGGTGAGGCAGATCAAACCGTGCTCACCTGCTCTGTGCTTCCCTTTCCCTTGTGCTTCTCCTCACCCTGGGAGCTGTGGTGCTCCTGCTCCACTGGAGACCCTGGGTTTGGGCATTTGCTCTCCCTGCGGGGCCTGGCTGGGCTGCTGTCACCTGTGTGTCACCTGTGTCACAGACAGGTCCTGCCAGGTGTGTGCCAGCTCTGCAGGGCTGGCTGCTGTCACCTGTGTCACGTGTGTGTCACAGACGGGTCCTGCCAGGTGTGTGCCAGCTCTGCAGGGCTGGCTGCTGTCACCTGTGTCACCTGTGTCACAGGCAGGTCCTGCCAGCCCTCTGCAGCACACCACAGAGGGTCAGGGCCTGTCTGAGGCTGCCTGTGCTCCTGGGGGCACAGCTGCAGTTAAAGCTTTCCAGGGAGGCTGCTGGGGATGCAGCCTCGCTGCAAGTGAGGTAATTATATTCCCGTTACCCCAGGGCTGTAATAAGAAGGAATTCTGGTTATAGCAGTTCTGCAGGCTCCAGTGGCCCAGCTCTGTGAAACAGGATTAATTAACTTTGTGCCAGCAGCAGCGAGCTGGCCAGCCCTGCCAGGGATGCTGTGCTCCACAGGGATCTGTGTGACACAGAAACTGTCCTTGGGTGGACTGCGCCATGCTTGTGGGTGCCACCCGCCTCAGCGTGTCCTGGGATTCTGTGAAAATGAACAAAACCCGAAGCACATACCCACACCTCCAGCCAAATAAACAAACCTGAGAACTGGGCTCCCGCCATACCTGCTGCTTATCAGGTCAGATCTGAATTGTGGTACTTAGGCGTGATTAACAGGTGTCTTGATTAGCACGCCAGAAATAGATCCTGCTCTGCAGAGAGGCTTATGTGTCCTGGGGATGGGAGTGGGCATGGAGGGGGGCACAGCCTGGCCCCAGAGCCTGCCAGCTGCCTGAGGAGCTCCTTGCCATGGCTCTGGTGGGATTGGCACTGGCACAAAGCCCTGCCATGGCTCTGGTGGGGTCAGCACTGGCACAAGGCCCTGCCAGAGCTATGGTGGGGTCAGCACTGGCACAAAGCCCGGCCATGGCTCTGGTGGGATTGGCACTGGCACAAAGCCCGGCCATGGCTCTGGTGGGATTGGCACTGGCACAAAGCCCTGCCATGGCTCTGGTGGGATTGGCACTGGCACAAAGCCCGGCCATGGCTCTGGTGGGGTCGGCAATGGCACAAAGCCCTGCCATGGCTCTGGTGGGACTGCCACTGGCACAAGGCCCTGCAATGGCTCTGGTGGGATTGGCACTGGCACAAAGCCCTGCCATGGCTCTGGTGGGGTCAGCACTGGCACAAGGCCCTGCCATGGCTCTGGTGGGGTCAGCACTGGCACAAGGCCCTGCCATGGCTCTGGTGGGGTCAGCACTGGCACAAGGCCCTGCCAGAGCTATGGTGGGGTCAGCACTGGCACAAAGCCCGGCCATGGCTCTGGTGGGATTGGCACTGGCACAAAGCCCTGCCATGGCTCTGGTGGGACTGCCACTGGCACAAGGCCCTGCCATGGCTCTGGTGGGATTGGCACTGGCACAAAGCCCTGCCATGGCTCTGCCCTGTGGAACTCTGGAGCAGGGAATCCTTATTCGGGGACGGAATTAAAAAAGCGCATCATGAAAACAGTTCCTGCAGCCAGGAATTCTCACTTCCCAGAACATCCCTTCCCAGAGCACTGCAGACCTCCCACACCCAACTTCTGCCCCAGTACTCCTGCAAGGACGGAGGGGGTTCTGCTGTCCCAGTGGGATGATCTCAGACTGCCACACTCCCTGGCTGCCCATGGAGCAGATGGATCTGGGCACCCTGGGCAGCACCAGGGCTCAGGGATGGGCTGTGGATGCCCAGGACCGTGCTGTGCTGACCTGGCTGCCCACGGAGCAGATGGATCTGCCTGCCCTGGGCAGCACCAGGGCTCAGGGATGGGCTGTGGCTGCCCAGACCGTGCCACACTCCCTGGCTGCCCACGGAGCAGATGGATCTGCCTGCCCTGGGCAGCACCAGGGCTCAGAGATGGGCTGTGGGTGCCCAGGACCGTGCCGTGCTGACCTGGCCGCCCACGGAGCAGATGGATCTGCCTGCCCTGGGCAGCACCAGGGCTCAGGGATGGGCTGTGGATGCCCAGGACCCTGCCATGCTCACCTGGCTGCCCATGGAGCAGATGGATCCCCTCACCCTGGGCAGCACCAGGGCTCAGGGATGGGCTCAGGGATGGGCTGTGGATGCCCAGGACCCTGCCATGCTCACCTGGCTGCCCATGGAGCAGATGGATCCCCTCACCCTGGGCAGCACCAGGGCTCAGGGATGGGCTCAGGGATGGGCTGTGGATGCCCAGGACCCTGCCATGCTCACCTGGCTGCCCATGGAGCAGATGGATCCCCTCACCCTGGGCAGCACCAGGGCTCAGGGATGGGCTCAGGGATGGGCTGTGGATGCCCAGGACCCTGCCATGCTGACCTGGCTGCCCACGGAGCAGATGGATCTGGGCACCCTTGGGTGGGGCTGGGCTCTGACGGCCTTGGCTGACTCGCTGCCAGCTTGGCTGGGGATACAAAGCACTGGGGGCTGCACCAAGAGCTCTGCAGCTCTGGTGAAGTCAGCTAGGGAAATACAGGTGTGTGGGGGAGCTGAAGGGCATTTCCTTGGGCTGCCAGCTGCTGGTGGCTCCTCCCAAGCCAGGATCACCCGTCCATGGGCTGCGCTGCATCCCTCTTGGCTCTGCACAATCAGTTTGTCCAGCAAAACCCTCCGTGGGCAAGAAGGGCCTGAAACCCTCGTGATATTAACACATCTGCCCCAGTACAGGAAGTAAAGAGCATATTGCAGTCTAGGTTTACTTTATTAATAATAAAAATAATAATTTCAAAATGTAGGGTTTTTTTCCTAGAGACTCACACCATTTGAAACTCTAATCCCATTTCTTACCTGTTCCTCTCTCCTCTGTTCCAAAGCAGCAGCTTTTGGCTCGTCACTTACAGCTGAGGCTCAGGAGCCCCTCGTGTGCCTTCGGGGTGGCTCTGGGGGTGCCCCCACACCTGGCAGGGATGGGTCAGTCCCTGGCCCCTGTCCAGCCACGTTCCCAGGCAGAGTGGGCTACTGGAGACTCCACCAAAGGCAGGCAGGAGCTTTCCTGCTGCTCTCAGCACACAGCTGCTCCAGGAGCCTTTGGGTACAGGCACAGGGAGCAGTCCCAGTGAGCTGCTGCTCAGCCTGTGCTGCCCCCTTTGCTCCCTTCCCTCGTGTCATCTGTGCGATCACCGTGGCTCATCAGAAACCATTCTAATTGTGAAAAACGCCAATCATTTGTTTTTAAAATTTAAAAAGTTTAATTGTAATGAAATGGTTATAAAAATAGTAATAGAATTAGAGTAATAATAATCTGGACAATTTGAATTAGGACAATATGAGACAATAGAAACAAAGATTTACAGATGTCCGGGTGCCTTTTCTGGGCAGCACAAGCCTGAAAAGGGCCCCAGGTTAACAGAGGATTAACCCTTAAAAACAATAACCTGTTGCACATTCATACACCTCATCCATGATGCATAAATTCCATTCAAACACAGGATTCTGTCTGGGCAGTGTCAGCTTCTTCCTTCTAATCCTAACAGTGCCTTTGAGGTGGGAAGAAGTTCATTTCCTCTGATAATGGAGCAATAAATTCTTTTTCTCTGAAAGATTCAGGTATCCTGGGACTGCTATCTGGTGCGAGTGCCTCATTCCTTTCTTTAAAAAGTCCCACTAACATAGTTCTTATTTTAACTACAAAAGTAACCTTTTAACTTTTACAAGACTACAAAAGTTACCTTTTACAAGCCTACATTTATCATATCATTACAACGTTAATACAGCCCTACTAATCAATACAACAAAATACATATGGCAAATATCTGCGTAGAGCCATATAATGTGCACTTTTCACACAATGTATCCACAGTTCTCTCCTCCTTGTTTCCCACAGACAGGAGCTGGGCATGGTCCAGGCAGGTGCCAGTGGTTCTCTCTGTGGTGTGTCCCCCATCTCCCTGGGTGTAGGTGCCTGCAAATGGTCTGGTTTGGGAAGAGCAGTTGTCTCATCTTGACACTCTCTATTGCCCTTCCCAAGGTCAGGATGAAGTCTGCTAATAACCGTGCGTTTCCCCATTCTCAATTAAAGCGCAGTAATTCGGTTCCTGCTTGGCTTGTGACTGCTCAGATTCACTGCCTGGGCTCCCTGCACAGATTAAGGGATTTACACATTGCAGAGCCAGAGGGGATACCTTCCTCCCAGCAGAGGCCCCAGGAGCTCCTCCAGCCCTCCCGGCTGAGTTAGACAACTGCAGAACAGCAGCAAGCCCAGCAAACTCAATCTCACCCTGATTCCAAAGCCCCAGGCCACAATCAGTGTGTCAGATCCCTGGTGTCAGATCCCTGGTGACTCCTGTGCAGCAGAACCTGTCCAGCCCTTGCCAGCAGCGCCCCAGCTGCCAGCAGCAGCCAGGCTGACCCCTGGGCACCCACAGCTGTGCCCTGCCCAGCCCTGGGAGTGCCCCAGGCCAGCCTGGACGGGGCTTGGAGAAACCTGGGATAGTGGGAGGGGGCCCTGCCCAGGGTAGGGGGTGGAAGGAGATGAGCTTTAAGGTCCCTTCCAACCCAAACCACTCTGGGATTCTGTGCTTCTATGGAAATTCTTCTTTCCCCACATTCTGGCTTCCCTGGGAAGTGACCCCTGACTGTCTCAGCTCCCCTTCTCTGTCCCAGAGGCAGCTCTTCCAGGATGTGCCTTGGACCCTGGTTTATGGCTCTGTCCTGCAGGAACAGCTTCCCCAGGCTCCCAGACCCCTCTGGGATGCTGGCCCAGCTGGTGGGCACTGCTGAAATTCCCTTGAGTGCCCTGTGAGACTCTTAAAATTGGAATCCTGTCCAAGAAGAAGGTAATTATTCTGTCAAAGCAGCCCAGGCTGTATCTTGCTCTCGTAGCTGTCTCCTGATGGCTTCCCCAGCTCCCGCCTGGTCCCTGCCCTGCTGTGGGGCTGACAGGGCTGTGATGCTCTGGGCATCTCTGTGCTCGGGGCTGCAGTGCTGATCCTCCGCCTTCCCTCCCACCGGTGCCAGACAGCCACAGTGAGCCCTGGCCAGCTCTGACAGAGCCCCCTGACGTTACCTTTTATGTGTTATAAATGAATACTCCAATTCAATATTTCAGGAAATTTATTAAATGACCAAAGTATACATTTGGAAAAAACACAAGCAATCTCGACTCTGAGCCAGGCGATCAGGGTCGGGGAGACTCAGGATTTGGCCTCTGTCACACCAAAGTCCCCGTGGGTCTCCAAATGTCATTTCTGGGGTCTGTTTTACACAGTCCTTTGGGCTCTGGAAGGGGCCCTTCTTTAGCATATTTTAGCATATTATCATAGTTTTTCTTTCTTGCTGCTGTGCTTCCTGGAACCTGTTCCAGGATAACTCCTGGAATCCTGTCAGGTGAAAACTTTTTGGGATAAACTTCTGATGATGCCTATCAAATGCCTCCTGCTGGGGTCTTGCCAGACAAAAAAAGACCCCTTGAAATATCCATCCCTGGAGACAGTGTCCTCCTGGTGTTGGAATCTCCATCCTTTATCACTTAGCATATTACTGCTTGCTGCCTGACACTGGCTTTGTGCACAAAATGCTGTGGTTTTAATTTTCTTTAGCACAAATTATTTTATAACATATATCACATGTGTATATATCTTCTTCCATGCTACCTGCAGCATTGCCTGGTTTTAGACAAATGCCAGCTAAAATGATTCTAGAACCCAGTGATAATTTTTGGGGCAGATGTTACTGTGTTTTTGCCAAATCTGACATGAGTTTCCCAGAGAGGGACCACCTGACCCTGGAGCAGCACCAGGGGCCCTTGCACAGCTGATCCCCACCTTTAGGGGAGGGACAATGAGATATTTAGAATCGGTCTGGGCAGCACAGGCTGGGCAGCAGTGGGGTTTGTGCTGCTGGGCACGGATGGGTTTGACCTGAGCTGCTCAACCCCTGTCCCAGATTGCCAGGCAAGATGTGTTCTATCACCATCTGTATGGCAGCTGTCTTCTGTTCATTGGGGCAGTTTTCCTTATCTCTTCCACACCCACTCCTCCCTCGGGGGGGGACACCTGCTGATAACAGCCATTGAATGTCCCTGCATGGCTGATAAGAGCTACAGCCTCCCATTGGGAGATGTGAGCCCAGAGGGAGGAGCCAAGCATTCCTGCCTGGATATAATCTGGAGATTCTGGAACACCAGCACGGCTTCTCCACTGGATTCCCCAGAGGAACAGCAGCTGCCTCTCCTTCCCCTGGATCTTCAGAGGCAGAGACTGCACCCTTCTCCAGGATCCCTGCTCCAGCAGAACCACCCCTGACACTGCAGGAGGGCTGAGCCACAATTCCAATGGCACTGCTGCCAGCACCCTGACCCACAGGGTGTCAGCTTGGGTTCTGACTCTGGCAGTGTTGTTCTAGTTTCCTGCATGGTTTATTTTATCCTTTTATTTTCTTCCCTATTAAAGAACTGTTATTTCCTGCTCCCATATTTTTGCCTGAGAGCCCCTTAATTTAAAATTTATAGCAATTGGGAGGGGTGGGGAGTTCACATTCTCCATTTCAGGGGAGGCTCCTGCCTTCCTTAGCAGGCACCTGCTTTCCAACAAGACAACCCCCTAAGGCACAGCCCTGACATTTGTCTGACCTGCCTTTGTCCATGGAACTGCACCCATCTGAGCTGGGAAGAAGTTAATTGCTTTTCCCAATTCCAGGGTAGCTATCACTGTGATCTAATAGAAAACTGAACCTAATTAGGCTTGTTCCAGGGGGACTGAGGAGGTGTTTTCCAGCCGCAGTGCTCCTGGCTAATGAAGTGTGGCTGTGGGCTGTGCTGGGCACTCCCCAGCCCCGGTGCCCAGCTGCACACAGCTGTGCTCTGCAGAGCAGCCTCGAGTGCATCTCATGAGCAGCATCTCACTGGCCCCAGGTGTGCAGGCGATTCAGAGATTGCTGTGGGAAGGGGGGCAGCCCCGCCACGCTCAGGGATCCAGCTCTGCTCCTGGACAAACCCCTGAGACACCTCCATGCTCCAAGGCACGCCCCTGGCAATCCACTGAGGGAGCAGAGGAGGTTCAGGATTTAATTACAAATTACCAAACAGCAAAACCACTTCAGTTGTGTTAGCTTTACGTGAATCTTGCTAAGAATTAGCAGAAAATATCTTCAAGAAATAAACTGTTTTGACAGGAATGTCTCTAAGCACTCTTAACTAAAGATAAAAATCAGTATTTATTTCAGTGTTTACATCTGTACATGTAAATATTTCTTCCAGATCTGTCACTACAGGCCCATCTGACTGAGCAGATGTAGGTGCCAGATTCTGGTGGGTAGGATTTCCACCTGAGCCTGACAAGTTTGGGAAAATCGGGCTGTAATATTCACCTGAAGTCCTGGCGTGGCCCACAGAGCTTCAGGAGTTACTCAGGAGGGAGATGGGGGTGCACAGCACCAGGTCACTGCTGCAGGCTGCAGGGAGGCACGAGGCTCCTGGAATTTCCCAGCTGCTAATTAAATCCCTGAGGACTTCCAGAAAATTGTGAAGAGCGGAAAAGATGAAAGAGAAACCCAAATGAAGCGCCTGAGCACGTGTTCAAGAAACCCTTTTAAAAGGAGATTTAAATTAAAAAAGTGTCTGCAAACAGCCTTTGTGCTGAACCGTTCCCAAGGCCAAAGATCACAAACACCTCGATTGTCCATTGTGACCGTGCTCACAGGGTTCTTGGATTGGGGAAGAGACGAGGATCTGACTCCATGTTTCAGAAGGCTGATTTATTATTTTATGATACATATTACATTAAAACTATACTAAAAGAATAGAAGAAAATGTTTCATCAGAAGGCTAGCTAAGAATAGAATAGCAAAGAATGTTAACAAAGGCTTGTGGCTCGGGCTCTCTGTCCGAGCCAGCTGGACTGTGATTGGCCATTAATTAGCAACAACCCCATGAGACCAATCACAGATGCACCTGTTGCATTCCACAGCAGCAGATAACCATTGTTTGCATTTTGTTCCTGAGGCCTCTCAGCTTCTCAGGAGGAAAAATCCTAAGGAAAGTTGTCTGCGACAGTCCATTTTGGTGTGGAAAGGTCAGTTCTGTCCTGCTCTGGAGGACAAGGTGAGGCAGAAGCTCCTGGGAAGGGGAAATCCTGCAGTTCCAGTGCCCGAGCATCATCCCCTGCCTGGGTGTTGGTTGCGCTGCTCGTTCCCAGCTGGGGCCCGACAGGCTCAGCCTTGCTGGGCTGTCCCTGCAGGCAGCAGCGCCTTCCAGCAGGAGGAAAGCAGTGCTCAGGCAGGAGAGGCAGTGCAAGGTGTGCAGGGAAAGCCCGGGGGCTCTGTGCCAGTTTCTGCCTTAATTGCACCGAGCCGAGCGGCACCGAGAGCTCCTGCACAGCCCAGGAGCCTTCTGCTGCCTTCGAGGAAGAGTGGGGGCTCTTCCTCCCTTCTCCATCCCCTAAGAGCAGCCTGAGGAGCCCGGTGAGCGTGCAGCTACTGACCAGCCATCCCTGAGTCACACAAATCCAAAGGAGCAGTAACAGACATCTCTCCATGCCTATTAATTAATTATTAACCTATTAATGCTGTGCTCTTGCAGGAATTATGCATTTGTTTCTCTGAACCTCCCTGAAGCACTTCATTCTCCTGAAATCAGCCTTCTTCCTCCTCACACTGCTCACAAATGTAATTTATTAATAACATTTATTATCATTAGCCATCTTCTTCCTCAAACTGCTGACAAATGTAATTTATTGTTCAGGTGTGCCCACCCTGCCCGGCTGTGCCCCTGCCTGTTCCCCTGCCCTGCCCAGGCAATCCCAGACTCCTTGGGCGGGGAATAACCTTAAAGCTCATCTTGTTCCACCCCTGCCATGGCAGGGACACCTCCCACTGTCCCAGGGTGCCCCAATGTCCAGCCTGGCCTTGGGCACTGCCAGGGATCCAGGGGCAGCCACAGCTGCTCTGGCAATTCCAGCCCAGCCAGGAATTCCCAGTTCCCAATCTCCCATCTCACCCATTCCCCTTTCAGCCCATTTCCAGGGCCCTGCCTGGGCTGTCCCAGCCTCCATCAGCCCTGAAATGTCCCGTGTGAGCTCAGTGCCACTGTCCCCACTGTCCCCAGTGTCTGCCCCAGCCTCACCTGCCCTGGCTCCTGCCCGAGGGGAGCCCTCCCACCTGGATGAAGCAATCCTCACTGCTCCAGGTACTCACACCCCTTCACTACAGAGGCAAGAATGATCATTTGCTGTTTAAAAGGCCTTTTTCTTCTGTGTTTCAAAGGCAACTAACAGTGGGAAAAGTACCCAGAAGACAGGAGGATAAATTGGTATTTAAGACCTTCATATTGAAAACCAAAACTGACTCTATTGCAGGTGATTTTTTAACTAATTTAATAAAAAATTAAATAAATTTAATTGATTTTAATTAATTTTATTAGTGGGCTGTTTGTATTTACTACAAAGTGTAAAAACAGAAGAGTAGTTAGAGTTGACACTGGGTCAAAGCCCTGCACTCTTGCTTTTACTGAGGCTTCCTCTGGACATAGCTCAGGGTAATGTGACTTAGTGACAAATTAAAAATAAATTAGGGAATTCCCTCTATTAATGTTTTTACTGAAATGTTCATTATATTTATAATTTGCTTGCGCAATTATTAGGACGATTTCTGAAATGAATACCGAGCAGGCAGGCAGTGATAAAGAGTTGAGCACACCTCACAGGCAGGGCTGAGCCCTGTCCTGGGCTGTGGGGGCTTCCCCAGGGTGGTGTGAGAGGTCCCAAGGGACCATCCCCAGCCTGTGCCACCTCCCTGTGCCAGTGCTGCCCTGTGCCAGGGCCGCTGGAGCCATTCCCAGGGGTTCCAGGGTCCCCTCCCCACCTGGGTTACCTGTGCTGGGTCACCCAGGGGTTCCTGTGTCCCCTCCCCACCTGGGTTACCTGTGCTGGGTCACCCAGGGGTTCCAGGGTCCCCTCCCCACCTGGGTCACCTGTCTGGGTCACCAGGGCTCCCTCCAGCCCTGTCCTGGGCTCTGGCACATGCCATGAGCATCCCCAGGGGTGCTGGCACTGGGGGAGGTGTCCGTCTGTCCAGCTGTGTGTCCATCCAGCTCCATGGGCTCTCCTGCTCCCCAGCCCTGCCCCGGTTCCTGCCTGGCCCTGCAGCTCCTCATGGAGCTGGTGCTGTGGGGGCAGCAGAGCCAGGGACTCGTGTGCAATGAGTCACACTGTGTGCCCGTGCTCACAGGGGTCCCAGGGTGAGGGAAGAGACGAGGATCTGACTCCATGTGTCAGAAGGCTGATTTATTATTTTATGATATATATTGTATTAAACCATACTAAAAGAATAGAAGGAAGGATTTCATCAGAAGGCTAGCTAAGAATAGAAAAGGAAAGAATGATAACAAAGGCTTGTGGCTCAGACAGAGAGCCCGAGCCAGCTGGACTGTGATTGGCCATTAATTAGAAACAACCCCATGAGACCAATCACAGATGCACCTGTTGCATCCCACAGCAGCAGATAACCATTGTTTGCATTTTGTTCCTGAGGCCTCTCAGCTTCTCAGGAGGAAAAATCCTAAGGAAAGGATTTTCCATAAAAGATGTCTGCGGCAACATTGCCCTTTGCTCACTGACTCCTATTCCTCCTCTTGCTTTGACGGGCAAGAGGCTTTTAATCAATTTAAGTGGGGCTCTCTGAGGGCTGACAGGATGTTAGGCTGGCTGATAAAGTGCATTTCAGTGTGTGACTGTGCTGTGTGCCCAGCACATCTCTGAATGTCAGAGGCCGTGGCAGAGCTCTGGATCTCTCTCTCTGTAATGTGGACTAAAAATGCCTTCATTCCTTTGGGTTTAAAATCCCATCTCCTGCTGCAAGGCCACGAGTAGCTCAGGGCAATCCTTCTCCTGTCTCTCCAGAGATGGGCCCATTACTGCAAGTGCTCATGGTGAAAAAGAGCACAGTGTAAAACCAAAGGTTAAAAAACAGCCACAGGGCTTAATCTCCTTGTAAAGGTGAAGATCATGTGTGTTTTACCTCTGGCTTGTACTTTGTTTAAAGATAAGGCTGCCTGGATGAGGTTGTAAAGCGTGAAAAAGCATTTCTAAGAAACACTGATTTAAGAAGTGATGGCAAAATGTGTAAGTGAGCAAACAACCCAGCACGGCTTATTGCATGGCACAGCTACTAAAAGGAAGAGAAAACGTGGAATAATCTATGTAATCTATGAAAAGAATATGACAGATTCTTTCACATGGAAATAATAATAGCAAAATGGCACGTTTACATTTTATTTGCGGATTTTTGTATACAGGATGAATAGGCTGTTGGTGAATTATTGCAACTGCTACATTGAATATGAATCATTACAATCAATAAAAAGTGAGGACAAAAAGCCACTGCCACTGTACAGCAGGTTAGAATATGGCTGTAATTTGTGCTGGAAGCCTGAACTCAGACAAGATTGTTATTTCCCTGCCCAAGGAGGGTTGATGTTGGCCCAACAGTTTGCTGGGGATCCCTGGGCTCATGGAGCAGAGGGACAAGCCCCAGTGCCACCATGGAGTGGGTGCAGGAACCTCCAGAACAGCTGTGCAGGGGTCACTGGTCCTCTGCAAAAATGGTGGAGAAGGGGTTCCTGTGAGCAGCACGGGCACCTCTGCAGCAGGAGCTTGGCCGGCTCTGGTCTGTGCACACCCAAGGGCAGGCAGGATGGGCAGGGTGATTTCACCCTTTGATTTGCTGTAATGGCCTCCAAAACCTGCCTGGGACCAGGAGGAGAGGGAGAGCTGAAAGTAGAGACAACCTGGGACAAGAGCATGGCTCTGCCTGCCAAGGGATGGGCTCCACGTCAGGCAGCTCTGCAGCAGCACTGGCTGAGCTTTGTGCCCAGCTCTGTCCCCAGCTCCAGCCTCCTGCCATCCCATCCCATCCCATCCCATCCCATCCCATCCCATCCCATCCCATCCCATCCCATCCCATCCCATCCCATCCCATCCCATCCCATGCCATCCCATCCCATCCCATCCCATCCCAGAGCCCACATGCTCTGCTCCCCACAGCCTCCCCTCTGTGGCTGCATTTCCCTTCACACAGAAAAGCCAGACACAGCTTCCCAAGGATATTTCCTGGGAATCACAGTGAGGAACCTCAGAGAGAGGAAAAAACATTTCTTAGCTCATTTGTTGCTCCTGTGTTGTGCCACAGTAGAATGTAATATGGAGATTGGTTACTCGCAGTGATGTCAGGGCCAGGGTCCCCGGCCACCCCTTCAATCACAGCAGGGCACAGGAAGGATTCCTGGCCCCTGTTTGTGCAATGAATGGAGGAAGAAGCCGTGCACTCACACCCCAGGTGGGCACATGGAAGTGTCTGACTGTCTCTGGGTGTAAATCTCAGGAATCTCCATGTGGGCGATCCTGGCCCCCTGTATCCAGCTGTAAATATTGGGGTGGGCGATCCTGTCCCCCTGAACACACAGCTGTGTCTGCCCCCTGTATCCAGCTGTAAATCCTTATGTGAGTGATCCTTCCCCTGAACACACAGCTGTGTCTGCCCCCTGTATCCAGCTGTAAATCCTTATGTGAGTGATCCTGCCCCCTGAACACACAGCTGTGTCTGCCCACTGTATCCAGCTGTAAATCTCAGGGTGGGTGATCCTGCCCCTGAACACACAGCCCCCTGTCTCTGGCTGTAAATCTCAGGGTGGGTGATCCCGTCCCCCTGAACAGCTGTGGCCACAGGACTCTCAGCAGCTGAGTGCTGCGGCACAGTGAAGGCTCCAGAGCAATCTCAGCTGATGATTTAGCAAGTGGCACTCCCAGGTGGGTTGAAGAGGGCTTTATAGTGCTTCTGACAAACTGTAAAGCTTTGCTTACCTGCCCCACAGCAAAGTGAAGTGATGGGGAAATTTTTATTTTACCTCTGCTACCATTATTTTATTTGCAGCGGCAGAGCGGAGGGGCTGGATTCGTGGGAGCAGCAGCCCCCAGGGCTGTGCTGAGCTCTGAGTGCTGGGCACAGGCTGTGCTGCCACGCAGGGCTGGCACAGCTCCCCTCTGTGCCCACAGCACGCTGCCAGGGCGCTGCTCCTGACACACAGACTGCTGCCCTCTCCTGAGACACAATTCCCTGCTAGATATACAGCTTGTACCATCAATTAAGTGATTCCCTTGTTTAGGTCTCGTTGTGAAACGTCCTCAGCCGTGAAATGGCTTTTCCTGGGGAAAGATTGGTGTCCGATTAAAGACACCAATACTCTCAGTGGGCGACCAATTAACTTGGAAGGCTTCTCGGGGCTGTGGGGCCCTGGGAGCGTGGTGTCTGCAGAGGGAAGTGTCCTTGGTCAGAGAGCAGCTCAGGCTGGCATCCCTGAGGGCAGCTCAGGCTGGCATCCCTGAGAGCAGAGGGTGGAGCTGGGCAGGGCAGGAGCCAGCTCCAGCCCCTCTGCAGTTGGGGATTTCTGGAACTGATGAACACAGGCTCTGGGTGGGGAGGACAAGGCAGGGGAGCAGGATAAGAGCTGCCAGCACCCAGGCAGGGCAGGGGCCAGCTCCAGCCCCTCTGCAATTGGGGATTTCCCACTGCTGGAGCACCAGGCTCTGCTGAACACAGGCTCGAGACAGGGGAGCAGAGCAGGGAACTTCAAAACCAGCAACCACCTTGAAACACATACCCACCCACCGGTTCACTGACACATAAGCTACTGGTCTGCATTTTTCGGTTGGGGCGACCTTGGAGCAAACAAAACCTCCAAAGATTAGACCACACCTCCAGACTGAGAGCAACCCCTCGACGTGCTAATGGCATCCAGACCCAATACAACTGATCAACGGGCCAAGCTACCCAGGGATGACAGCACGATCTGCTCCGAGAGTCCGTATCCACGGGGAGGTTTCTGACCTCAGCTCCCAGAGAAGAAGATAATGGTGATTTTGTCCCCTCAGCTTCCAGACAGGGGGACACTGGTACTGCTGTCCCCCTCAGCTCCCAGACAGGGACACCATGGTGCTGTTGTCCCCCACAGCTCCTGGAGAGGTGAATGATGATGCTTTTGTCCCCACAGCTCCCCGACAGGGGGATGATGGTGCTTTTGTCCCCTCAGCTTCTGGAGAGGGGGACCATGGTGCTGTTGTCCCCCACAGCTCCCAGACAGGGACACCATGGTGCTGTTGTCCCCCACAGCTCCTGGAGAGGTGAATGATGATGCTTTTGTCCCCACAGCTCCCCGACAGGGGGATGATGGTGCTTTTGTCCCCTCAGCTTCTGGAGAGGGGGACCATGGTGCTGTTGTCCCCCACAGCTCCCAGACAGGGACACCATGGTGCTGTTGTCACCCACAGCTCCTGGAGAGGCAGATGATGGTGCTTTTGTCCCCCTCAGCTCCCAGACAGGGACACCACGGTGCTGTTGTCCCCGTGTCCTTGAGCCCGAGGCCGCTCCCAGGGGCTGCTCCCAGAGAAAGTGCCTGTCAGCAGCACTGCTGTCACTGGCTGTGTCCCCGTACCCCGTGTGCTCCTAATTGGTTTCACAGGTACCTCTCACACAATTACCTGTCAGGGCACAGGCAGTAAAAACGGGCAGAGCTTTTGCAGCTGGAAGGAGCGTGATGGATTGCCAGCTTCCCTGTGCCGCACCTTCCCCGGGACCTGTGCATTTCCTGGCAATTTACAACCATTATCCTTGCCTGCAGCCTGCATTTTCCATGACCTCTGGCTCCTGCCCTGGGATGGGAGAGGCAGCGAGCTTTCATTCTAAAGGGAAATAATTCCTCGGTGTAGTCTTGGCACAGGTGGCTGCTATGTGTGTCTGTGTTGGGCAGGTGCTCTGCACCCATCTGCAGCCTCAGCACCAGGCTCATCTCTGCCCTCTGTGCTCTGTGCTGGCCTGGGAAGGGCAGAGCCCTGCCCTGGCACAGCTGGGCTGGTGCTCTGGCAGAGCCCAGGAGGTGGGAAAGGTGGGCAAGCAGGACCTGGCCCTGGGCCAGCCTGGGCACAGACCCACCCTCAACAGGGGGGACAGACCCACCCTGGGTCCTGGGGACAGACCCATCCCTGGGGACAGACCCACCCTGGGCCCTGGGCACAGACCCACTCTTATCCCTGGGGACAGACCCATTGTCAGTCCTGGGCCAGCCTGGGCACAGACCCACCCTCAACAGGGGGGACAGACCCACCCTGGGTCCTGGGGACAAACCCACCCTGGGCCCTGGGGACAGCCCCATCCTTAGCCCTGGGGCAGACTGGGGACATCCTCATTCCTGGGCACAGACCCACCCTCCTCTCTGGGGACAGACCCCTCATGGGTCCTGGGGACAGACCCACCCTGGGTCCTGGGGACAGACCCCTGCTCATCCCTGGGGACAGACCCATCCCTGGGGACAGATCCATCCATGCCGAGGCTGCTGAGCATTTCCTGCTGCCCCTGGGAACAGCCTCACCTTGTTCTGGAGGGTGAGGGGTGCTGTGGTGAGGGGTCCTGTGGTGGGAAATGCTCCCTTGGAAGGGGCAAGGGTGGGAAGACAAAGGAAAACCAAGTGAGGCTGCAGTTCTGAGCCTCTGCAAAGGGAAAGAAAAGCCAGGATGAACATTCCTGGGCTGGGGATGGCACTCCCAGGGAGAGGGGAGTCTCCAGCAGAGCAGAAAGAATGGAGGGGAGAGACCCTGAGTCGAGGAGATTGATGTGGTAATTTCCAATCAGTGCTACAGGCTGTCAGCACCACAGCACTTGCTCCTTTCAAAATCATCAGCAAGACAATTACAGAATTTAACACAACCCTACAAGTGTTTGGGTGATGCTCCAATTGCAAGGAACCAGGATTTTTTTATTTGTTTATTTGTTTGGTTTCTTATTTATTACCACACTACCTCTGTCTCCCTTTGAGTCAGGGGAGCCAGATGGCAGCACTTAGAGAAAGTCAACAGCAGCACTTTGGGGAAATAAAGTGTGTTCATTTAAAAATAAATAAATAATCCCTGCAGTCCATTAACCAGAGCTCAAGGCAAACAGCCTTAATGGTTTTCTTAGTTAAAAGGAAAAGCCCATTCTGGAGTCCTGGCAGATCCTGGGGCACCCCTGCTGGGGACACACCGTTGTCACCCCAATTCCCTGCCCCTGAGTGCACCCAAAGCACCACAGGGGTGACCTGGACGCTGGGTCTGCAGGGGGGCATTGCCTGGGCCCAGCCAGCACCAGGGGGGAGATGGTGTGGCCAACACAGAGGAGGAACACAGCGGTGGTCATTGATTAAACAAAAATTAGGGACCTACATACACAGGTACATAAACAACTTTCCCATATAGAGTCCATACAGAACCCCAAAGTGCCTCCGTGGAGACCAAAACCCTGCACGTTTGGCCAGGCTGGAAGCTCTGCTCAGGAAGGATTTGATCCTTCTCCTCTCTGGGGGCACAAAGCGCTTTGTTTGGCAGACAGCACCCTGATGGAATCACTCCCCACTGCTGGGAGCCAATCCTGGCAGGGAGCAGGGAGAAAGCCCGGTGGGCAATGCTGCTGTGTGCTCTGGAGCCCCTTGGTGCAGGAGGAGCAGTGGATGGGGATGCTCTCCCTGAGGAGCCTCTGCTGCAGGTGCAGCTCTCCCTGGGTCTCCTGCTCCTCCCTGGCCTGGCAGCATCCCTCGGGGTCTCACCTGTGGGATGAGAGTCACACTGCTATGAGTAGAACAGCTGCCCATTTTTTTTAAAGTTGCAGAGTTCATAGGTTGGGCCAGTTGCTGCCAGGGTGGAGTTCTGACTGTTTGTTGTTGTAATAACCTGTTGTTTTCGTTAACCACCTGTCGTTGATGGTTAAGAATTCCCCCTTTTGTCGAGTGGCACCCTGCTGCTTCCTGGAGGATGGCACCTGGATGGTGACGAGCAGGGGACATCGGGGCTGGCATGCAAATGACATCGGGGCTGGCGTGCAAATGACATTAGGCTTGGCATGCAAATGACATCGGAGCCAGCATGTAACAGGACAAGCCCCTCACCAAACCAAGCCAAAAACCACTAAAAACAACAAGCCAACATGGAATTGACAGATCAAAGTGATGTCTAGACATGAGGGACAGAATCCAGTATCCGCCAAGACCCTTTTACCCCCTCGCCCTAAAAGATGTCGGCTGGACAGAGGACCTCGAATGTTGAACCAAGAACCAAGGGAATTTTCTGGTGCTCTTGTGATGTTGGAGGCCCCAGCTCTGCCCACAGACCAGCTGACAAAGCTGCTCTCTTCCTCCTCCTCTGAGTCACTCCTGGGAGCAGCGGTGCCGTGAGCACGGACCTGCCGGTTCTCCCCACCTGAGCTGATCACTTTTAGTAAAGGCATTTAAAAGGAGAAAGATCTCCTGCCTGCCTGGCTGTCCCTGTTGGACTCTGGTTCTTCACTGCTCATGCCCACAGTGCTGGAGGAGCTGCTGGTGCCTGGCTGGATGGAGCCTTTCCCAAAGCTGAGAACCAGCATGTGACAGCACGAGGGGCTGAGCAGGAAAATGGGCAGGGAGGTTTTAGGGATCTAAACTCATTAAACTTGAAAATAATCTACCCATGGTAATACATGTTTTGGAAAAGCCAGATTGTGACAGTGCTCACAGGGGTCCCAGGATGAGGGAAGAGACGAGGATCTGACTCCATGTTTCAGAAGGCTGATTTATTATTTTATGATATATATTACATTAAAACTATACTAAAAGAATAGAAGAAAGGATTTCATCAGAAGGCTGGCTAAGAATAGAATAGCAAAGAATGATAACAAAGGCTTGTGTCTTTGTCTCTGTGTCCGAGCCAGCTGGGCTGTGATTGGCCATTAATTAGAAACATCCAAGATGGGCCGATCAAAGATCCACCTGTTGCATTCCACAGCAGCAGATAACCATTGTTTGCATTTTGTCCCTGAGGCCTCCCAGTTTCTCAGGGGGAAAAATCCTAAGGAAAGGATTTTTCATAAAAGATGTCTGCGGCACCAGATGGTTTGGTTTGAAGGAGACATCAAAAAACTCCAATTTGAAAGCTCAAGTGAAAAGAGTCTTCTCTTTGTATGGAGTTTTTCAGAATTTTTGATTTTTATGTTGATGCAGTTCACTCCCCTATCCTTTATTTTTCATAGCAACATTTTCATTCTTTTCCAAATGGAAACTGGTGAGTTTGGAGCCCCTGGTGACCCAAGGGCTGTTGCCTTCTCCCAGAGGGATGCTCTGGAGATGTGTTTGCTGCCAGAGCTGCTGGGGCTGTGTCATGCTGGGGTGGTCACAGCCATACCCTGCACTCCTGGGCGCTGGGCAGGGTCCCCAGGCAGGGCAGGGCTGTGCCTGCAGTACAGGGCAGCAGGAGAGCGAGGAATAGCAGCACAGACCCATGTGCATTCCCTCTGAGGTGTTTTCTGCACCCACATCCTGCCTCAAATTCCTCAGAAACTTCTTCCTCCCACTGCCACTGGATGTGTTCTCTGTTCTGTCCAATGACTTTAATGTATCACTGAACTTGCTTTTATAATGAATATTGTGGGGTTTAAATATTTAACTGCCTCACATCTTCCTCTGAGCATTTGCAGAGATTCTGCTCTCGTTTCTGCTGGGAGGTCTGATTTCCCATGGATAATGTCTGTTCTGATTCTCCTTTATATTCTCATTTTATGCCACTGTGAGAATCAAGTGCTTTTACTGTTAATATGAACCTGTCATTAGACTTTCCCAAGACCGATTAATTAATAACTGAGCTGGCTAAATGGATTAAATGAATTGTGGCACCATCACCCTGCCAAAGCCAGAACTCTCAATGAACTTCACAGGAATTCCAAAGGTGACGATTTCCACTTGTTTGTTTTTGCTTCCAGCCATGCCCCAAGTGTGACTGAAGGAACCAGAGCAGGACTCCTCAGGAGAGATTTCCAGGCTGTCAGGGGAGAGCAGAAGGTTCTGCAGAAAAAAACAGAAAGAAATCCTCAGTGGTGGTTGAGCACACCCAGCACGAGCCTCCTCTGAGCTTTGCCCTTCCCAAGCCATGGCGGGGATTTTCTCACTGAGAGGAGCCCCAGCTGGCTGTGTGCTGGGCAGGACACACTGACCTGGGCGGGACACACTGACCTGGGCGGGACACACTGACCTGGGATGGTCACTGTGTGCTGGGCAGGACACACTGACCTGGGCGGGACACACTGACCTGGGCAGGACACACTGACCTGGGCAGGACACACTGACCTGGCGATGTCATTGTGTCCTGGGCAGGACACACTGACCTGGGCGGGACACACTGACCTGGCTGGGACACACTGACCTGGGATGGTCACTGTGTGCTGGGCAGGACACACTGCCCTGGGCAGGACACACTGGCCTGGGTGGGACACACTGACCTGGCTGGGACACACTGACCTGGGATGGTCACTGTGTGCTGGGCAGGACACACTGACCTGGGTGGGACACACTGCCCTGGGCAGGACACACTGACCTGGGCAGGACACACTGCCCTGGCGATGTCATTGTGTCCTGGGCAGGACAAACTGACCTGGAAAGGACACACTGACCTGGGCAGGACACACTGACCTGGGTGGGACACACTGCCCTGGGCAGGACACACTGACCTGGGCAGGACACACTGACCTGGGCAGGACACACTGACCTGGGTGGGACACACTGACCTGGCGATGTCATTGTGTCCTGGGCAGGACACACTGACCTGGGCAGGACACACTGACCTGGCAATGTCATTGTGTCCTGGGCAGGACAAACTGACCTGGAAAGGACCCACTGACCTGCAGGGATGGTCGCTGTGCGCTGGGAAGGGATGGTCACTGTGCCCTGGCAGTGCTGGGGGATGGCCTGAAAAAGTCTTTTCCAACCGAAACATTTCTCTGAATCTGTGATTCAACCCTGCCCACACCACCCCTGCCACTGCCAGCAGCTGTCACCCACACTCTGCTCCTGGGAAACATTGGAGGCAGTGAAGACATCCAGCACTTCTCCCTCATAAAAGTATTTCTTCCTCTTCCTATAGCAAAATTAAAGAAAATCAAGTTTCTGTGAAAAACCTCACAAAGAGAAAGATGAAAATCACAGAAATCTCATTAGAAAACACATTAGAAAACAAATCTTACTGAGCCTCATCTGCATTTAACATTTTAAACTTGGTATTTTTAATATGCTTAAGGGCACAGTTCATTTAGATTTAAGATAAACACTTCGCTAAATATCAAACAATAATAGAATTTTTGTGAAAATATTGTTTGATGCTGCTTGCAGAGCATGTTTTTTATAGACAGAGGTGCAACCCTTGCTATGCATAATTACTCTGCAGAAAGTTTTAAATTGTGAAGCGATTGAGAAAAAATGCGCCCAGTTAAATAATTATATGTAAAATAAAATTAAAGAAATGAATGGTTCATTATCTCTTTCAACAGCTTTTCTTTCTCCTCCAGGAATGAACGTTTTGATCTTGTGTGCACCCTGGTAGGAATGAAGTGCTCTTGCTGCTGTCCATGACACACGGCTCCCGTTCCAGCTGCACAAAGGGGCCTGAGGAGCGCTGGGACGGGGGTCTCAGGGTCTCTGCTGCTCACAGCGACCCCGAGATGGGTCACAAAGTCTCCTTACCCAGCCTGGCAGGCAAAGAACGAGTCAGAGCCCTTCAGTTCTCATTCTCAAGGTTGCTTTTTAAAATTTTTAAAATTTTATAAATTTTTTTCTCCTGTCCAGCCAAGGTCCACTCAGCAGGACAGACAGAGGCACTCTGCCCGTCCCCAGGGTGGTGTTATCTTTTTATACTAAAAACTACATGTACAATATTTACAATTACTTCCCAATACCTAACGCCTGTGGTAGACAGTGAGCTTCTACTCTAAACCAATCCCAAAGTGCCACCATCACAACAGAAGATGGAGGCCAAGAAGAAGAAGAAGGAGAAAGGCTGGACATGCCCAGATTCCTCCATCTTGTTCCCTGAACCCCCATTCTAAAAACCCCAAAAATCTATTTTTCACCCCGTGATAAATTCACTGTCATTCTACTTAAACTTTCATGGCTTGCAGATCTTCATATAAAGGTTGGTAATTTGCTCCATGGGTGATAATCAAACCCACAGGGGCATCCTGGGCTCTGTGCCAGGGTCTCTGAGCCCCCTGGCAGGGTCTGGGCTGCTCAGGACAGCCAGAGGGATGTCCTGGGTTCCCACAGGGGGATTCAGAATGCCAGTTTGCATTTAAGGAGTGTGGCTGTGAGTGTGTGTGAGACACTGTGTGTCTGTCTGTCTGTGTGTCTGTCTGTCTGTGTGTCTGCGTGCTGCTCCCCTGCGAGCTCGCTCCAATCTGCTGTGATCACACAGAACTCATCACCCCACTCTGCCACATTCCTGCTGCCAATGGGAGCAGCTCGTCCCCGCAAGCTGAGCCCCCCTCCTGTCCAGCACAACAGGACTGGGGGTCCCAAGCCCCCACAACGGCAGCAGTGGGTGGGAAGAGGAGCGTGAGGCTGCTGGGGCAGGACTCGCTCCCTGCACGCTTGGCCTTCATCCCTGCCTGGCTCAGCCATTGCCACTCCGATTTACAAACAGGGCAGCGTCAGTGCTGCAGGCAGGGAGATGGAGAAATGCTCAAACAACCATCTCAGGAGGCGAGTTTAGGAAATCATCCTGGGCAATTAAAAAAAGATAAAAATCTTCCGAGCGGCAATGAAAGCTGCCTGTGGAAAATCAGAGTTCTCTTCCTTTGTCTGCAGAAGGGAAAGCTGGAATTGCTGGAGCTGTGGCCACTTGAAGTGACCTTGGTATTGGCCCTGCTCTCAGGGGGACCTGGGCTGGGGACCCCAGCAGTGCCCTCCTGCCCCTCTGTCCCCCCTCGCTGTGGTTCTGTGCCTGCCCATCCCAGCAGGGCCAGGGCAGGGTCCCAGCAGGGATCTCTGGGCTCTTCCAGGGGCAGCTGGGCACTGCTGGGTCAGAGCCTGCTCTGACAGGGCTGTTCAGGTGCTGTGCTGTGGCCTGCTGGGTCAGAACCTGCTCTGTGTGAGCCCTGTTGGGCAGGTTTGGGTCAGAACCTGCTCTGTGTGAGCCCTGTTGGGCAGGTTTGGGTCAGAACCTGCTCTGTGTGAGCCCTGTTGGGCAGGTTTGGGTCAGAACCTGCTCTGTGTGAGCCCTGCTGGCAGGTTTGGGTCAGAACCTGCTCTGTGTGAGCCCTGCTGGCAGGTTTGGGTCAGAACCTGCTCCGCCATCGCTGTTCCAGCTCTGTGTGAGCTCTGTTGGCAGGTTTGGGTCAGAACCCGCTCTGTTCAGCTCTGTGTGAGCTCTGTTGGCAGGTTTGGATCAGAACCTGCTCTGTGTGAGCTCTATTGGCAGGTTTGGGTCAGAACCCGCTCTGTTCAGCTCTGTGTGAGCTCTGTTGGCAGGTTTGGGTCAGAACCTGCTCTGTCCAAGCCCTGCCAGCGCTGCTGCTCCCGGGGGCTCTCCCTGGAGCTCCTGCAGCCTCCCAGAGCCCTCCCAGCGCTGCTCCTCAGAGCTTCTCCAGCTCCAGCTCCCAGATCTCTGCAGATCTCCTTTCTCTCTCCTTTCCAGGACTCTCTGCAGGGCTGGTTCTGTGTCAGGCAGAGCTGGGGGTGCTGCAGGGCTCGGGGAGTGGCTGAGCTGCAGGGCCGGAGCAGCTTTGCCCCACGCATGCTGGGAGGCTCAAGGGTCTCTGTTCCATCCTGCTCTCCTTAGCCCAGGTCAGGAGGATCCCGGGGGTCTCTGTTCCCCCTTTAGCCCAGGTCAGGAGGATCCCGGAGGTCTCTGTTCCCCCTTCAGCCCAGGTCAGGAGGATCCCGGGGGTCTCTGTTCCCTCTTTAGCCCAGGTCAGGAGGATCCCGGGGGTCTCTGTTCCCTCTTTAGCCCAGGTCAGGAGGATCCCAGGGGTCTCTGTTCCCCCTTTAGCCCAGGTCAGGACAAGCCCGGGGGTCTCTGTTCCCTCTTTAGCCCAGGTCAGGACAAGCCCGGGGGTCTCTGTTCCCTCTTTAGCCCAGGTCAGGACAAGCCCGGGGGTCTCTGTTCCCCCTTTAGCCCAGGTCAGGATAAGCCCGGGGGTCTCTGTTCCCCCTTTAGCCCAGGTCAGGACAAGCCCGGGGGTCTCTGTTCCCCCTTTAGCCCAGGTCAGGATGAGCCCGGGGGTCTCTGTTCCCCCTTTAGCCCAGGTCAGGAGGATCCCGGGGGTCTCTGTTCCCCCTTTAGCTGGCTTTGTATTATCAGTTAGAGCAGTTCCCAGTGTTTTTTGGAGTTGGGTGCTATCAAGTGTTGATCCATCAATGCTTCACCTGTATCTGTAAAATCTGCTCTGGGTATTGACTGTCCCTGGGTTACTCACTTGGTGCTTATCTCAGAAAATCCTTCACTTGTGCCACGGAAATAAAAAACTTTGATATTTATATGAAAATACCTTTGTTTAGAAAACAATTGCGATTTACAGCTCAAACAGGCTTTCTCAATTCCTATTTAAATTTATGACTCCTTTCTAGAAGTGCCTTCTGGGGACATTTCTGTCTCTTCCAGTGCATCTCCATGCTCTGAATACATAATTTAGTACGAGATCCTTCTCAATGATATCCCCCAGCAGCTGGGGAATTGAAGATGCTCGCAAAGATTTGAGCTTGAAATGTTTAACTGTCATTAATTTGCAGATTACAGTCAGAGAGCTTTGTAGATTGTAATGTGTGATGTAATTACACTCTGCTAATGTAATATATCTAATTTTTTGAATAGATGATTTGTTTTCATGTTTCCAATGCTCGAAGAGAAAGAGATTTACGATCCAAAATGCTAACTCAGGTGGGATAATTTACTGCTATGGTTACAGTGGGAACATCTTCTGCCCAGACTTTCCTGTTTGCTGGATTTCACTTGGTCAGGCAGAGAGAACGAGTCACTGTGCTTTGTGTTAACAGAGTATTTTATTATCAGGAGGCACAGTCCTATCTCTGCTTGCAGGAACACTGTCATAGCACAGACTGGTTTGCCTTGGAAAGGCCCTTAAAGGCCATTGAGTGCCAGCCTGTGCCAGGGCAGACATTGCAATTGAGTGCCAGCCTGTGCCAGGGCACACATTGCAATTCAGTGCCAGCCTCTGCCAATGCACAATTGCAATTCAGTGCCAGCTCTGCCAATGCACACATTGCAATTCAGTGCCAGCCTGTGCCAATGCACAACTGCAATTCAGTGCCAGCTCTGCCAATGCACACATTGCAATTCAGTGCCAGCTGTGCCAATGCACACATTGGAATTCAGTGCCAGCCTCTGCCAATGCACAACTGCAATTCAGTGCCAGCTCTGCCAATGCACACACTGCATGAATCTCTGCTACACACAACAAATGCTGTCACTCTCGTTAACTTGCATAAAATAAACATGCAAAATCCTCTCCTAAACGCCTTATATCTAACAGCTGTTCTCCAAGCTCTCACTGTGGCTGCCCTGAGAACGCACAGTGCAGCCAGCGATGCCAGAGAACACCCCAGCCCGTTCCCGGGGTCTCTGGCTCCTGCCAGAGCCACTGCAGGGGTTTTGTTTTGCGGAGATAATCAAAACTCCACGTCTTTTGTGGAAGTTGTACAGCCAGTGAGTTTATTACAGCGCTGGGCGCGTGTGGGAATTGTTCCCTTAAAATGACATGCATACCTCTGGGAACTTCAGGTCCCTTTTTATCCCCCTCTCAAATACATATCCATACAATTTCACAATAGGTTCGTACATATTCATTTTTACGAATTTCACGTGACATTTGCCGCTAGTTCTTCTTTATCAGAAAGAACTCCTAGGTCAGGTTGACCTGCTCTCACAGCAGTCTCTGTTTCTCTCTATCACTTTTTGTTTCTCTTCTTCTCTGTCCTTCACTGAAGCAGTTTCTCTGAGCTT
The DNA here is from genome assembly GCF_901933205.1 of Camarhynchus parvulus. Taxonomy (NCBI): domain Eukaryota; kingdom Metazoa; phylum Chordata; class Aves; order Passeriformes; family Thraupidae; genus Camarhynchus; species Camarhynchus parvulus. Next base: position 61,712,653 of record NC_044575.1, on the reverse strand, counting down.
AGGCTTTTGCAACCAGACTACACAGCACGCTACATACTTAAAGATGTACATTCCACTTAAATCAAAATAGATTTCTACTTCAGAAAATTTCTACTCTGCCTCATTTTCTCACCCACCTGGGCACAGCTTGGAGGAGGAATCAATCCCTGGCTTTGCTGGATCTGAGCCCCGTCCCTTGAGGCGTTGGCTCCAACAGAACAAAGGCTCGTCAGGGAAGGGTCACACTACCTGTGCCTGTGATGGGACCATGCCACGAGCCCTCCTGGAACCCTTCCAAGGACACCTGACTCGTCATTCAGGGCAGCTCCAGAGCTGGGAACACAGAAATGCACCATTTCTGAAAGCTGTGGCTCTAGAACACTTCTATTCTCTGACAGAGGGGTGCCCTGCACTGGTGGTGGCTGTGCAGAGGGGAATGGTGGCAGCTGCCTCCCCAGAGGCACAGGGACCTTCCCAGGCCTCAGGGAGGCTCCTGAGCCCCTTTTCCTCCTCCTGAGACTCTTGGGGCTGCTGGGTGCACACAGAGCTCAGTATCAGGCATTCAGTCTACCTCTGATTTGCATAAGAAATTCAGAGATAATTCAATAAATGCCATCACCTCAGAAACACTTGTTGAGGGTTAATTGGACAGAACACTAATTTAATCTGCTGTTCATTGTATTAATTGTTCCAGCAGTGTATTTATTTTTAGTGGAAGGAATTAATTTTGTAATTATTAGTGCTGCGTTTATTTGAATCTCTGAATCGATCACCTTCTCTGTTTGTGCCCTTTAGCATCACTGTGTGATAGTTCTGGGCTTTGTCATTGCTCCTATTAAATCGGCTCTGACACCGTGCTGGGAATCAATCCGCTGTTAGAAAAGGGTTAATTGCTCTGTTTGTTTAATTGCTGTTAAAAGGGCTAATTTCTCTGTTTGTTTAATCCATTGTTAAAAAAGGGTTAATTGCTCTGTTTGTTTAATTGCTGTTAAAAAGAGTTAATTGCTCTGTTTGTTTAGTCCATTGTTTAAAAAAGGGTTAATTGCTGTGTTTTTTTAATCTGCTGTTAAAAAGGGTTAATTGCTGTGTTTTTTTAATCCATTGTTAAAAAGGGTTAATTGCTCTGTTTGTTTAATCGCTGTTAAAAAGGGGTAATTGCTCTGTTTGTTTAATCCATTGTTAAATAAAGGGTTAATTGCTCTGTTTGTTTAATCCACTGTTAAGAAAGTGTTAATTGCTCCGTTTGTTTAATCCATTGTTAAAAAGTGTTAATTGCTCTGTTTGTTTAATCCATTGTTAAAAAGGGTTAATTGCTCTGTTTGTTTAACCCATTGTTAAATAAAGGGTTAATTGCTCTGTTTGTCCTTCCCCGTGGCTGCTGGGGCATTCCCTGGCACAGGGGCTGGAGTGGGCTGCAGCTGTGACACTCTGTATGTCCTTGTCCCCTGGTGACCCGGCCTGCAGAGACGGATTGAGGCTTCAGAGGAGCTGGTTTGGTCCTGGGGCTGACACTGGGATGGTGTCACTGGGATGGTGTCACTGGGATGGTGTCCCTGGGCATTGGGATGGTGTCCCTGGGGCTGTCACTGCGATGGTGTCACTGGGATGGTGTCACTGGGATGGTGTCCCTGGGCATTGGGATGGTGTCCCTGGGGCTGTCACTGGGATGGTGTCCCTGGAGCTGTCACTGGGATGGTGTCACTGGGATGGTGTCACTGGGATGGTGTCCCTGGGCATTGGGATGGTGTCCCTGGAGCTTACACTGGGATGGTGTCCCTGGGCACTGGGATGGTGTCCCTGGAGCACTGGGATGGTGTCCCTGGAGCTTACACTGGGATGGTGTCCCTGGAGCTGTCACTGGGATGGTGTCCCTGGAGCTTACACTGGGATGGTGTCCCTGGAGCTGACACTGGGATGGTGTCACTGCGATGGTGTCACTGGGATGGTGTCACTGGGATGGTGTCCCTGGGCATTGGGATGGTGTCCCTGGGCACTGGGATGGTGTCCCTGGAGCTTACACTGGGATGGTGTCCCTGGAGCTGACACTGGGATGGTGTCACTGGGATGGTGTCCCTGGGCATTGGGATGGTGTCCCTGGGCACTGGGATGGTGTCCCTGGAGCTGACACTGGGATGGTGTCACAGGGATGGTGTCCCTGGGGCTGTCACAGGGAAGGTGTCCCTGGGCATTGGGATGGCGTCCCTGGAGCAAGGGCCAGTTCCCACGTGTCACTGCTGTTATTGTCATTGTCACCCTGTGTGTGGGACTGAGCCTGCCAGAGCAGATCACCTTCCTTAGCAATCAGCTCAGATCCAGTATTCTGGAATTACAGCACCTGGGAGATTGTCTTTGCACTTAACACAGCCCTGCCAAACTTCACTGTGGCTGTGGTACTCCACAACACTGTTAATGATAACTGATCATGTTTAAGTAGAATTGGCTAAATATTTTATACAACAACACTTAAATTTAAGTTATCAAATATTATATTAAATATTATAAATTATATTAAATTATATAATTATATTAAATACCGATTAAATATTATTAATCAGTATTTTAATAGCAAACAATATTTTAAATGTATTCACTGCCACTACTAACCACCTCAAACCTGAAAGTTGATTTTTCCTTGATGTGAGAGTTTCACCATTCCCTGTTCCAGCAGAAGGAACCCCACTGCTGGGGAAGTCCTTCCATTTCGTTATTGGTTTGTTGTGTGTCATTGTTTCCATGAAAACAGGCAAACCCCAGTCCCTGGGTGTTGAGTCTAAAGGCTGTGTGAACAAACAGCCCCCGGCACTGGGGCACAGTCCTCACCCTCTAAACCACTGTGATGTTTAACATCTCACCATATCTTGGAGTGAAAAGTCTTTATCTGCTTGGTCAGAAGTCATTAGCAATCAGTATTATATTTTTATATTATCTTCCTTTCTCATCCCTATTTAGCAGAGAAGCTATTTCTGAGATCACAGCACTTCCCGAGGATTTTGCAGGATGAATCCAGCCAGCCCAGGGCACAGGAGCTGTCTACAGAGAGCAGAGAAAGGGGGGAACTGCCCAGGCAGAGGGGCTGCAAAATCCCCCCTGCCAAAGTCTGCACTACTCACAAACAGGATTTCAAATAAAGAGAGATTGAAATAAAAATAAGAGGTCCAATGAGAGCAGTTTAGAAAATAGAATTTTTGTACAGATTCCTTGTTTTGTGGCAGAATTTTGCAGTCTGTTAGAAGGTTTGTTTTTGTGGCAGAACCTGAGGTACCCCCTTGCCGCTTTCCCTGGATCTGCATTGGTCCCAGATGGAGGACAAAAGGCCAGCTCATATTTTCCCCAAATCACACACCGTGTTTAGTTTTTCCTTCTCTTTTCTGCTAAATCTTTTTCCTTCTCCCCCTCCACCTGCTTTTTTCTTGTTTTTCCCCCTTCCTTCTCCCCTGTTGGGTCAGAGGCCGTGGTGCAGGGGCTCGGTGTCCCTGCTGCTCCTGTGCCTTCCCAGATGTGGTACCCACGCTGGGGACAGACCTGAGAGCAGCACAGAGCACCTGGAGCTGTTTGCTGGGGCAGTTTGCTCCGGGCAGAGCTCTCCCACCCAGCTCATGCAGGGACAGCTGCTGGTATCCTCTGTCCCTGCCTGCCTGCCCTCCCAGGAGCCTCCTGCCTCCTGTAAAAGATGATGAGTATAAATTCCAGCCTGTAATAGATGATAGGTATAAATTCATGCTGAGCCTGCAGGAATCTCCCTCTGCGTCCATCCAGCTGTGCCCATCCAGCTGTGCCCGCTGGGGATCCTGCTGCTCCCACCAGGACCTTTTAGGCCTGTTTTTGGCCCATTTTGCTCCCCCTCCTGCCTCCCCCACGATCTCCTCCCTGCTGGCAGCCTGAGGAAGCTCCAGCCTGGGCTGTGCAGCAGCATTTCCCTTCTTCTTGTGAAAAACACTAATCATTTGTTTTTGAAAACTTTAAAAAAGTTTAATAGTAATAAAATGGTTATAAAAATAGCAATATAATTAGAGTAATAATAATTTGGACAATTAGGATTAGGACAATACGAGACAATAAAAACAAAGAGTCATGGACAGCCCAGGTACCTCTTTCTGGGCAAAATAAGCCCAAAAAAGGCCCCACATTAACAGAGGATTGACCCTTAAAAGCAACAGCCTGTTGCATGTTCATACCCCTCATCCATTATGCATAAATTCCATTCAAACACAGGATTCTGTCTGGGCAGTGTCAGCTTCTTCCTCTGGATCCTGACGGCGTCTGCAGGACTGAGCAGGCAGGAAGAAGTTCGTTTGTTCTGATCATGGAGCAATAAATTCTCCTTCTCTGAAAGATTCAGGTGTCCTGGGGCTGCCATCTCAGTGCAAGGCCTTTCTTTAAAAAAAGTATCTTACATAGCATAGTTTCTATTTTAACATTGTTATAACCTAAAACTATATTTAACACTGTACTTAAGAGAATTAACACAGCATAACTTTCTAACAGAACACATGTAATATTCATTTGAATATTTGCAAAAAGCCAATCATAAAATACACATTTTTCACACTCTCCTGCCCCAGATAAGCCATGGCACAGACACGCTCCAGACCCACCTGGGCACTGCCCTTCCCCTCAGCATCTGGCATGGGGACTGTGCTGAGACAGAGACCATGGCATGGTGTTGAAGATTGCAATGCAAGTTGTTTTCCATTACCATCTGTAGGGCAGATTACCTTTGTCAAGTGGGCAGTTTGCTTTCTCTCTCTCTTTGAATGACCACATTCACACCTCCCTCGGGAGGGGACACCTGCTGATAACAGCCATTGAATGTCCCTGCATGGCTGATAAGAGCTACAGCATCCCACTGGGAGATGTGAGCCCAGAGGGAGGAGCCAAGCATTCCTGCCTGGATATAATCTGGAGATTCTGGAACACCAGCACGGCTTCTCGGATTCCCCAGAGGAGCAGCAGCTGCCTCTCCTTCCCTGGATCTCCAGAGGCAGAGACTGCACCCTTCTCCAGGATCCCTGCTCCAGCAGAACCAACCCCTGACACTGCAGGAGGGCTGAGCCACAATTCCAATGGCACTGCTGCCAGCACCCTGACCCACAGGGTGTCAGCTTGGGTTCTGACTCTGGCAGTGTTGTTCTAGTGTACTGCATTGTTTATTTTATCCTTTTATTTTTTTCCTTTCCCTATTAAAGAACTGTTATTTCCTGCTCCCATATTTTTGCCTGAGAGCCCCTTAATTTAAAATTTAAAGCAATTCTGAGGGGTGGGGAGGGTTCACATTCTGCATTTCAGGGCAGGCTTCTGCCTTCCTTAGCAGAGTCCTGTCTTTCCAAACCAAAACACTTGCGGACACCCCTGGGGCACAGAGGTGGGGTGGCAGTGCTGTGCCTGTCCCTGGGGGGCTCTGCCTGTCAGAGAGCCCCAAACCCAGCCCCACAGCCCCACAGCTCCAGCTCCAGCACACCAGCCCCTCTGCCATGGCTCTCCATCTCAGAGCCTCTCCCAGCTCAGAGCAAATGCCTTCATCATGCAAACATTTTCCCCAAATGATCCTGCACCCTAAAAGAGCCCAGGGTCTCCTGGGGCTGTGCCTGACTGCAGAGCCCTGCCTGGGACCCTCTGAGAAGCCAGCGTGGGAGCTCAGGCCTCTGCACACTCCTACTGAGTGATTATTTTTGTACCTCTGATTGCAGTGATCAATGGAAATAGCACTCATTTGGAAAGAGGGAACATGCACGTGAAAATGAATACAAAATAAGTTTGTTAATATCAGTGTTATTACAATGAATACTTAACTAACTCATCATAGCAGCACACTGGCAGGGAAGTGTTCTCACTGATGAGAAAGTGCTAAATCTCCAAATGAACACCTACAGACACATGTATGACAGCACAGCAACAAACAAGGAATCAATTGTCTGCCATTTATGAAAAGGAACTCTTTCAAATAAGAAAAAATTAATTAAGAAAAAAAGAGAAGCTATTTTTTCTCTGTCTCTGAGCAATCCAATCCAAAGGAAGGTGTCCCATGCAGGGGGTTCAGTGAGACAGCTTTTAAAGTCTTTTTCAACCCACACCACTCTGTGATTCTGTGATTTTAGATTTTTTTCTGATACCATCACATCACCAGCCAAAACCTTGAGAAATTTTGGCACAAGAGAAAGAAACAGGGCCCTTCCAAGTATTAAAAGTAAATATAAATATAAAATATAAATTTTATATCCAAAGATAAAAAATGTTATGCTGCTTTTTCCTCTGGGCACTATATTTCCATTACCAGCCTTAGTGGTGCTCTCCAGTTAGCATTTTACTGCCCTGTGCTGGACTTGGAACTGTTTCCATAGGAAATTTTGTAAATGATCATTCAGAAAATGATCTTACCTGAAATCTAAATGCAAAACCCTAGAGCCTGGTTACAGGGGCAGGAACCATGTGGTCCTGGGGAACAGCTGCTAAACTGCAGGGCTTTCCTGCAGTGGGAAATTCATCTCCTCACTAGTGGGAGAGGAGAGGGGCTGACCCAGGTGTGACAGAGAGAGAGCAGGTGTAACACAGCCAGGTGTGACACAGACACAGAGCAGCCTCCTGACACACTCAGGTGTGACACAGACACAGAGCAGCCTCCTGACACACCCAGGTGTGACAGAGAAGCCTCCTGACACAGCCAGGTGACACAGACACAGAGCAGCCTCCTGACACACTCAGGTGTGACAGAGCAGCCTCCTGACACACCCAGGTGGCACAGGGTGCTCTCAGGTGGCACAGAGAGGTCTCATGTGACACACAGAGCAGCCTCCTCCCCTCACCCCCAGCTCCAGGGCTGCAGGAACACGTGGCAGAGCCATCTCTGCCCTGCTGGATCCCAGACCTGGGGGAAAGGATGCCAGAAGGAAATAGGTGAGTTACCCCATAGCTTTTCTAAAGGAGAAGAAAATCGTTAAAGTATCTTAAAAGGCACTGCCCAGGCTGCCCAGGGAATGGGCATGGCCCCGAGGCTGCCAGAGCTCCAGGGGGGTTTGGGCAGCACTGCCAGGGATGCCCAGGGTGGGATTGTTGGGGGTCCGGGCAGGGATGGGGCTGGGATGATCCCTGTGGGTTCCTCCAGCTCAGGAGCTTCAGTGATTCTTTGATTCTAAGCTGGCACCCAGGGGTGGGACAGCTCTGGCACCCAGGGGTGAATGCTGCCCTGGCACCCATGGTGAGTGCTGCTCTGGCCCCAGGGGTGAATGCTGCTCTGGCACCCATGGTGAATGCTGCTCTGACACCCAGGGGTGGGACAGCTCTGGCACCCATGGTGAACGCTGCTCTGGCACCCAGGGGTGGGACAGCTCTGGCACCCATGGTGAACGCTGCTCTGGCACTCAGAGCAGCAGATGGAGCAGCAGAAGAGGCCGTTCAGGGGCTGCCCCTCGCTGCCTGCCCTCCCTGCACCACGCTCTCCCTGGGCCCAGTCTGACCTGTCCTGCCGTGTGAGCGATCCCCCACTGGGCCAGCGCTCCTGGGCAGGCAGCTCGTGCTGCTCGCAGCCTCTGCAGCACATCTCTAACACATGTACAACAGATCCACGGGAGCATCTCCCGGTGACTGACTCTGTAATTTGTCTGTTTTCTCCTAGGGAAAAAACCACTTTACAGATTAACAGTCAAGCTAACAGCTTCTGTTGTGGCTACGAAGGAACATCACCCTGGTGGCACGCTCGGCCCTGCAGTTCTGTGCCCGTGTGCTGGCAGGCAGGCAGGGCAGGCTCGGACGTGGACGCGCTTCCATGTGTCTGAAATCAAATTTATTGCTCCTGAGAGAAAAGAAAATGGATTTTTCCACGTGTCAGATGAGAACCAAAGGCCTGTGTTCATCTAGGTCTTGTGGATGAAGCAGGACTTTATTTTCAGGCTGGTTTAGTTGTGTGACATGGCATTTTGGGAGTGCAGGGCAGCGTGGGCAGAGGCAGCATGGGCTGGGCCGGGCCGGGCTGGGCTGGGCCGAGCTGTGCTGGGCTGTGCTGGGCTGGGCTGGGCCAGGCCGGACTGGACTGGGCTGGGCCGGACTGGACTGGGCTGGGCCGTGCTGGGCCGGGCCGGGCTGGGCTGGGCCGAGCTGTGCTGGGCTGGGCCGGGCCGGGCCGGGCTGTGTGGAGGGTCCCCGAGGTGTGCTGGGGGCTGTGGGCAGAGCCCAGAGCAGCAGCTTGGAGCCTCCCAGGCAGAGCTCTGCTGAGCAGGGACACCTGCCTGCCCGTCCTGGCTCAGTGGCAGTCCCACAGGAGTGCCCACGAGCTCCTGTCCTGGCAGAGCTGGCGCTGTGAGACCCTCCTGCCACCCCACGCTCTGCAGTCCTGTGTTACAGACATCTTTTATGGAAAATCCTTTCACTTAGGGTTTGTCCTCCTGAGAAGCTGAGAGGCCTCAGGAACAAAATGCAAACATTGATTATCTGTTGCTGTGGAATGCAACAAGTGGATCTGTGATTGGTCTCATGTGGTTGTTTCTAATTAATGGCTAATCACAGTCAGCTGGCTCAGGCTCTCTGTCCAAGCCACAAGCCTTTGTTATCATTCTTTTTTTTTTTCTATTCTTAGCTAGCCTCCTGATGAAAACCTTTCTTCTATTCTTTTAGTATAGTTTTAATATAATATATATCATACAATAATAAATCAGCCTTCTGAAACATGGAGTCAACATTCTCATCTCTTCCCTCATCCTGGGACCCTGTGAACACGGTCACAGCCCTGTCCTGGCAGAGCTGGCACTGTGAAACCCTTCATGCCCCCCAGGCCCTGCAGCCCAGCTACTCTCCCAGGGTCCCTGTGTGCAGGGGCAGGGCATGAGGGGCAGGGCATGGCAGCTTCTGCTGTCCCCACCAGCTCTGCAGGGAGGTGTGACCTGGCCAACCCCTGGGAAAGCAGTTTCAGCCAGCCTGGGAGCCCCTGCCCTTCCAAACACCTCTGTTGGGAAGGCAGCTGGCAAGAGCCTCTCACGGGGCTCAGGGCTCTTCCCTCCACTCTCCCCTGAGCCCCAGCCATGCCCCTCAGTCCCTTGCTGCACCTCCCACTGTTCCAGGTGCTCCAGCCCGTGTCCAGCTTGGCCTTGGGCACTCCTGGGATCCAGGGGCAGCCACAGCTGTGCCAGGGCTGCCCACCCTGCCAGGGAACAGTTCCTTCCCTGTGGCCAATTTCAATCTGCCCTCTTCCCACTCAAATGTTAAAACCCATCCCCTCTGATATGTCTATTTCCCCAGAAGGATCAGATATCCCGAGCCATCAGTGCACTGAAGGCCCTGGGCCTCATTCCTGACTCTTGGGCCAGGCTCGGTGCTGCAGCTTTTAGTCCTGAAGCAAAGCTCACTTCCCTCAGCCTGGAGTACTCCAGAGTGCTTTTAGAAAGCTAAGCAATCTGATGGAAAGTCTTTCCAGGCACTTTTCAAACAGCTTTTTTGTTCCTTCAGTGCTGACACATCTCCAGAGGCTGTGTCTGGACCATTCAGTGTCTCTGCACATCCTCATGGATGAGGTGCTGCGTCAGCCCCCAGGAGCCCTGGAAACATCACTCACCTACAGCTCCCCAGCACCTGCTGCTCCCACAGCCACAGCTGCACCTGGGCTCTGCTGGGGTCAGGGGTCCTGGAGCTCTGCACCCTCTGCAGCTCTCCTGCGCCTGGTAAAACTGGGTCCTGCCCCATGGCAGGCAAGGCTGGGCTTGCCACGGTCCCTGAGCTTACAGAGGAATTCCTGTGTCCCTGCCCATGAAAACACTGAGAAAAGGATGAAAGGCAGCACCAACAGCACCACAGAGAAAGCACCTCTAAGAAACAAACTGCTCTCTCAGTGCAGATGGGTGCATGGTCTCCACACATTGTCCAAAGGCACACACGTGCCCAAAGGCACACACATGCCAGTCCCACTTTGCCACTTCATCTTTTCCAGGACAGGCCACCACAGTGCTGTGGCCTCTCCTTGCCCCCCCTGCCAGGCAGTGCCAGGCAGTGTCAGGCAGTGCCAGGCAGTGCCTGGTGCCTGTGTGAGCCCATTCTGGGAAGGCAGGATGGTGCCAGGGTGGTGCCAGGATGGTGCCAGGCAGTGCCAGGCAGTGCCAGGCTCTCTGTGTGAGCCCATTCTGGGAAGGCAGGATGGTGCCAGGCAGTGCCAGGATGGTGCCAGGCAGTGCCAGGCAGTGCCAGGCTCTCTGTGTGAGCCCATTCTGGGAAGGCAGGATGGTGCCAGGGTGGTGCCAGGCAGTGCCAGGCTCTCTGTGTGAGCCCATTCTGGGAAGGCAGGGTGGTGCCAGGATGGTGCCAGGCAGTGCCCACACATCACCCTGTCCCCAGAGTGGATGGAGGCAGGGAGCTGCTGAGGGCAGCCTGCAGCCAGTGCTCAGTGCCGCGGCCTGGCCACACAGGGTCCTTCCCCCTCCCCTTCCACCCCACACTGATTTGCTGTTTTTCCCAGGGGCTGCAGGTGCCAAGGTGATCCCTGGTGGTGAAGGGCTGTGCTCCCCAAGGGCTGGGTGAGGAACAGGGGTTTATGGACCCTGAGCATCCTTTGGTGGTAGCACACCTGCTTTTGCCTTCTCTCCGTGTTTTCCCTTTCTGGTCCCTTTCAGGAGGACAGAAGCTCTGCATGGCTGGTCCCTGCTCTGTCCATGGGGCCAGGTATGGGCATTTCTGGGGCTGAGTTTGAGCTTTGCCTGGGAGTGCAGCCCTGCCTGGGCCTGGCAGGGTGGCAGGATGTCCCAGGCAATGGACTGGAGAGAAATGTGTGACCCCGGTACCCATCTAGGTGATCAGCTGCTCCTCCCCATTAATGCTCCCAGCACTAATGCAACCAGAGGACAGGGGGCTGGGGAGGAGGTGGAGAGCTGGAGGAAGCCAACCTCGGGTTTGTGTCACCCTTTGTGTCATCCTTCAGGACTCACCTCTGTGCCTGGGAGTGTTCAAGAGCTGCAGGAAGCCAGCCTCAGGACCCAGCCTTTGTGTCATCTTTCAGTATTGCTGAAGGAGCATGAACCAGTCTGGTGTTCTTCCTCACAGAGGAGCACCATTTATGGCTATTGAAAGCTCTGTACAGAGCTTTTACACAAATGGGATGGGTCTGCTAAGAACACGTCTTGAGCTGTTTGATGTTCCAGCACCAGCCTCATTCCATGGCTGTGACAATGGGAAGATGCCAGCAGCTCACATCCCAGGCAGCAGACACAGAACTCAATGGCACAACTCACTTTATGAGTTTTCTGACCAATCACACAAAGCAAAAGCACATTGACAGTATTTATATCTATATAATAGATATTCTATATTGACAGCAGTTCCATCCAATCACTTTAAGCACAGGTACCTTTGGTTAAACAATGCTTGCTTATTTCAAATACAATACCTGCTTGTGAGCCTTCAAACACAATGCACAGAGCTCCATTATTAACCTTGGAACTCCCTAATATCTCACTAGATAAACTTTTCTGCAGCTTAGGGAGTTATTCCAGACAAGCATTAATACACAGACCATTGTTCTATTTGTCCTTGTTTTTCTACTTTTTAAATAATTTTTCTGCTGACCAATCTCATGGCTGCTGCTGAGCTCCAATCCCAGTTCTGCTGTCTCTGAGCCCTGCCTTTTGCAGCTTTCCCAAACCCTCTGATTTATGGACTCCCACACTTCAGGACTCACCTGCATGCCTGGCGGTGTCCAAGGCCAGGGTTCTGTGCCTGTGGGAAGGGAAGGGTTGGGTTCCTGCCCCAGAGCTCAGGAAAAGGGGCAGGAGCTGCCGTCCAGCTGCACCCAGGCACAGGGGGTGCCCTGCAGGGAGGTGCCTGCCCAGGTGTCACAGACAACTTTTATGGAAAATCCTTTCCTTAGGGTTTGTCCTCCTGAGAAGCTGAGAGGCCTCAGGAACAAAATGTAACCAATAGTTATCTGCTGCTGTGGGATGCAACAGGTGCATCTGTGATTGGTCTCATGTTGGATGTTTGTAATTAATGGCCAATCACAGCCCAGCTGGCTTGGACACAGAGCCCGAGCCACAAACCTTTGTTATCATTCTTGCTATTCTATTCTTAGCTAGCCTTCTGATGAAATCCTTTCTTCTATTCTTTTAGTATAGTTTTAATGTAATATATATCATAAAATAATAAATCAGCCTTCTGAAACATGGAGTCACATCCTCATCTCTTCCCTCATCCTGGGACCCTGTGAACACCGTCACACCCAGGGAGCTCCAGGGATGGGTGGCCCCTGCTCCATGGGCTCCCAGGGTTTGGCAGGGCTGCCCAAAGGACCCCACCGTGTGGGCACAGGGGCTGCACTCCCCTGCAGCCAGAGGTTCTCCCTGGCAGGGAACTCAGATTATTAAACCTCAGCCAGTGTTCGCTGTGCTCCCTTCCTTTCATCAACTCTCTTCTGCAATATTGTGTTTTCTGCTCTTTTGGGAAAGCAGTGCACTGTTTAATAAGAAGAAGGGGTTGCTGTGGCACACCCGAGACTCGGTGATTGACTCAGAGTTTTTTAATAATTCAGCTGCAAGACAGGCCCTGAGCACCCACAGCACCCAGAGAACGCCCTGGAGCAGAAAGGAGAGCTGCAAGGTTTTGCTGCTGGGGGCTGAGGCTCCTTCCAGGGCAGCTGGGAACAAACCCACCTGTCTGTCCTGGGGAAAGGGGGTGCTTCCACCTGGGAGCCAGCTCATTTACTGACCTGGGGCCACAGAGGGAAGGCGGTGGGTCAGAGCCAGCACAGAGCAGAGATGGAGGCTGACCCCAGGGATGCCTTGCTGTGTGCAGTGTCTCCATCACGAGCTGTTTGAGGCAGCACTTCCAGAGCCAGCAGATCTGCCCTGAGAGCTGCTTTCCAGTGGAGTTTAGCTCAGGGGTGTGTGAGCTCTGCCAGTCCCCAGGAGGAGAAGAAGCCCTGTGCTCTGCCCATGTCCTGGGCTGACTGCACTGGAGCCAGTGCTGACCCAGAGCAGAAAAGGAGCAGGGTGAGGCCCCCTGACAGCCCCACAACACTCCCATGAGCAGCGGCCCAGGGATGGCACAAGGATGGCTGACAAACCCTCTCCCATCAGCAAACCCCCTCCAGCAGCAGCCCCTGGATGCTGCTCCAGCAGGAGGAGAGGGTGACCCATGGGCAGTGGCCCAGGGATGGCACAGGGGGGTCTGACAATCACCTTTCTCATCTGTTGAGTTTGTGAGGTCCCCAGGATGAGGAATTTGACTCCATGTTCTCAGAAGGTTGATATATTCTATTCTATTCTATTCTATTCTATTCTATTCTATTCTATTCTATTCTATTCTGCTATACTAAAGAAAGAGAAAGGATACAGACAGAAGTCTTCACAAGAATGAATAATAAAAACCCATGACGGACTCCTCAGAGTTTGACCCAGCTGGCTGTGATTGGTCACTAATTAAAAACAATTCACATGTTTGGATAAACAATCTCCAGACCACATTCCAGAGCAGTAAACACAGGAGAAGCTGAGGCTTCTCAGCTTCCCAAGAGAAAATCCCGGTGAAGGGATTTTTCAGAAAATGTGATGGTAGCACTCACCAGGAAACCCCCTCCAGCAGCAGCCCCTGGATGCTGCTCCAGCAGGAGGAGAGGGTGACCCTGCACAGCCTAGGGAGGGCTTTGGATCTTCCCCAGAGCTGCAGCAGAGCCCACTGTGCTGCTCCTGGCAGGAAAGCCTGGCCCCCAGCCCGTCACCATGATATTTTCTGAAAAATCCTCTTTGCCCAGGATTTTTCTCCCGAGAAGCTGAGAAGCCTCAGAAAATAAATGTAAACAACAGTTATCTGATTGCTTGGGAATGTGGCTTGGAGGTTGCTTACCAACAGGTGCACCTTTGGTTGGTTCCATGTGCATTGTGTTGACTTAATGACCAATCCCAGTCCAGCTGTGTCAGGACTCTGGTCAGTCACAGGTTTTTATTATTCATTCCTTTCTAGCCTTCTGATGTATCCTTTCTCTTTCTTTAGTATAATTTTAGTATATTAATAGAATAGAATAGAATAGAATAGAATAGAATAGAATAGAATAGAATAGAATAGAATAGATCAGCCTTCTGAGAACATGGAGTCAGATTCTCATCTCTCACCTCGTCCTGGGGACCCTCACAAACGCCACACCCAGCCCTGGGTCCCTGTGCTGCTCCAGGAGAGGCTGTTTGGGATGGATTCTGGGGATCTGGAGGATTCTGGAGAAGGACAGCCAGCCTTTTCCTGGCTCGTGCAGTCCCACATTGGCACATTTGCAGGGGATCAGGGCCAGGCAGGCTGCAGGGCTGTGAGCACAGCGAGCACCCAGCTGAGGCTGTGCTGAGGACAGGGTCTTGCTTACCTCCCCCCACACAGAAAGCTCTTCACAGTGCCCTGGGGACACCAGCACGAGCTGGTAACCACGGGGATCAGCACTCTGCAGGCAGCACATGAGGAAAACAAGGGTGGATGGCTCAGGAATGCAATGGAGTGGATGCATCCTGAAGAATTAGGGGAAAACGTTTGTTTTATCATTTCTGACATTAGCAGCACAAGCACACACACCCCCCAAAGCATTACTGTGCAGGAATTTGTTTCTCATCCTAGTTTTTTTCACAGGCTTTGAGTTTCTTTCCATGTTCTCTTAAGTCCCTGGCAAAATTTCCCTGGAGTTCAGCAATAAATTGGAGTTTTTATGAATTACACACCTCTGACACCTCCTTGGAGAAATAAAGCATTAGTGGGAGCCAGTGCTGTGCTGGAGCAGCCAAGAGCTCGGAGAATTCCTCCCTCCATCATCACTCCAGCTGCCAAAGGCACCCAGTGATCAGTGCCAGGCTGTGGCTCACCCAAGGGTGGGCTCACCCTTTCTGCTGGGATATTTTACATTTCACTATTTACAGTGATCAGTGCCAGGCTGTGGCTCACCCAAGGGTGGGCTCACCCTTTCTGCTGGGACATTTTACATTTCACTATTTACAGTGATCAGTGCCAGGCTGTGGCTCCCCCAAGGGTGGGCTCACCCTTTCTGCTGGGATATTTTACATTTCACTATTTACAGTGATCAGTGCCAGGCTGTGGCTCACCCAGCAGCTGGGGTCACCGTTTCTGCTGGGACATTTCACCCTTCAGCTCCTTGCACTCTCTAGCTGTGCAGGAAAAACAAGGCTACAGCAGTGCCCAGAGATGGTTCTCTGTGCCACGGGGTCACAGCTTACAGGCCATTAAAATGTCACTGTGTTTTACATGGCTGTCAGTAAACACTGAGTTTGTACTCAGGACATTCAAGAAGAAGTCAGCCTCAAAGTGATGGACACACCTCAAAGTGATGGACACACCTCAAAGTGATGGACATACCTGGCTGACAGGACCCATCCTGCCCATCCCCAGCTCCTGCTGTCCCCTCAGGCCAGCTCTCAGGGGGTTTGGGATTGCTGCTCACCAGTGCTGCTGCTCGGGGTCACAGCCACTGTCCCTGGAGCTGCCAGGTGTGTCCCTGGGCTGCCCAGCAGGGGAATGTCCAAGTGACACCCGGCAGACAAGGGTTAAGGTTTCATTGCACTCGAGAAGCTGGAAACATCCTCAAACAAGAAACACGTCCCAGATGTTTCCTGGGCTCTCCTCCCTCACAGCTGCTGGCCAGGAGAGCACAGGGGTCCATGAGAGCACAGGGGTCCATGAGAGCACAGGAGTCCCCCAGCCCTGCCCAGGGCTCAGCACCGTGCTCAGGCTGCACACAGGGACTGGGGAGCCCTGGCAGTGCCCCAGGCCAGGTTGGACATTGGGTCTGGAGCACCTGGGGCAGTGGGAGGTGTCCCTGCCACGGCAGGGGTGGGATGGATGGGATTTAAGGTCTCTTCCAACCCCTTTCTATGAGTCCATGGTGGCTGTTCTTCACCAGGGCTGTGCTGCCACAGCATCCCCACAGCAGCTCCTGACTCAGCTGGGCCAGGTTTGGGTCATTTCCTTGGGAACCTGGTTCTGATGTTTGGGTCATTTCCTCTGGTTCTGATGTTTGCAGTGCAGACCTTCCCCCTGCCCCTGAGGATGCACTCAGGGCTCGCCCAGGCTCCTGCCAGAGACCAGAGCTCTGGGCAGCTCCTGAGCTCAGCTGTGGGTGCCAGGGGCTCCTGGTGGCCCTGGAGCTCAGGAGTCCCTGCAGGCACAGCCAGGGGCTCCTGGTGGCCCTGGAGCTCAGGAGTCACTGCAGGCACAGCCAGGGGCTCCTGGTGGCCCTGGAGCTCAGGAGTCCCTGCAGGCACAGCCAGGGGCTCCTGGTGGCCCTGGAGCTCAGGAGTCACTGCAGGCACAGCCAGGGGCTCCTGGTGGCTCTCAGAGCTCAGGAGTCACTGCAGGCACAGCCAGGGGCTCCTGGTGGCTCTCAGAGCTCAGGAGTCCCTGCAGGCACAGCCAGGGGCTCCTGGTGGCCCTGGAGCTCAGGAGTCCCTGCAGGCACAGCCAGGGGCTCCTGGTGGCTCTCAGAGCTCAGGAGTCCCTGCAGGCACAGCCAGGGGCTCCTGGTGGCTCTCAGAGCTCAGGAGTCACCGCAGGCACAGCCAGGGGCTCCTGGTGGCTCTCAGAGCTCAGGAGTCCCTGCAGGCACAGCCAGGGGCTCCTGGTGGCCCTGGAGCTCAGGAGTCCCTGCAGGCACAGCCAGGAGCTCCTGGCGGCTCTCAGAGCTCAGGAGTCCCTGCAGGCACAGCCAGGAGCTCCTGGCGGCTCTCAGAGCTCAGGAGTCCCTGCAGGCACAGCCAGGGGCTCCTGGTGGCCCTGGAGCTCAGGAGTCCCTGCAGGCACAGCCAGGAGCTCCTGGCGGCTCTCAGAGCTCAGGAGTCCCTGCAGGCACAGCCAGGACAGGGTCACAGGCAGGGCCATGTCCTGCAGGCAATGCCAGCACCTCCCAGCCCTGCTGCTCCCTCTCTCTGAGCCCTGAGGCAGGTCCGGGGTGCCAGGGCAGCTGTGTGGCCTCAGCCAGGCTCCCCCAGCCTGGGCAGGAGCTGCTCCCCACCCGAGGGACCCCTGCACTGCTGCAGCCTCCATAACCCTCACCCATCCCCTCCTGATCCAGGGGAGTCCCCTGGGACACAGACAGGAGCGCTGGGGAGCCTGAAGTCACTCTGCCAGTCGTGATCCTGTGCTGACAGCTTTGTGTCTGAAAAGCAATTTTAGTTTCAATCACAATGAATAAAATAACAGGTTTAACATTTGGAAAGCTCATTACCGGAAACTTTATAAAACTTAAGGCTAACAAGGATGAATTATTGCTTCAAAGAGCAATTTTTTTTTCTGTTAAGAATACAGACATAAAAAGATTTATAGTATGTAACCCAGTTATGATTTTGAAGTAAAGCGTTGGTATTCTACACTCTTCTTTTTTCCCTGAGTCTCTTGTTTTTCACATCCCAGTGCATCCAGCTAAGCGCAACGCCATTAGCACAGAGCATTTAGCACAGACACTGCTCTGGGGAGGGATTAGGCAGGCTCTGGGAGCCCTCCCCTGCAGCTGACACTGCCTGCCTGCTTCCCCGGGCCCCAGAAGGACAACAAACAGCAGTACATCGTGATGAGCTGGATCTGGGAGTGGGGAGGCAGTCAGCAGAGAGCAGCCTGCATGGTGTCAGCCTGCATGGGTGTGCACAGCAGGGCCAGCACCCACCTTCCAACCAGCAAACTGCACCTCTGCTTTATCCATGGGTTCATTTATGCATGGGTCCATTTATCCATGGATTCGTTTATCCATGGGTTCATTTATCCATGGGTTCGTTTATCCATGGATTTGTTTATCCATGGATTCATTTATGTATGGGTTCATTTTTCCATGGATTCATCCATTTATGGGTTCATTTTTCCATGGATTAATTTATCCATGGATTCATTCATTTATTGATTCATTTATTCATGGACTGACCAGCCTGAGAGCAGAGTCCTTACCCTGCACACACACAAATCCACCTGAGCCAGGTCGTGCCCAGCTCCCAGCGGTGCTGTGTCCTCACCACAGCACACCAGAGCTGTGATGTGCTCCACAACACATGGGAACATGGAACCTGCCTGTGACACATGGGAACATGGAACCCTGCCTGTGACACATGGAAACATGGAACCCTGCCTGTGACACATGGGAACATGGAACCCTGCCTGTGACACACGGAAACATGGAACCCTGCCTGTACACATGGAAAGAAGTGACATGTACAAAAAGAGACAATAACAGGAGACAGAAACACAACAAAGACCAGGACAGACTGTACAAGACCTCCGGTGACACATGGAAACATGGAACCTGCTTGTGACACATGGGAACATGGAACCTGCCTGTGACACATGGGAACATGGAACCTGCTGGTGACACATGGGAACATGGAACCTGCTTGTGACACATGGGAACATGAACCCTGCCGGTGACACATGGAAACATGGAACCTGCTGGTGACACATGGGAACATGGAACCCTGCCTGTGACACATGGGAACATGGAACCTGCTGGTGACACATGGAAACATGAAACCTGCTGGTGACACATGGAAACATGGAACCCTGCCTGTGACATGTGGGAACATGGAACCCTGCCTGTGACACACGGGAACATGGAACCTGCTGGTGACACATGGGAACATGGAACCCTGCCGGTGACACATGGGAACATGGAACCGTCCTGGTGACACATGGAACATGGAACCCTCCTGGTGACACACGGAAACATGGAACCGTCCTGGTGACACATGGGAACATGGAACCCTGCCTGTGACACATGGGAACATGGAACCTGCTGGTGACACATGGGAACATGAAACCCTTCTGGTGACACATGGGAACATGGAACCCTGCTCATGACCCTGTGTGTTTTCTGGCCTGGGGGGAGCATGGGCTCACCAGCCTGGTTTGGGAACAGCTGCTTATCCATTCATATCAGCAGGGCACACAGAAACCACATTCTGTTTGTTTTCCCCCTAAACACACAGAGAAATATTGTGGCTATGAAAACTCCATCTATGTTCTGGAGAAACAAGGGCTCTGGTGCCTAGTTTGGCCAGAAATGTGCTTAAATATCGATAATTTAATGATGCATTGTTCAGAGTGCCCTGTTTTCCCAGAGCCTCATTTTTAGAGGCTGGTTCTAAAAGGCTTTGGGGGAGCTGGAATGGCAGCGCTGGAGGCTCTGACAGAAGGCAGGTTTTGGTAGCAGCACAGTCAGTGCTGAAGGGCTCCTCACAGAGGAGCTCCCAGAGCCCTCTCTGGCACGCACTGGCCTCTGCTGCTTGGCACCAGGGCAGTGGGCACTGTCCTGCTCCACATCCTTCCCTCTGAAATGGAGAGAGATGGATCTGATGGATGGACAAAGGGGAAGGATTCACATGGACAGGGCAGGGTTAGGTGGGATAATGGAATAGTGGGATATTGGGAGGAATTCTTGGCTGGGAGGGTGGGCAGGCCCTGACACAGGTGCCCAGAGCAGATCTCTCCTCTCCTCTCCTCTCCTCTCCTCTCCTCTCCTCTCCTCTCCTCTCCTCTCCTCTCCTCTCCTCCTCTCCTCTCCTCTCTCCTCTCCTCTCTCTCCTCTCCTCTCCTCTCCTCTCCTCTCCTCTCCTCCTCTCCTCTCCTCTCCTCTCCTCTCCCTCTCCTCTCCCTCTCCTCTCCTCTCCCTCTCCTCTCCTCCTCTCCTCTCCTCTCCTCTCCTCTCCTTTTTTTTTTTTTTTCTCCTCCCCTCTTTTTTTCCCTCCCCCCCTCCCCTCCCTCCTCCCTCCCTCCCCTCCCTCCCTCCTCCCCTCCTCTCCTCTCCTCTCCTCTCCTCTCTCATAAATACAAAAATCCAAATTCCTGCCCTCCTGATGGGAGAACTTGGATTAAGATGAACTTTTCGTGTTTGTTAAAATACAAAGGTTTGTTTGTTTGTGTCTTGTTGCTGGCTCGTTCCCTAAGCCCAGAGTTAATCGCAGCTTTGTTTCTCAGACACCAAAACATTCTCATTTCTGAACTCACAAGCTAATGCTCATCATCTATTTGGCTTTTTTGGTTTGCTTTATGTGCTGAAGAGGCACAACACAGACCCAGGGAAACAGGATGGCAAAGGGCTCTCCTGCTGCTGGTGTGAGGAGCAAACTTAAACAACAGGAATTGAACAGAGCGTCCACAGAGTGGGAACAGACTGTGCCCCAGAATAGCAGAAATTAGAGAGGTTATTCAGGAATTGTGTGATAATTGCTTGGAGGAAAGAAAAATCATCTTTCAATTCCATACATCTGATGTGCTTATAAAGCAAGAGGTGAATTCTGTTTAAATATTAAAAAAACCCCAAAACACACAGATTTTTTCAAGTGAGATACCAAACCCAGCACTGAAGTGATGGGGATTTATCAGGCTGTATCAGTGGCCAGCAGCTGCTCAGGATTGTTGCAGTGTGGGTTTATTTGTTCCCTGCAAATGTGCTGTTCTGGTTTTTGGCAATCACACACCACAGAGGCATTAGCAAAGGACGTGTTAGCTGACAGAGCTGACAAAGCTGTGCCTTCCTTGGGCCAGCTCTGCAAAGGGAGCGCCACACCCCAGCTTGTGGTGGGTGTGAAAGCCCCAAAATCCACGGCTTTGGTCTTGAAAAGAGACTGGAAATGCCACCCAGAGGGTGGCCTGACTGTGTTTTAGAGTACCTCCTAATATCCCAGAATCCCAGAAGGGTTTGGGTTAAAGGGACCTCAAATCCCCACCCAGTGCCACCCCAGCCATGGCAGGGACACCTCCCACTGTCCCAGGGTGCCCCAATGTCCAGCCTGGCCTTGGGCACTGCCAGGGATCCAGGGGCAGCCACTGCTGCTCTGGCAATTCCAGCCCAGCCAGGAATTCCCAATTCCCAATCTCCCACCCATCCCTGCCCTCTGGCACTGGGAGCCATTCCCTGGCTCCTGTCCCTCCATCCCTTGTGACAATGTGTGAGGCTCCCTCTGGAGCAAACACTCCCTTTCTGAGCAAGCAGTCAAGAGTTTGCACCTATTTTCCTCCCATTTATTTCAATAAAAAATTAATTACCCCAACCTAATCTATGGAATCTCCTGAAACTACATAAGATTGTTGAGAGAGAGAATGCTTCATCTGAGCAGGTGCTCCGAAGGTGAGCCTACGCTGTGTTTTACCACTTTAAATAAATTACAGGAATTAAATATTAATAAAGCTCCATTGTTTGGCTTTAGTGTGTTTGCTTCCTGTAGCATAATTCCTTCAACACTTTCCTACAAACTGTGTAAGTGTGTATTAATTGCTGTAATGTAATTTACAGATTTCCTCCCATATGGCTGATTGGAATAGTAGATACAGCAAAATATGGCAGCAGCATTTGCTAATGAATGGAGTGCCTGGGCAGGAAACTGCATCCTCAGGAATTCAGAGTTTGGGATTGCATGGCCCAGTTTGGTTTCAGTCAGTGCTTGCCACAAGCCCCCACCCCATGGCATCACTAGTTATGGGCAGGAGGGGAGGAAAAGAGGGCCCAGCTCAGCTGGGAGCAGCAGCTTGGTGCCTTGGCCAAGAGGGTTGGTATTCAAAGCTATTGTTATTTTAAAAGAAATTGCCTGTTCAGTGGCTCAGGTATGGCAGAGTACAGGAAATTGCCTGTTCAGTGGCTCAGGTGTGGCAGAGGACAGGAAATTGCCTGTTCAGTGGCTCAGGTGTGGCAGAGTGCAGGAAATTGCCTGTTCAGTGGCTCAGGTGTGGCAGAGTGCAGGAAATTGCCTGTTCAGTGGCTCAGGTGTGGCAGAGGACAGGAAATTGCCTGTTCAGTGGCTCAGGTGTGGCAGAGTGCAGGAAATTGCCTGTTCAGTGGCTCAGGTGTGGCAGAGGACAGGAAATTGCCTGTTCAGTGGCTCAGGTGTGGCAGAGTGCAGGAAATTGCCTGTTCAGTGGCTCAGGTGTGGCAGAGGACAGGAAATTGCCTGTTCAGTGGCCCAGGTATGGCAGAGTGCAAACCAAAAGTGTATAGAGGCTGTGTGCAAAGGGCATTTGAAGTCAGTAAGTGTGTGCCCAAGGAGAGTTTCCACATTCTTCTGTGACACTTTGGTGATGCCTGCACCAGCTAATCACAGCCAGCTTTAATAGCACAGATGATTCTCCCCTGCCTGCTCACGTTAATGATATGTATTGACTCTCCATATTGTAAATTGGGCATGAAATGACCCAATTCTGGCTCTGGGAATGCTTCTGGGCAATTTTTGCCTTGCTGCAGTTAGAGAGAGTCTCAAGTGTTCCCTAGCAAGGGAGTGTGTCCAAGCCCCAGAAGTGCATTCCAGGATCAAGGTAATGCATTTCAAACTGCCTGTTTATGAGGAAAGAAACTGAGGATTTATCCTTGCAATCCTGCACGTCCCTGTGTGCTCCAACACAGGTGATGGGATCTAACAAATACCTGGGGGAGCAGGGAAAAGTCATGGAATGTTCACAAATCAGTGATGGGAGCACAGAATCCAGGAGTGCTTTGTGGTGGGACAGACCTTGAAGCTCACCTTGTCCCACCCCTGCCAGGGGCAGGGACAATTCCATGATCCAGGTTTCTCCAAGCCCTGCCCAACCTGGCCTCAGGCACCCCAAGTCACTGTGCTGTGCCATTGGTCCTCCAATGCAATTATTGGCATTTATTTAAATCTCTGCTACTGAAAGGAGGAAAATCAAGAATTGTTTATGCTGCAAATTATTGCACTATCATGATTTTTCCATCTTCATCCTGGAAAAGGGCCAATGCAGTTAAAAAAAGTAACAAAAAATGAATAGAAGTTCATGGCACAGATATGGCAGGAAAGCAGTGTGAGGTGGAAAAGCTTCCCTCCCATTTCTGTACACTGAATCATCCCTACCCAAAGTGTTCCCATCTCAGGAGCTGGGGGCCAGCAAGGTGGAAGTAAAACTGCAAATGATAGAGCTGGAACAGTTTCAAAGCGTAATCCCCTAATTAATCCAAAGAGCAAGTATTTAGTACAAAAAAGCCTTTTAAAATCATGCCATCCTAGGACACATCTGTGCTTTTCCTCAGCCTTTAAATAGCTCACTGGCTGGATTTCCATGCCAGTTCAGCTTAGCCTGCTTCCTTTTTTTTCCTTTCTTGCATTTTTTTTCAACAATTCTTTCTTTCAATAGCTCCTTCACATATTTCATTAACATTGTGTCTTATTAAAATCCTTTTTCAGTGATTAGAATTTTAAATGTGTGTTTAAAGAAAAGCCAAAGAGATTAAATGAATGTTAACAGAATTTAAGACACTCCATTAGCAACTTTTGGCCTTATTTATAGAATTCACGGAGCAGTGTGTTTAATTAAAGATGCTGATGCACTCCAGGTTGTGGGCCCTAGGAGTGAATGAACATCATGTGTTCATGTAAGGCTGGACAATGCATCAACCTTCCTGTTTTCTGCAATAAGTCATTGATCAGTGCTGTCCAAGTCACCTGGATCCCTTTATCAGCCAGGTAATGACCATGTACCGAGGAGATAATCAGAGAGTTTGGTCAGCCTCTGCCTGGATCTTTCACATCTGTTCTCTGCCTTCCTGAATTCGTGTTCTGCAGCACCTCAGGAGCCTCATCGAGGCACGTTCCTGCTCTTGAAGAGACTCAAAATAGCAGAGGAATAAAAGCCCACCTCACGGCAGGAAGTGAGGTAATTCAGCCCCAAATGTATTTTCTCTAGGATCCCAGTACAGCTCTTTAACTCCCTGCAGACCTTTAACTCCTGACCCAGCGCTCCCTGGCCTTCAAACCCCTCCTGCACCACGGCATTCTGAGCTGTCTGTCCCCATTTAAAGCTCAGTCTGAATTTGTGAGTGATCTGGGGAGCAGTGCCCCAACAGGAGGGGGACAGTGCCCAGCTGAGCCCCAGCCTGGTGACAGCCCTGCGTGAGCTCCACCTCTGCCCCCAGAATGAGGGTTTGGGGCAGGGGCTCCCTTCATGCCCAGCTTATCTTACCCGTTCCAGCCCGTGCTGCTGCTGATGCCCAGTTGTAGGATTGATGGGGGTAGGACGGTGGGGATGGACGGAGACCAGAGATCTCTGCAGCCAGGTCTGGAATTTGGGGTTTATTGCAAAGGGCCTGGGTGCAGGGCCCTGCTGGGAGCTGCCAGCCACAGCTGGAGCAGGACTGAGAGAAGAGAGGGGGAGAGAGGATGAGAGAGTAAGAGAGTAAAAGCATAAGAGAGTAAAAGGGGTAAGAGAGTGAAGTTTCCATTACAATGCAATACCATAAATCTTCTATGCTGAATATTCTAATTCTCACTAACCAATCCAGTACAAGATACAAATCCTACAGCATTTACATACAGCCTGTAAGAATCACTACATCACCACACTGTGTTACATTTTAAACCCTAAAAACTCCTCTTTGGGCCCCTTCTGCCCAGCTGTAGGGTCTGCTCTGACCCTTGGGCCTGTCTGCAAGCAGAGGGTGTTGTTCCATCAAAAGGGGATTGCCTTCAGCTGGCCACACCATTGTTTTCCAGTTGTTCAGTAACTGAGGGATCTCAAAGCTTGCTTGCATTTCAATCTCACTGATAGTTTCCATATTCTCAAAATCTTTTGCCAGGCAATCATATTGATAAGGCTTTCCTGTTTCATCTTCCCCAACACCCAGTCACAAATGGCTGGGTCGTTCCTGCACTAACCCTGGGCAGGAAGGATTTCAGCCTGTGCTCTGGCAGTTAAAGCTCAGCTCCCAGGTGTCAGCTGGGGAATGGAGCACTGTGAAGGTAATCACTGACGTGCTGGCTTTCAAGGCTTTTTCCCCTGGTTTTATATCTTTGTAATTCTGCTCTCCAGAATAAGTTTGCTCTGTGTGAGCCATGAATTTGGGGACTGCCTGTCACAGGTGGCTTAATGCTGGGTTTGCAGGCTCTCTATATTCTCCTGATCCTGATTAACAGCCTTGCTGCCACTGTTGCCTGGAAGTTATCCACGATAACAATTTCACTGGAGAATGGGATTTCATCAAAATGCATTACAGGAGTGTGCCGCTTTCAAAAACTTTAATCAGAAAAGGGATCTTGGAGCCAGGAAGGTGTTTTGTGTTGAAAAGAGACACTGTGTTGAATGCAGGTGTATTCTTGGTCCATAAGCTCTGTTCACAATCCCTGCCTGGCAGAGCTGCTGCCAGAGAAGTTTTGCTTCTCTCTGCTCCCAGCTCTGGGCGCAGCCCTGGGGCACCAGGCAGGGTTGGTTTTTCCTGTTGAAAGCAGTTCTCACTGCAAGGCCTGGCTAATTATTTAACAAGATCTTTAAAAAACAGAGAGGAAAAACCCCCAGCCCAGCTATCCAGTCTGCTGAGGTGAGCGCTGCACACTCGGTGCAAGCCCAGGCAGCTCAGCACATCTGTGCCACTGTCCCCTCAGCCGAGGGCAGCCAGGGGCTGGCACTGCCCCACTGCAACTCATTTCTGTCCTGAAACACAGGAAATCCCCAAATCCTAATCAGCCATGGGCTGGCAGCAGGGCCAGGGCAGTGCCTGTCCCCTGGGCACTGCTGAGGGCTGTGTCCAGGGCTGGCCCCTCCTGGGGGCTGGAGCGTGTCCAGGGAAGGGAATGAGGCTGGGAAGGGGCTGGAGAATCCCTGAGGAGCTGGGAAGGGGCTGGAGAATCCCTGAGGAGCCGGGAAGGGGCTGGAGAATCCCTGAGGAGCCGGGAAGGGGCTGGAGAATCCCTGAGGAGCTGGGAAGGGGCTGGAGAATCCCTGAGGGAGCTGGGAAGGGGCTGGAGAATCCCTGAGGGAGCTGGGAAGGGGCTGGAGAATCCCTGAGGAGCTGGGAAGGGGCTCAGCCTGGAGCAAAGGAGGCTCAGGGGCCCTTGTGGCTCTGCACAGCTCCTGCCAGGAGGGCACAGCCGGGGGGGTCGGGCTCTGCTCCAGGGAACAGGGACAGGAGCAGAGGGAACGGCCTCAGGCTGGGCCAGGGCAGCTCAGGGTGGATTTTGGGGAAATTCCCTCCTGGAAAGGCTGTCCAGCCTGGCCCAGCTGCCAGGGCAGGGGTGGAGTGCCCATTCCTGGAGGGATTTAGAAGCCCTGTGCATGTGGCACTTGGGGACACGGGTTAGAGGTGGCCTGGGCAGTGCTGGGGGACCCGGATGATTTGAGAGGCCTTTCCCAAGCCCTCCTAGATGGCTCCGTGATTCTGTGGCTCTGTGATTGTGCCTGCAGCCCCTCCTGTGGCAGTCACAAAGCTGTGGGTCAGCCCTGGAGGGCAGCAGGGCTCTGCACCACGGTGTCAGGGGTTCCTCCAGCAGCCTCTGCGCTCAGTCTGTGCCAGACCCAGCTCATCTCTGGGCCACTGGGGCTCAGGGCTTGTGGTTTGGGACCAGCACCAGCATGCCTGGCTCTGGGCTCAGGCTGGGCACTGCCCCTGTGGCACAGTGGGAGCTGTGCTGGCACACTGAACTGGCACCTGGAGCATCCAAGAAGGAAATATCCATAATATTGGACAATGTCCTTAAGGTCTGGTCAGCTCTGAAGTGGTCAGGCAGTTGGACCATCTGAGTACTGGGGGCCCCTTCCAACTGAAAAGCTCTATTCTATTCTATTCTATTCTATTCTATTCTATTCTATTCTATTCTATTCTATTCTATTCTATTCTATTCTATTCTATTCTATTCTATTCCATTCCATTCCATTCCATTCCATTCCATTCCATTCTATTTTTAATAATGTACTGAACTGTTGTTCTCATTCTCCACGATGCTCTTTGTTCCCTGAACATCTCCTGTGAATGACAAACCCCAGACAAAGAGCAGAGTGTGAGGAGCAGCTGAGGCCAGCAGAGCCCCGGGGGTGTCTGGCTCAGCTGTGCACCCCAGCCCGGGCTGGCTCTGCACTGGGCCCTGCCTGCCCAGGGTTGAGCTTTCCCCCAGGCTGCTGGGCTTGGCCCAGGGCAGGCACTGCTGGAGCCACAGGAAAGCCAGGAGAGATGGAGAGATGGGCTCCTGACCTGACCCTCTGCAGAACAGGAGAATTTACCAAAATCAGGGCAGCTGAAGGAAAATCTCTGACTAGAATCCAGATTTTAGTTTCAGCTACTGCTCTTCAGAAGGAGCTTTTCTGGGTCCTGTCCCTGTGTTTGGTCCCACAAATTCCATCCGCTGATTTTTCCACTTTCTGCTCTTGTCAGGCTCCTGATTAGTGGTGACATCATTGGTTTTGCTGTTGAAGAACATTTTATAATAAAAACCAGTATCTCAGCCAGATAAAAATAATCCGTGGTTTAGTGCCCATGGATTTATTAATGTGGCTCCCTGTCTCGGCTATTGATGTTAAGCCTGATGTATTTTTAAAAATCTCTCACAAAGATCACTGAATACGAGTCCCTGTCTGTTACAGACACTCGGTGTGGGAGCATTTCAGAAGGAAAGGGGAAAGCACGAAAGGCACAGCAGGATTTGTTACCTGGGTACAGGCACCTGGCACGTGAGGTCCCCTCAGTTCTGCCTTCGGGAGTCACTGTGAGCAGTGCTGCTCCGAGGCACTGGTGCAGAGCAGCCCTTTCCTGCCAGTCTCACCCATGTTCACATGAAATGCACCCAGAAATGGCTTTGATGGTATTATCAGTGGATATATAACTACAGCAGAGAAATGGAGCTGCCTGTGGGCTCATTTAGCACAAAAACTCAGTCTCTGGAAAAATTGTCTGGAGAGAAGGCAGGGCAGCGTGAGGCCAGTGGACATTGTGCTGCTCTTTAAACGGGGTTTTATTAAGCACATATTTAAAGGGAATTGCTGAGCTCAGTCACGGGCAGAGCAGCTCCCTGGGGCCGCTGGCAGCCCCCAAACACCTCCTTGGTGAGAGATCCTGCATGAGGAGCTGCTGTCACTGCCCGTGCCCCGCTGTCCTGCTGCTGCCCCAATCCTCTCTTCGTCACTAATTGCCGCTGCTAAAATGCTAAAATTGCTTCTGGCAGCACTTGTGCCTTTGGCTGCCCAGCCCTGGCTGTAGGGGAAGGTTTGGGGTCTGCCCTCGTGTCTGCCCCCCTTGGCCTGCCCAGGACCCCAGGGAGGTGTTGCAGTGGGGACAGGAACCCTAAAGGGGCACAGGCACCCTAAAGGGGCACAGGCTGTACCCCACTGCCCAGACCAGCTCTGGTTGATGCTCAGGTGCCTAAAGGGGCACAGGCTGTACCCCACTGCTCAGACCAGCTCTGGTTGATGCTCAGGGGTGGGTGTTTGAGTGCAGCTGCACCTCAGTGCTCACAGTGTCAGCTCTGTCTGGAACAGCCATGTTCACAAGTGAAATCCCAAATTCCAGTCCTGCTGGTGCCACAGAGAAAATAAAGAGAGAACTGGTGCCGGCTGTGGGAAGATCCTGGCTTTGGGAAGGTGGGAAAGACAACCCACACCTTGGTCAGTATCCCGTGGATGAGGTTTGGGGGATGCTGTACCCACACCTTGGTCAGCATCCCATGGTTGAGGTTTGGGGGATGCTGTACCCACACCTTGGTCAGCATCCCATGGTTGAGGTTTGGGGGATGCTGTACCAGGCTGAACATGAGATGATGTGACATCTGCCACTCCCCACTGCTACCCTTCATCTTTGGAGCTTGTCACGTTGTGGCCCATGTTCCCTGGGGCTGTGGCACCTCCGGGGCATGGGAAGGATCTAGAAGGAGAAGTGGGCAGACAGCTGCAGTGCTGAGCAAACGTGGGGATACTTTATCCACCCGTGTGCAGGGGTACCCAGCCGTTACCCACCTGAACACGGCTGCCACTGCTTGTGCCACCGTGTCCCACGGCCCAGGGGACATCACAGGGTCCAGCTGCCACTGCTTGTGCCACCGTGTCCCACGGCCCAGGGGACATCACGGGGGTCCAGCTGCCACTGCAGCTCTCAGGTGCTTTGGGGGCTCGAGGGCACCCTGTGGATGGGCCTTGGAAAAAGCCAAGGGTGTCAGTGAAGGTCTGGGGGACAGTGGGGACAGCCAGGGGATCTCCTTACCGAGGGTTTTGATGAGTGCTGGGCGTCAGTGGGGACAGCCAGGGGTCTCCTCACTGAGGGTTTTGGTGAGTGCTGGGGGTCAGTGGGGACAGCCAGGGATCTCCTCACTGAGGGTTTTGGTGAGTGCTGGGGGTCAGTGTGTCCAACAAGGGATCTCCTCACGAGGGCTGTCAGGCCAGCGCTGCCTTCAGAGCCGTTTGCATCACGCCGTTGACGTCAGCTGGGAGATGGCTCATTGCCCTAATTGGGCCCGTTGCAGTCCATATCAGGAGAGGAGATACTAAATACGTTCATTTCCTTCCTTAAAAACACTAAAATAGGAAAAAGAGTACAAAATCTTGGTGCCTAATTAAGCAAGTAAGTTTCTGCTAAGGTGTTTTCTGAGATTTTGGCCAAGGTTAGCTCCATAAAAACTGCTAAACAGCACATTCCACATTTGCCTGTGTAGGTTCATTTCTGTATTAATACCTCCTTTCATAAGTAGCGCAAATACAGTCTTCTGTCTGTTTACAAAAAGAGAAAAAATATTTTGTTCCAACATAATGTCATTAAAAATTAACATTTTAAGCCAAGCTTATCGCTAGAGGGGCTTTATTTTTGCTGGATTATTCTCTCCTGTTTCATAAAATTAAAGGGCAGCAAAGATATCAAGTACTTGCTAATACCATCAAAAAATTGACCGCTTTAATTGACATTTCTAAATAAGATTAATTTAACACTTGAGAGAGATGAAAGATTGGTAGGTCAGGAAAGTAAAGGCTGGGGTTCATGAACATGGCAAAATGTGTACTCCAAATGCCTGGCTGATCTCTTCCAGCATGGCCTGAGCAGGCTCCTGGGACGATAATTCAGCCTTGGTCTCACTTTGCCCTGCTGCTGGGTGAGGTGGGGAACGATGGATTTTGAGCTGTGGATGCTGGGGACAAAGGAGCAGTGCAGTGCTCCTGGGAGGGATCTGAGCAGGTGAAGCGGGGAATGGCATCGTGATGGTTTTTTTGGAGCTGTGGATGCTGGGGATGAAGGAGCAGCACAGTCAGAAGTGCCGAGGCCGCCGCGGTCCCAGGAGGGATCCGAGCAGTGGAGGTGAGAACCCAGTGCCCAAAGTGAGACCTGTCATCTCTGCCCTGCACAGAGGGCCCTCTCCTGAGCTAATGCTTGCCATTTAAATGCACCACCAAGGATTACTATCCTTCTGTTTTAGGCAAGGACTGCTTACTATGAATGATGGCATTACTGTATATTTGAGTGTGTCTGAAATAGCGCACTCAGATGGCCCTCACAATTTAAAAGACATGACAGGAAACGCAGGGATTTTTCTTGTTCCTCCTTCTTTCTCTTTCAGAGGAAGAGTCATAGCTGAAATGCTGAACAACCCAGAGTATTCCTTAAAGTTCATTGTAGATGGAATAAATGGCCCATTCCTTAGAGGCCATTCAGCTGTATGGTATCATCATCAGCTTCATTATGTTTTCTCCTCAGGTGCAGAAGGATATTCTGGCTGATCAGTATTTTCCAGACATTGCTCAGACCAAGTTTTCTTTGAAGTCTGTTATGAAGAGCAAAACCACTTGCCTTACATTCAGGATCGGGGGATTTTGCCATGGGGAGAGCAGTGAGGTCAGCAGAGCTTGGGGTGGGGTCACCAGAGGAGGACCCCCCTCTGCCACAGGTGTGCCAGCACCTCGAATCCTAGGGGCCACCCTGGGCTCCCAGGACACAAAAGACACTGAGGGCTGGAGCGTGTCCAGGGCAGGGAATGGAGCTGGGAAGGGGCTGGAGAATCCCTGAGGGAGCTGGGAAGGGGCTCAGCCTGGAGAACAGGAGGCTCAGGGGGACCTGGTGGCTCTGCACAGCTCCATGGCAGAAGGCTGGAGGCAGGGGGTTTGGGAGCTTTCCTCAGCAAAGATGTAACAGAACAAGAGGAAACAGCCTCAAATTGCACCAGAGAAGCTTTAGCTTGGAAATTGGGAACTATTACTTCCTGGAAAGGACTGACAAGCCCTGGCACAGCTCCAGGGCAGTGTGGAGTTCCCATTCATGGGGGGATGTAAAAGCTGTGTAGATGTGACTCTCGGGGACAGGGGTTAGTGGTGGGCTTGGCAGGGCTGGGGGAATGGCTGGGCTGGATGGGCTCAGAGGGATTGTCCAGCCTGGACGGTTCAGTGGTTCAGTGAGTTATGAAGGGAGAGAGCAGCTCCCCACCCAGCTGTACCTGTGAGAGATCGTCCTCTTCTTCTGGAGAGGGAAGGTCTGTGTCACCAGCCCAGCCCACAGCCCTGGGAGTAGAGCAGGGCTGAAATCCCCAGGAGGCATCAGTGTGGGATTGCCAATGGTGCCAGTGAGTGCCAATGGTGCCAGTGAGTGCCAGTGGTGCCAGTGTGTGATTGCCAATGGTGCCAGTGAGTGATTGCCAATGGTGCCCAGTGTGTGAGTGCCAATGGTGCCAGTGAGTGATTGCCAATGGTCTCAGTGAGTGCCAATGGTCTCAGTGAGTGCCAATGGTGCCAGTGATTGCCAATGGTCTCAGTGAGTGCCAATGGTGCCAGTGATTGCCAATGGTGCCAGTGAGTGATTGCCAACGGTGCCAGGGAGTGATTGCCAATGGTGCCCAGTGTGTGATTGCTAATGGTGCCAGTGAATGATTGCCAATGGTCCCGGTGTGGGATTGTCCCAGTGTGTGATTGCCAACAGTGCCAGTGATTGCCAATGGTGCCAGTGTGTGATTGCCAACGGTGCCAGTGTGTGAGTGGCAGTGGTGTCCAGGGAGTGCCATGCTGCAAGGCCTGGCCAGGCTGCAAGGGATCACCCAGATCCAAGGAATCACCCAGCTCCCAGGGATTCCCCTGTGCCCAGGGCTCACCCAGCTCCCAGGGCTCACCCAGCTCCAAGGGATCACCAGGCTCCCAGGGTTCACCAGGCTCCCAGGGATTCCCCTGTGCCCAGGGCTCACCCAGCTCCCAGGGCTCACCCAGCTCCAAGGGATCACCAGGCTCCCAGGGTTCACCAGGCTCCCAGGGATTCCCCTGTGCCCAGGGCTCACCCATCTCCCAGGGCTCACTAGGCTCCCAGGGCTCACCCATCTCCCAGGGCTCACCCAGCTCCCAGGGCTCACCAGGCTCCCAGGATCACCCAGCTCCCAGGGCTCACCCAGCTCCCAGGGCTCACCCAGCTCCCAGGGACCAGAGGCCCCCAGCCCCTGCCAGGCTCAGCGGAAGGAAGGCAGCGTTTACCCGATGATGCACTGGAGTGCACAATGCAAGGGGTGATCTTTGAAGTGCTCAATGAAGTACTCCAAAATGCTGTGAAACAACTGTTCTTAAGTGGCTTCTGGGGCCAGGCTTTGAAGAGATGCGTTTCATCTATTTGTGTGGTGTTCCAGGTCAGCGGGCCTTTGTTCCGCTCCTGTGAGCCCCGGCTGGAACGAGTGCCATTGCTCACCCTGCTGTGATTGTTCCCAGCTTTAGTTAAGAAGCTGCTCTCTGCAGATCATTTAATGAGGAGGACTTCCTCACGCAGGAAAGCTTCCATCTTGCTCTGTTAAGTGTCAGGGTGGATGTTTCCTCGGCTGAGCAAGAGCCGTATTTAACTGCTGTGTTTATTTCTCAGCAGTGAAGTTTCCCTCCTCGAGTTCAGGCTGAGGTGACAGCTCTAGCATCTCCCTTGGAAACATTGCTTTAAAGAAAGCAGAGAAATTCTTGCTCAGACCCTGTACAAAGTGCCTCTCACCAGAGACACATCCATCTCGCCCAAGATCCTGTTTGGCTCCTTTTGGGCTGGTTTTGGTGAGTGATTCACTAAAGCCAATGCCATTCCCCCTACAGATAGTCTGAGGTTCTCGCACAGACTGTCAGGAGTGGAAAGCCAAGCTCTTGCATGGGAAGTGGGGAAGAAATCAGGCTGAAGGTGCTGGGAAGGTTTAAAGAGATATTTTAATTTCTTCCTGCCCTTTAGAAGGGATGAAACCTGGAAGGAAAGGAGGAAAATGGGAACCACAGTAGCAAGGGGACTCATCCAAGGCAGGGCTGGGCCGTCCCTGCTGGATGGGTTTGTGTGGGGAAGGAGCAGGGCCCAGATGCTACATTGAGGTTGGTTCCTACGACCTTTATTTATTATTAGTTTTTTCCCCTTTCTTTAAAGTGAAAAATTTTTTCCTTGGGAACTAAAAGGCAAATCACAGCAATGGGAAATGCAGGCTTTCTTTGATCTTTGTTTTATACCCAGGTAAAAACTACTTAAAAGCAGTTTATTTAGTATTTTTTCTTGTTTTCCAGCATGTTTTTGCAGTCCAAAATGCAAATTTAACCCTCAGTAACAAGTTCAGATGAAGAGATGCTCCAGCATCAGCTCCAGCTCTCTGCTATAAAGGCTCCAAGGAATATACTGTTATTTTTATGCAAAGCTGCTGCAGATATGTCTCTGTGCTCGGTTTCACTGGGTCTCACACAATGAAGGAAAAAGAGGTTTTTTAATCCTACTTAGGGCCATCCACCCTCCAGGAATCATGGAGGTTTTTTGCACCCAAATATTGACTGCAGAGCTATTGATGCAGGAGATATAGAACCACCGAACCATGGAAGCATTTATGCTGGAAAAGCCCTCAAAGATGGGCAAGTCCAATGATCAACCAGCACCACCACCCTGTCCACCACTAAACCATGGCCTCAAGTGTCACCTCCATGCGTTTCATGAATTCCACCCCTGCCCTGGCAGCACATGCCAGGGCTACACAACCCTTGCCATGAAGAAATTTTCCCTATTATCAAACCTGAGCTGCCCTGGCCCAGCCTGAGGCCGTTCCCTCTGCTCCTGTCCCTGTTCCCTGGAGCAGAGCCCGACCCCCCCGGCTGTGCCCTCCTGGCAGGAGCTGTGCAGAGCCACAAGGGCCCCTGAGCCTCCTTTGCTCCAGGCTGAGCCCCTTCCCAGCTCCTCAGGGATTCCCCAGCCCCTTCCCAGCTCCTCAGGGATTCTCCAGCCCCTTCCCAGCCTCAGCAGCTCCATCAGACGTGTGCCCCCATCCCCATCATTATGTGCAGGCCCTGGCACAGAATTGCCAGAGCAGCTGTGGCTGCCCCTGGATCCCTGGCAGTGCCCAAGGCCAGGCTGGACACGGGGGCACCCTGGGACAGTGGGAGGTGTCCCTGCCACGGCAGGGGGACAAAGATGACCTCCAGGGTTCCTTCCAATCCAAACCATCTGTGGCTCTATGATTCTATGGTGCTGCCACAAGTGTGTGCCCATGGTGGCACTCTCTAAAATGGGGCTTGAATTTTTCTTTAATCATTCTGAAATATGTGGTAAAAGTAGTGCCAACAGCTCATTTTCCTCCTTTGTGTGGCTGCTTTTCCGCAGATTTTTGAGCAGAAGGGGGAGTCTGGCCATGGTTACAGGTGTGATCTGACTGCTCCTTTCCAAATTGCAGTGGTTTATGCTGGATGTGATATTTCTTCCTATCTTCAAGAAGAAGTGTGCTCAGTAAATGCTGCAATTCTAGTTTCCACCCTTGTGCTTTGCCTGTGAGTAGTGTTAGCAAACACCACAGAGATAAGGGCCATTTCAGAAGTGAGGGCTGTTATTTCAACCTCCTCTTTCATTTTTATGTCAAATTCTGTCAGAGGGATGGGAATTCCTGCTCAGTGTTGGGCCACCATGGTTTGGAATAGCATCAAATGTTCATCACTTCTGGCATCTGCTCCTGTATCCTTGTGAGGGTTTATGTTTGGGGTTTGGGGTTTTTTTAGTTGTTCCCCCTTAATTTTTACAATGTCTAGCCCTCTTCCACTTTCCCCCCTAAATTAGACTCTAGAGACACCCAGGGTCAGCAGGTGCCTGCTGTTGTGCACAGCTCTGCTAAACTGCACAGGAGGGGCTGAGCTGCACTAAAAGATGCAACCATCAGTAAATGGCTGTGGGGTTCTGCTTTTACTCTTTTTATCTAGGACTGCAGCCAGCCTGGAGGTGTTTTAAGCTCATTTTGAGGGTCAACCCCATCACCTTTCTCTTATATACTTGGGTTTATATTTTATATTCTGTATAGAAAACTTCCTCCGCTACATTTCTACATCCAGATCTTTCCAACAAGGAAAAATGAAAACCCAGAGCTGAAACATGTTGTATACAGTTTTTATTTTCAATATCAATTCTCCTTATGTTTTTCACTCTTAGGCTGTTTACTTGATTATTTTAAATTTTAAGTAAATTTTCTGGTGGAGAATGGAGGTTTTTGTGTTAAGCACAAGATGCCAGCTTCCTGCAGAGGTCTCTCTAGGGGGACTGAAATCATATTACAGTGAGATAACGTGTGTTTGGGAGTGTGAAAAATGAATACATTTGATTTATCAAACTTTCACAGCTTTGGAGAGCTCAGAATAAAGTGGCAGTGATCATTCCTGGCTCCCAGGGCAGCTCAGTCCCCTCCTGTGCCTGCCCCTGGGGCACTGAGAGATTGAACAGGTCTCCCAGATCCTGTCTGTTCTGGGATGGGGCCCTCGAGTCTTGCAGCAAGCTGGGAACAGGGGAAGGAACCAGGAATATATGGGATATTCTGGGAGCTTGCAGTTCACATCTTGGTGCTAGAGAAACCCAGAACGGTTTGGGTTGGAAGGGACCCTAAAGCCTCACACTGCCAGGGATCCAGGGGCAGCCACAGCTGCTCTGGCAATCCCAGCCCAGCCAGGAATTCCCAGTTCCCAATCTCCCATCCATCCCTGCCCTCTGGCACTGGGAGCCATTCCCTGGCTCCTGTCCCTCCATCCCTTGTCCCCAGTCCCTCTCCAGCTCTCCTGGAGCCCTTCAGGCCCTGCCAGGGGCTCTGAGCTCTCCCTGGAGCTTCTCCTCTCCAGGGGAACATTCCCAGCTCTCCCAGCCTGGCTCCGGAGGAAACCATTCACGGGGAATCTGGGAATTGTCTTTAACAAACACAGAAGGGTTAGAGTGGGAACAGCAAAACAACAGAGGGAAGGGAAGGGGAAGGGAAGGGAAGGGAAGGGGAAGGGAAGGGAAGGGGAAGGGAAGGGGAAGGGAAGGGAAGGGGAAGGGGAAGGGAAGGGAAGGGAAGGGGAAGGGAAGGGAAGGAAGGGAAGGGAAGGGAAGGGAGGGGGAAGGAAAGGGAAGGGGAAGGGAAGGGAAGGGAAGGGAAGGGAAGGGAAGGGAAGGGAAGGGAAGGGAAGGAAGGAAGGGAGGAAGGAAGGAAGGAAGGAAGGAAGGAAGGAAGGAAGGAAGGAAGGAAGGAAGGAAGGAAGGAAGGAAGGAAGGAAGGAAGGAAGGAAGGAAGGAAGGAAGGAAGGAAGGAAGGAAGGAAGGAAGGAAGGAAGGAAGGAAGGAAGGAAGGAAGGAAGGAAGGAAGGAAGGAAGGAAGGAAGGAAGGAAGGAAGGAAGGAAGGAAGGAAGGAAGGAAACCCAGGGCGGGCCCTTGGTAACATCTTGGCTAATCACAGTAAGAGGAGCTTCCTGAAGTGAGAGAAGATGTCATCCCCATTAATAGCATTATTAAACAATTCTCAGAAATAGTGATAAATACATAAATATCTTGTTATTTGGCTGTAATTTTCCAGTAGGCTGTCTAGAGTAAATCAATCATGGCTGCTTATTTTTCATGAAGTCAGTGATGTAAATGCAGGTATGGAATTATGGCAGGGTGACTGTGGTCTTTCATATCTGTATTCCAGGCATTCTTCCTGCAGTTTTTACAGCTGTGATAAAGGCAGGAGGTATTTTCTGATGGTCCATGATCCAAGCTCTCCTTGAATTTTGGAACCATTTTACCACTGCTTGCTTCACATGAATTTCCTTTGCTAACCTCTAACTTCTGTTTAAAATGCAGCAGAAATGTTGTGACACCTGCAGTAAGTGCAAAGGGAAGCTTTCTGCTGCCCAGCTCAGGATGTGCCACACTTGGTCACTGGTACTTTTTGGTGGTCTGGGAGGGTCAAACATAAGGCCATGACTCTTTTCTTCAACATTCTGGCAGTGTATCACCCTCTGCCATGCCCAGGGGTCAGGAATGGGCATCCCCCTGCCCAGGGTGGCACCTCCTCACCACCAGGAACTGCCCCAGCTGCAGCCAACATCCTCAGTGGGGAAGGGAGCTCAGTTTTCCCTGAAACTCATTTGTCTTGTCTTAAATTTCCTTCTCATCCAGCATGGGCTTCCAGGTTACCCAGGAGCCGATTGCTCCGTCAGGCTCCAGTTTCCGCCTGAGGAAAACATCCCAGTCTTCACCCTGGTCTTTTCTGTGGGTGTGAGTCTGAAAGCCCCAGAATTGCCTGTGAGCCTGGGAGCAGCCCCTCAGGAGGCCAGTGGCTGTTTGTGTGCCCAAGTGCATCTTGGTTTTATACGGACAAGCAGTAAAAAGTCTGGTTTTCCCTGGCATTGTCTAGCTGGCATCTGCCAGCTGTCCATCCTGTCCCATCACCCAGGGCTTCAGGAGGAGGTCAAACATCCCACCCACCTGGCACTGACCACAGCCAGTGACACTGCTGCCCAGCACGGGTGTGAACTGGAGCCCTTGGGTCCCTGTCCCCTCACCCACCTGGCACTGACCGCAGCCAGCGGACACTGCTGCCCAGCACGGGTGTGAACTGGAGCCCGTGGGTCCCTGTCCCCTCACCCACCTGGCACTGCCCCCAGCCAGTGACACTGCTGCCCAGCACGGGTGTGAACTGGAGCCCATGGGTCCCTGTCCCCTCACCCACCTGGCACTGACCGCAGCCAGTGACACTGCTGCCCAGCACCGGTGTGAACTGGAGCCCTTGGGTCCCTGTCCCCTCACCCACCTGGCACTGCCCCCAGCCAGTGACACTGCTGCCCAGCACGGGTGTGAACTGGAGCCCATGGGTCCCTGTCCCCTCAGCCTCTCCCCTGCCCCGTCACCCAGCCATCCAGGGCCAGTCCCCAGTGTGACCTCAAGGACGGTGTGGAAGATCACATTTAAAACCTCACTGAGAAAAAGGATTTATGCACAAACCTCATCCAGATAAGAGGGCACCTTTAATTTAGGAACCTGGATGCCAGCACCTGCTGAAGATGGAGGGGTGGTGTTGTCACTGGCAAATGGGAAAAACAAGGGACAGACACGTAGCTTTTAATACTGGATGTGTTACCAGAGCTCGTGGCTGAGATCTGTGTCTTCTCTGCTGCCTTAGTTATGGTTTGAATTTTATACTGACCTGTTTTTGGAATCCCTTTATTCCTCCCAGCCCCTTGGCAGCCCATTGCAGGTTCTGGGAATGACCTCCTCTCTCGGGGCTTACAGGAAGAGTTTCTGCCCTTCTGTGAACCCTCTTGCTAAAGGAATGATTGGGAAAATATAAATATTCCCTTAGGAGGCACTAAATCTGCTTCTCCCTTGAGAGTGCCCTGTCCTTGACTCGTGCACCCAGTCAGCTGCAGCCTCAGATGCTGGGGCAGGGGGCAGGGGGCTGTGAAGCCCCTGCTCAGCACCCATAGCTGGGACTGAGAGCTAATGCTCATCATTGTGCCGTGCTATTAATTCACTAGAACACAGAACTAAGTGGTAATCATTAGCAGTGTCTGTTTATTATGGCCATTTTATTTTCCATGTCCCTTAAACATTAATCGTTCCTAATAGGACGAGGTTGGTTGAACAGATGTGAAATAAGTGGCAGAGGTTGGTGTTCAGCAAATGTCTTTGCATTGTTTTCCTTGTTTTTTATATCCTCCCTATGCAAACACACCATTTAAGGTTATTCTGTGTGTTTAATGGACTCTTGTGCCTACATGTCACAAGCACTTACCAAGGACCTGAAAATAAATCAGCCGTGTTCTGTGTGCCTAGAGCTTCTCCCCTGCATGGCAGAATCCAGAATCCAGCAGCAGAGCAGGGATCCTGCAGGGGCCTCTGGGGACAGGAGCTGCACACACAGGGCAGGGAAGGGCAAAGCCTGGCTGCAATGACTTTGTGGGATGGAAACTCTATATGGACCTGTATTGATGGTGTGTTTGGCAGTGACATTCAGCGGCTCGGGTCACGGATACTGCTGAGGATTACAGAACAGCAAATGATTTAATTCCCCTAATGCTCTTGTATTTCCTCAGCAGGAAAAAAAAACAGATAAGGAGCCACTTAATTCCCTTAACGCTCTTGTATTTCCTCAGCAGGAAAAAGGAAGCAGGAAAAAGTAAGGAACCATTTGGGTGCCAAGTCACATCCCTGGTAGCCTCAAGGGTTTACAGATGTTTGGTCCAGAAAAACCGAAAGCAGCCCCTGCCACCTCCCTGCCCAGCTCTGAGACCCTGTCCAGGTCTGTGGAGCACCACAGTCCCTCATAGACAGAGCACCACAGTCCCTCACAGACAGGCTCAGGGCACCACAGTCCCTCATAGACAGAGCACCACAGTCCCTCACAGACAGGCTCAGGGCACCACAGTCCCTCATAGACAGAGCACCACAGTCCCTCACAGACAGGCTCAGGGCACCACAGTCCCTCACAGACAGGCTCAGGGGCCTCAGCTCTTCTTCCATGACGAGCTATTTGCTTAATATCATGTTCACTTTTGTCCTCCCATTATCTGAAAGGTTCTCCAGCCCTCGAGTCATTAGTTGTGGTTGTGATCATCATTAGACTGGGGCCTAAATTCCTCATTTCTGTAAATCCTCGTTTCTGCTTCTCTTAATTGCTACTCTATGTTGGAATTTTATTTGTTTGTTTATTTACTTTGTTTTCCCAGGCTAATAAAACCTTTGCCATCATTCATCTTGTGGGAAGGCAGGGAACAAAATGCTGAAGCAGGTTCTGGAAGTGCCCACTGCAATAATTTGCAGATGGTCGAGTTCTGGAGCATTTGTGCTATTAAGTACAAGTGCCTGGGTCTTTCTGTCCTCTTGCCTGATGCATGGGAAGAATCCTCCTTTGCTCCTGGAGCAGGACTTGTTTTGACAATACGCCATGGAATTATCCTTTTCAGTACATGTAAACACAGTCCAGTCCCACAAGTGAGGCCTCAGAGATTCCAAGTCTCTTCCACAACCAATTTCAGACTCTGGAGAGTGAGAAAATCACCACATAGACAACAGATTACTTGGCAATTATTCCCAATTCTATTTCTGCCTGCCTAGAAAATCAGGGAACAGGATTTACTTGGGGACAATTGCTGCAACAAAGTCAGTCAAAGTTTCACCTTGCTTGTTTGAGCTGGGAGCTGCAGGAGTGGTAATCCAAAATGCTTGACCTTGGTGAGCATTATCTGTGCAGAGCCTTGCACCAGGGCAATTGCAGCCCCTCAAACCCCTCAGCGTGCTCCTTTTGCTGTGATCCCATCACATCTGCTCCTCCAGCTTCACACTGAGAATCAGCTTGGCTTTTCACCCTCCTGTGGCCAGGAGGGCAGATGTGGCTCCCAGCAAAGGGGGCTTGGGGTGCTCTCACAGCAGGTTCCCTCTGTGCCACACAGGCTGTGCCTCTCCCCCTCCCCATTCCTGTGGGCAGGGATCTCTGGACTGATGGGCTGGCTTGCACTGAAGCACCCCAGAAATGTTTCCCACAAACAGGAAAGCTCCAGTCTGAGGTAGCCATGCCCTCAGAGGGGCTCTGTAAGAGCCCTGCAAGAAGGGAAGGGTTTTCTACAACCCAAGAGCAAAATTAGAGGTCGTAACATTGAGAAAAAGGAAAACAAGATGAAAAGCAACACTGCTGTACTACAAGGTGTTGTCAGTGATTCCCAGAGGTCACAACATTATTTCTTTAAAGAAATAATGGCAGGGCAGTGCTGGGCATTCCTGCACCTGCAGCAGCTCTGCCAGCCCAGCAGGACCACAGAGCCACAGAAAGGGCCCTGGGGAGGGATCACTGTGGCTCAGCTGGTCCAGCCCCTGCCCAGGCAGGGTCACCCCAGAGCCCAGGGCACAGGTGTCTCGGTTTGGAAAGCCAGTTGCCTGCTAAGGAAGGCAGGAGCCTCCCCTGAAATGGAGAATGTGAACCCTCCCCACCCCTACAAATTGCTATAAATTTTAAATTAAGGGGCTCTCAGGTAACAAAAATATGGGAGCAGGAAATAACAGTTCTTTAATAGGGAACAAAATAAAAGGATAAAATGAACAATGCAGTACACTAGAACAACAGTGCCAGAGTCAGAACCCAAGCTGACACCCTGTGGGTCAGGGTGCTGGCAGCAGTGCCATTGGAATTGTGGCTCAGCCCTCCTGCAGTGTCAGGGGTGGTTCTGCTGGAGCAGGGATCCTGGAGAAGGGTGCAGTCTCTGCCTCTGAAGATCCAGGGGAAGGAGAGGCAGCTGCTGCTCCTCTGGGGAATCCCGTGGAGAAGCCGTGCTGGTGTTCCAGAATCTCCAGATTATATCCAGGCAGGAATGCTTGGCTCCTCCCTCTGGGCTCACATCTCCCAATGGGATGCTGTAGCTCTTATCAGCCATGCAGGAACATTCAATGGCTGTTATCAGCAGGTGTCCCCTCCTGAGGGAGGAGTGGGTGTGGAAGAGATAAGGCAAACTGCCCGCTGGACAGAAGACAACTGCCACACAGATGGTGATAGAACACATCTTGCCGGGCAATCTGGGACAACAGGGCTGTGTCCAGGCAGAATCCTCTGTCAGCAGGGAGCCATGCTCATGGCTGTTCCCTGGCATCCTCCCTGCTCTCAGCCTGGGGGCTGTGGCTGAGCAAAGGGACGGCAAGGAAATGTCCCTGCACCCTCCTGGTGTGTGCCTCCCCCCGGCAATGCAGGGTGCAGGACTCCTCAGGCCTCCCCGGCTGCCTGAACACGGAGAGGTCCAAGAGCAGCAGGCACAGGCCAAGAGCAGCTCCAGTGGCTCCCATCCCCTTGCCCACATCAGCCCGTCCCTGCTCTGAGCAGCTCTCTGGGCTGGGTGCCCTCACCAGCTCTGGGCTGGGCAGGGAGTTTTGCTGCCCCAGACACATCTGCAGATCCCTCTGCACTGGATTCCCAACAGAGCAGTGGTTATCCTACCACCAATGTAACCAAATTACACTTCCTTCTGCTTCCTTCAGGATTCCAGCAGAGAGGAGACCCTTGAGAGAGTCCTTGACCTTCATGGGTCTCTCATGAACCATTAACCTGGAAGATGGATGGGGAGAGATCCTGCAGCCTGGCAGAGCTGCTCCTGCATTTCATTTCTGTGTGTGTAACTCAGCTGCTGCCCTGCTCTGTGCCTGCCTCCGTAGCATCCCTGTGCATGGCAGCAGCACAGCAAATGTCGGCATTCCCATATATCTGCTCAGTTTTACAGTCCCTGCCCTTTCTCCTCACACATTTACATAATGGCACTATAATGGAGACGCACAATTCTGCCTTCTTGCTCCAGAACCTGCAAGTGAGTTTGTCACAGTGGCTGCTCCTTTAAAGAAATAATGTTGTAACCTCTGGGAATCACTGACAACACCTTGTAGTACAGCGGTGTCGCTTTTCATCTTGTTTTCCTTTTTTTCAATGTTACGACCTCTAATTTTGCTCTTAGGCTGAAGAAAACCCTTCCCTTCTTGCAGGGCTCTCACATTTTCCCCCCTGAGGGCATGGCTACCTCAGACTGGAGCTTTCCTGTTTGTGGGAAACATTTCTGGGGTGCTTCAGTGCAAGCCAGCCCATAAGTCCCAGAGATCCCCTCCGTGTGTGGGGCTCTGGAGGGGGAGTGCAGCCCCAGAGGAGCATTTGGGTGGTTCCCTTGTTGCAGGTCTGCTGAAGCTCCTGCATCTTCAGGCAGCACTGGTGGTTACAAGCCCAGAGCCCCAGTTTGGAAGGTCTGGTGGGATTTGGTGCTGCACCCCCATCCCCCAGGTCCCAGCTGGCTCTGCCTTGTGCCACTGCCGTGGGCAGAGGCTGGCATGTGGCCACTCTGGGGATGCAGAGGGTTACAGCAGGGCAAACCAGCCATGGCTTGGCTTGGGAGGGACCTTAAATCTCATTTCAGTCCATCCCTGCCATGGCAGGGACACCTCCCACTGTCCCAGGGTGCTCCTAGCCCCAGTGTCCAGCCTGGCCTTGGGCACTGCCAGGGATGCAGGGGCAGCCACCACACCTGTGCCCCCAAGAAATGTTCAGGTAAGGGGCAGCGTGAGCGCCCTGAGTGTGAAATTGCTGCATTTGTGGGAGGGGAGCTGAGCATAAATAAAAGGCTGTTTAGCATTTCCCTTTGTGTGACTAAACATGGAGTGCTGCCTGGATGTGAGATCATTTGGGATGGACAGAAAAGAGAGAGAAGGAGAAAACAAGAAACATGAGATAAGCAGCACAGAGACAGGGATAGAAACGTGGATCATTCCAGCAGCAGGATTAATAATGAATTCCCTGCTCCTGATGTGAAAATGGAATAGGGCTGCTGCTGACAGTAATACATCTTGAAAAGAAAAGCCCCACGATTTCCCATGGATTCCCTCCCTGATAATTTAATGTACCAAAGTGTATTCCCCACGTCACCAAGCAGCTGAGGTGAGCCTGTGGCCAAAGTGGAAAAGGCAGAGTGTGATGCCCATTCCCTGGAGACGTGTTTCCCTGGAGCACAACATCACATTTTCCTGGGCTGGCAGCTGAGTGAGGGCTGCTGTGGGTGCTGTGCAAAGGACACCCACAGACCACCACAGACCTGGGGGTGCTGCGTGTGGAGCAGAGCTGGGAGCTCAGTGCCAGGAGCTGCTGCAGCGTGGGCAGAGGGTGCCCTGCCCGTCACAGGTGTGTAGGGTGTGAGCAGAGCTGGGAGCCCAGCACTGGGCACTCCTGGAGCATGGGCAAAGGGTGTCCTGTCTGTTCCAGGTGTGGGATCCATGTGGGATCCTGTGTGGGAGTCCTGTGTGCAGGGAGCACACCTGGCACAGGATGGTGTCCTGGATTGCCAAGCAAATTGTATTCTATTTGCATTCTGTAGGGCAGCTGTCTTCTGTCCAGTGGGCAGTTTTCCTTATCTTTTCCACACCCACCCCTCCCTCAGAAGGGGACCTCTGCTGATAACAGCCATTGAATGTCCCTGCATGGCTGATAAGACATCTGCTGATAACAGCCATTGAATGTCCCTGCATGGCTGATAAGAGCAACAGCATCCCATTGGGAGATGGGAGCCCAGAGGGAGGAGCCAAGCATTCCTGCCTGGATATAATCTGGAGATTCTGGAACACCAGCACGGCTTCTGCACTGGATTGCCCAGAGGAACAGCAGCTGCCTCTCCTTCCCCTGGATCTCCAGAGGCAGAGACTGCACCCTTCTCCAGGATCCCTGCTCCAGCAGAACCACCCCTGACACTGCAGGAGGGCTGAGCCACAATTCCAATGGCACTGCTGCCAGCACCCTGACCCACAGGGTGTCAGCTTGGGTTCTGACTCTGGCAGTGTTGGTTTAGTTTACTGCATTGTTCATTTTATCCTTTTATTTTGTTCCCTATTAAAGAACTGTTATTTCCTGCTCCCATATTTTTGTTACCTGAGAGCCCCTTAATTTGAAATTTATAGCAATTTGAAGGGAGAGGTTTGCATTTTTTCATTTTAGGGGAGGCTCCTGCCTTCCTTAGCAGACACCTGGCTTTCTAAACCAGGACAGATGGGCACACACACTGTGCCTGCTCCGTGGGCACAGACAGGCAGGGCTGTGTGCCTGGGCAGCTCTGCAGGGCTGGGGCTCCAGGGAATGCCACCCTGCAGGAACAACCCAGGAAAGGCTGGGAGTGTGCAAACCAGCAAACCTGCCTGCAGGTGTGCTCACAGGGTTTGCTCTGTGTCCCGCTG
Source organism: Camarhynchus parvulus (assembly GCF_901933205.1). Lineage (NCBI taxonomy): Eukaryota > Metazoa > Chordata > Aves > Passeriformes > Thraupidae > Camarhynchus > Camarhynchus parvulus. Next base: position 61,668,089 of record NC_044575.1, on the reverse strand, counting down.
AGCTCATGCTCATGAGCTGTCAGCCCAAAGGATGCCCCAGCACAGTTACATCCCATGGTTCTGTGTCCTGCTCCCCACCGGGGTGCTCTGTGGCACCTGGGGTTTGGGAAGGCCGGCCTGCACCAAGGTGTCCCTGGGGTCACTAAATACAGCAGGGGATGCCACCCCAGGCTGTGACTGCTCTGCCCTGGCACAGCCCAGCCCGGGGGCTGCTCCTCCTGAGCCCCCAAATCCCAGTGCCTGGGGGTGCTGAGATCTGCAGCTGGACAGCTGGGTGCTTTGGCTGCTGTGGTTTCTCTGTTTACATGGCTGTTTTGTCCTCAAAATCTCTTCTGACATTTGAACACTCTCAGTCACAAGTTCAACCCCGAGTCTCTGGAAGCAGCAGGGCAATGGGCAGGACTGAGCTGTGAATATCCACAGGGTTTATGCAACTTAAACCTGGCCCTGGGGAGCACGGAATGTGCCCTGTCTGGCCCAGAAGCCTGGCCACCAGGGCAGGGAGCCAAGCCATGGTGTGAGGAGAGAGGAGGTGTCCTGGGAAAAACAGCCACTGGAGTTTGCTCTCTGTGATGGGGAAAGGAGAAGAAGCATTTCCCAGGAGCTGTTACTGGGTTAGCCAGCACAAAACACACGTGAATCCCTAAAATATACAGTCCAGCAGTGGAAAAAATGGAGATACCTGCTCCCAATGAGCAGACCCCATTCTCCCATCAGGAAAGTGCCTGTCCAGTTTGCCCATTCCCAGGCTCTGCAGCTGCCTGGCACTGTGGGAAGGTTTTTTAATAAGGAACAACAAAGCCTGAATCATTATCTGAAATCTCATTAAGGATTTGTAAGTGGGACTCTGATGAATTCCGTGCTTGTGTGCAGCTCATGCACAGAGGAACAGGGATTTCCTGCACTGTGCCCTGAAACACAGCCCTTCCCCGAAACCCCACATTTCCACACACACGTGTCACAGACGTGTTTTATGGAAAATCCTTTCCTTAGGATTTGTCCTCCTGAGAAGCTGAGAGGCCTCAGGAACAAAATGCAAACAATGGTTATCTGCTGCTGTGGAATGCAACAGGTGCATCTGTGATTGGTCTCATGTGGTTGTTTCTAATTAATGGCCAATCACAGCCCAGCTGGCTCGGACTCTCGGTCAGACACAAGATTTTGTTATCATTCCACTTCTTTTCCTTTGCTTGTAAGCCTTCTGATGAAATCCTTTCTTCTATTCTTTTAGTATAGTTTTAATATAATATATATCGTAACATAATAAATCAGCCTTCTGAAACATGGAGTCAGATCCTCGTCTCTTCCCTCATCCTGGGACCCCTGTGAACACCACCACACCGTGTCCTTAGCTGCCTTTTTGCAGTCGGTGCATTCCTTTACTGCAGGTTTCTCACTGCTGCTCTCTCACCCCCAGGGCTGGATGCTCCCAGGCACTCCCATCCCAGACGGGGCTCCCCTCCCCTGGGCTGCTCTCTGGGCTCCCTCCCCACCCAGCTATTCCCAGGGGGCTGAAGCGCAGCTGGGGAGACAGACATGGGAAGGGCAAGAAGAAAAGAAACCTCTTTTCCTTAGGAAAGGTGGCTGGTGGCCAGCCAGGGACAGGAATTGGGTTTCTGGATCACCTGTGCACCGTGGCACTGGCTGGAAGCTATTCTACCAAAGCCAAAATGGTCTTTATGAACATCCTGCCTGTTCCTGGGCACTGGCTGCTCCAGCAAGTCCATCCAGTAGCTGCTGTCACTGTGTGGAGTCGGTGAACCTGTTCTGGCTGTCACTGGGGACACATTACCCTCAGGTGGACATGGAATCCCATCCCAGACTGGTTTGGGTTGGGAGGGACCCCAAATCCCCACAGCGCCACCCCTGCCATGGTAGGGACACCTCCCACTGTCCCAGGGTGTCCCAATGTCCAGCCTGGCCTTGGGCACTGCCAGGGATCCAGGGGCAGCCCCAGCTGCTCTGGGCACCTGTGCCAGGACCTGCCCACCCTGCCAGGGAACAATTCCCAATTCCCAATATCCCATCCAGCCCTGCCCTCTGGCAGTGGGAGCCATTCTCCCTTGTCCTGTCATTCCATGTCTAAAATATCCTATCACCTAATTGTCTCAGCACTAATTATAGCCTGTATTAGCTACAGTTTCTTTTTTAATTTTCTTCTACTATTTTTTCCTTTTTTTAATTTCTGCAAATTGAAATCCAGTTCTTTCAGTCCTGTTCTGCTTTTCCTGTTTGGTCAGAGCACCCCCAAGGATCAGATATCTCATCCCTGTATGTGGGGAGAGCCCTCACTGATGGGTCTCTGTGTGTGTGTGTGTTTATCACATAATGGATGATAAATTCCACACTGCCAGGTTGAGAAACATGGCAAAACTTGGCAAGGGGAAGATCTGCCCTGGGTTAGTGTTCCTCTTTTCCTGGAGAGTTCCCTTCCAGGGTCGCAGCAGGAATAAGATCACCCATCATCTCCAGCCCAGTGCAAAGCACAGCCAGATTTCCATCCTCCTGGGCTGGAGAGGAGCACACAGAGCTGGGAACACGCAGGTTTATTATTTGAGATATGCCCATGAGTTTGTACAATGTAATGATTTGAAAATACCATTAATTTCCAAATGCACTGCCTCCTTGGAACACAGGGAAAATGAGAAACAAGAAAAAGAAGAAGATTTAACAAATGCAATTAATCTGGAATTCTTGGCAGGGTAGGATCGCCATTGATGTATTTAACAAAGAACTAATTAAACAAAATGCAGGCTGAAATAAAAGACGTTATGTAATGCAAATAGCGCTGATTAAAAACTGTAGCCTGGAGAACTCAGCCTGTGTAGATAAATCACAGACATGTGTAGTTGTGTCGAGATCAGGCTGTAACAGAGCTCCAGCCCCAGAGGGAAGATGTCCTTTGGAAGGCCTCCAGCCCCCAGTGATGGAATGATGAGTGCATCCAGCAGGCTCCTGTCTCCCCTGGCAGGGCAGAGTCACCCTGGGGAGGGACGGGCCTGGGGCGCCTGGGGCTCCCCAGCACGTCCAGGGCCCTGCAGGAGCCACCCACTGCTATGAGAAGAACAGTTGCCCATTTTTTTGAAAAGGTTGCAGAGTTCACAGGTTGGGCCAGTTGCTGCCGGGGTGGAGTTCTGACTGTTTGCTGTTGATCGTTTCATGTTGTAATCAGCTGTTGTTAATAGTTTTTCATTAACTACCCGTCGTTGATGGTTAAGAATTCCCCCTTTTGTCGAGTGGCACCCTGCTGCTTCCTGGAGGATGGCACCTGGACGGTGAAGAGCAGGGGACATCGGGGCTGGCATGCAAATGACATTAGGCTTGGCATGCAAATGACATCGGAGCCAGCATGTAACAGGAGAAGCCCCTCACCAAACCTAGCCAAAAACCCCTAAAAACAACAAGCCAACACAGAATTGACAGATCAAAGTGATGTCTAGACATGAGGAACAGAACCCAGTATCCGCCAAGACCCTTTTACCCCCTCGCCCTAAAAGATGTCAGCTGGACAGAGGACCTCGAATGTTGAACCAAGAACCAAGGGAATTTTCTGGTGCTCTTGTGATGTTGGAAGCCCCAGCTCTGCCCACAGACCAGCTGACAAAGCTGCTCTCTTCCTCCTCCTCTGAGTCACTCCTGGGAGCAGCGGTGGTGTGAACATGACCCGTCGGTTCTTCCCACCTGAGCTGGTTTTTAATAAAGGCATTTAAAAGGAGAAAGATCTGCCCTATTTATTTCACCCATGGTCTGATCAGGGAATTGGGGGCGAAGGTGTTCCTGCAGAGGGGAAAGGGCCTGAAGGGCAGCAGGAGAGCAGGAACCTGCCAGCAAGGCAGCTCTTGTGGGGTTTGGAGCTGGTGCAGAACCTGAATGAAACCCCAAATACCACGGACAATGTCCTGTCTGTGTTCACTGCAGTGTTTGGGGTCAGGCAACCCTGCTAGACACAGGCTGCCAGTGTGGATGGTGAGAGACCCATCTCACCCTGCTCCAGGGCCAGGAAGGGTTACCTGGAGCAGCTCTGGCACAGAGGACATTGAGGAATACTGAATTTCAGACAAAGGCAATGCAGCCCCTGGAAAATGGCCCTCAACCCAAATAAATGAAAACAACCGCACAGTAACCTCCCCAATTACTCGCCTTGCACTAGGAAGAATCCCATCAGGATTCCTCATCACTTCATTTATCATCCCCACAAAAACCCCTCCAACAACCATACCCCTCTCCATTAAAATAACTTCCCTGGTTGTGACAGCCCTAGGCATTGCTTTAGCCCTAGAAATCTCAAAAATAGCCCAAACACTCATCCTCACAAAACAAACCCCTCTCTCACACTTCTCCACATCACTAGGGTACTTTAACCCCTTAATCCACCGCCCAAGCATAGCTAACTGCCTCAGCGGAGGACAGAACATTGCCTCCCACCTAATCGACCTTTCCTGATACAAAATGTGGGGCCCAGAATGTGGGGCTGGTGCAGCACAGCAGGAATGGAGCCAGCTGCACCCCCTGCCCAGCCCAGCCGGGCTCGGCCGTGTTTGTCACTTCTGCATTTGATGTCTCAGCTCACTGCGCCCAGGCCACAGGATCAGTGTGAATGATCAGTCATTGTCCAGGGCTGGATGAATGTCATTGTGGTGTGGAGTTAATCCTTGCCTTGTGCCTGCCTGCTGGGTCAGCAGTGCTTGTTTTACCCCTCAGAGCCCCAGAGATGTGCTGCTCCATGCCACCCATCCGGCGCTCCTGAGGAGGTGGCACAGGTGGTGGCACAGGTGGTGGCACTGTCAGCTGCTGAAGTGACACAGGTGGTGACACAGGTGGTGGCACTGTCAGCTGCTGAGGAGGTTGCACAGGTGGTGACACACGTGGTGGCACTGTCAGCTGCTGAGGTGACACAGGTGGTGGCACTGTCAGCTCCTGAAGAGGTGGCACAGGTGGTGGCGCTGTCAGCTGCTGAGGAGGTGACACAGGTGGTGGCAGTGTCAGCTCCTGAGGAGGTGACACAGGTGGTGACACAGGTGGCGGCACCATCAGCTCCAGAGGAGGTGACACAGGTGGTGGCACCCTCAGTACATGCTTGTAGACACCTGTGGAGGCAGGGAAGGGCCGTGCAGTGTCACTGGGGTCACACAGCCTCGAAGCAGACGTTGCCACGTGCTGATGTTTGGTTTGTCCTCCCACAGGTGGCTCTGGTGTCCCCAGGGCAGCCCCTGACAGCAGCTGCTGAGCTCCTGCTGGGGCCAGCTGGATCCAGTGCCCCCAGAGCCCCAGAGCTGGGTGCTCCAGCCCCTGCCCTCCTGTGCAGCCCAGGGAGCTGGGCTGGCTCAGCCTCTCCAAAGGAGAGGGGAGAGCTCTGGGGAGGGAGGGTGTGGGAACCCAGGACATTCCTCTGGATGCCCTGGAGGATGTGAGACCCTGTTAAGGGGCTCAGAGACCCTGGCACAGAGCCCAGGAGCCCTGTGCCTTTGATTTAGCCCTTGGAAAAAACAATTACCAACCTTTATGTGAAGGATTACAAGCCATTAAAGTTTAAGTAGATTGATAGTGAATTTATCACAGACTGAAAAGTAGATTTTGGGGTTTTTAGAATGGGGGTTCAGGGGGCAAGATGGAGGGATCTGGGCATGTCCAGCCTTTCTCCTTCTTCTTCTTGGCCTCCATCTTCTGCTGTGATGGTGGCACTTTGGGATTGGTTTAGAGTAGAAGCTCACTGTCTAACATAAGCGATAGGTATTGGGAAGTTATTGTAAATATTGTACACGTTTTTAGTATAAAAAGATAACACCACCCTGGGGACAGGCAGAGTGCCTTTGACTGTCCTGCAGAACAGACCTTGGCAGGGCAGAGAAAGAATTTTATAGATAAGGAACAATAAACAACCTTGAGAACGAGAACTGAAGAGCTCTGACTCCTTCTTTGACCACCAGGCTGGGAAAAGAGGCTTTGTGACACATCTGGGGATCACTGTGAGCAGCAGGGACCCCGAGAGGAGGGCAGGGTGGAGCAGGGCTGGCAGGATCACACCAGAGGGATGTGGAGGACCAGCCTCCCTGCAGCACCACAGCTCCAGGGCACACTTGGTGACAGCCCCAGGAGCCAGCTGACACCGAGGCACTCAGGGGACAGCTAGCCTGAGCCTGGGCTCAGCTGCATCCAACTGGTCATTAAAAATGAATGGGTGCATCTGAGAAGGATCACATTCCCTGTGCTGGGATCACTACTATTCCCTGCAGTAGTAGTAGCAGTCTGCTGTCCTGTCCTCTTCTCCGTATGGTCACTCCTCTGTTCCTGTGCACTGAAAACACACTCATTCTGTGTTTTCACCCACATTTCCTCCTTATTGATTCCTCTTCAGACAGAAAGTCTGAAGTCTGGAGGCTTTCAATAGGGAAAGGAAGCAGCTTAGTGAGAGCAGCTCCTTGGTGATCCTTGGCCCCAGCTCCATGGAAATTCCCCTTCCCAGCTGCTTTAGATGCACCTGCACTCTTGAGGTCCACTGATCCTTTTTCTTTTGTCCATCTTTCATCCTGATCCTTTCAATGTTTTGAAACTCAAAACATTTCAGTTTTGAGCCTCTGGGCTGGGCTCATGTCCTGTGCTGCTGTTGGTCCATGCCAGCACAGGGCTGAGGGAGCTCTGCTCTGCTCTGCTGTGACTCTGTCTTGGTTTGGAAAGCCAGAAGTCTGCTAAGGAAGGCAGGAGCCTCCCCTGAAATGGAGAATGTGAACCCCTCCCTCCAAATTGCTGTAAAATTTAAATTAAGGGGCTCTCAGGCAAAAATATGGAAGCAGGAATAACACTTTTTATTAAGGAAGAAAATAAAAGAATAAAATAAACAATGCAGTAAATTAAACCAGCACTGCCAGAGTCAGAACCCAACCTGACACCCTGTGGGTCAGGGTGCTGGCAGCAGTGCCATTGGAATTGTGGCTCAGCCCTCCTGCAGTGTCAGGGGTGGTTCTGCTGGAGCAGGGATCCTGGAGAAGGGTGCACTCTCTGCCTCTGGAGATCCAGGGGAAGGAGAGGCAGCTGCTGTTCCTCTGGGGAATCCAGTGGAGAAGCCGTGCTGGTGTTCCAGAATCTCCAGATTATATCCAGGTAGGAATGCTTGGCTCCTCCCTCTGGGCTCCCATCTCCCAATGGGATGCTGTAGCTCTTATCAGCCATGCAGGGACATTCAATGGCTGTTATCAGCAGGTGTCCCCCCGCGAGGGAGGAGTGGGTGTGGAAGAGATAAGGAAAACTGCCCACTGACAGAAGACAACTGCCACACAGCTGGTGATAGAACACATCTTGCCTGGCAATCTGGGACAGACTCAAACACAACAGATGGGCTTTGGCACACAAACACCTTAGCTGCACTGTATCATCCCTGTCCCCACTCAGTCTGCAAAAGCAAAGTGAGGGGTGGATGTAGAAGATACCAACTTCCAGTGGCATTTCCTCACAGAAATTTATGGCTGAGCTATCTGTGTCCCATCTTGGTGGAACACTTTGCGAGATGACTGTTAATATAATTTTGTAGGTGTTCTGGCCAATCAGAGCAGTACAACGTTCCGTGCTTTGCTGCTGAGGTGACAGTAAGGGAAAGGAAATATTTCTCCAGAGGTGGAAACTCTTTAAATCTCAGATTTCTATGCTTTTGTGATATGAATTTCTCACAGATTAAACATTCCCAGTCCTACCCAGGCTGATTCCTGACTGTGACTGGTGTGCAGTCACAATTCTCACAACACTTTGTCCTTGCTTTACTCACACCCCCCATGCTGGAAGATGTGCTGAATGTCTGCAGAGTCTGCAGGTGGAAATGAGCCAGGGGAGCCTTAGGTGTCCCCTGTGCTCTGTCCTCAGCCAGCAGGGCCCTGGCACAGCTGACAATGGCCAAAGCCACTGCAGTGGTGCTGGCACTGTGCTCTGTCCCCTGTGCTTTGTCCTCACTCAGCAGGGCCCTGGCACAGCTGGCAATGGCCAAAGCCACTGCAGTGGTGCTGGCACTGTGCTCTGTCCCCTGTGCTCTGTCCTCACTCAGCAGGGCCCTGGCACAGCTGGCAATGGCCAAAGCCACTGCAGTGGTGCTGGCACTGTGCTCTGTCCCCTGTGCTCTGTCCTCACTCCCAGCAGGCCCTGGCACAGCTGGCAATGGCCAAAGCCACTGCAGTGGTGCTGGCACTGTGCTCTGTCCCCTGTGCTCTGTCCTCACTCAGCAGGGCCCTGGCACAGCTGGCAATGGCCAAAGCCACTGCAGTGGTGCTGGCACTGTGCTCTGTCCCCTGTGCTCTGTCCTCACTCAGCAGGGCCCTGGCACAGCTGGCAATGGCCAAAGCCACTGCAGTGGTGCTGGCACTGTGCTCTGTCCCCTGTGCTCTGTCCTCACTCAGCAGGGCCCTGGCACAGCTGGCAATGGCCAAAGCCACTGCAGTGGTGCTGGCACTGTGCTCTGTCCCCTGTGCTCTGTCCTCACTCAGCAGGGCCCTGGCACAGCTGGCACCTGCCTAAGCCACTGCAGTGGTTGGCACTGGCACACGGGGGCTGGCTCTGCTGTGGAACACCCATGGGGAACACTGGGAGTCCACTCATGGAATAGAATCACAGAATCTTTCAGGTTGGAAAAGCCTCTAAGACCACTGAGTCCAACCCTTCCCCAGCCCTGCCAAGGCCACCACTGATCCCTGTCTCCAGGTGCCACCTCCACATGGCTTTAAATCCCTCCAGGGATGGGGACTCCACCTCCTCCTGCTCCTTTTTATTTTTACCTTTCCATTTTTGTTCCTTTCCTAGGGAGATGTTGTAGCTGAGCCTTTTGCCTGGGAACTCCCTTCACAGGTAATCTGGGTGTCTGCTCCTATTAGAAATGGTGCAACAAATCCAAATTATGTGCAGCACTGCATCAACTCCAGGCTGGAGCAGGAGCTCGCTTTTGTTTTTTCCATTGCTTTTTGATTTTTAAATTTGTTTTGGTGAGATGAAATGTAGAAAGAAGAAAGCAATCCTAAAGGAATTATGACTCATGGAGATTAGATAAATAAGACAACTACAAAAGCCATGCTAAAAAGCAGTTTTGCATACAAGTCCTAAAAACTGTCTGGTGGTTTGTAATTCCATCATGTGAAGGCAAAGCCGTTTCTGAGACAAAGATTTGGGTAATAAGTATGCACTTGAATTTTAGTTAAGAAAATAATATGTCCTGAGGGTACATATTCTTGCAATCATTTGGCATGCATGCCATGTTCCTTTGGAGATGAGGAACTGCTGGTATGTGACAGCTGACTCCAGAAACTCAGAAAATTAATAAGGGGATGTTCCTGGAGCACGGGCTGTACGGAGAGGCCAGGCTGCTCAGCCCAGGGGTGCTGGGGGAGCAGAGCAGTGACTGGGTCTGGGGGATGCTGGACCAGCCCCTGGACGCACAGCCAGAGCCCACCAGGCACGTGGGGCAGCAAAACTGGGGCTTGACAAAAGGGAGAGTGATGCATCCTCGGGGAAATCACAAAAGCAATTTGTTCACCAGTTTTGTTGCTGAGCTTTTGTCAAAAAAAAAAAAAAAAAAAATTGAGCTCTGCTTAGCAAATGTTTCTGTTACTCCAGTAATGGTTTTTGTGGGAATTGAACAAAAACCAAGTGACAGAGTTAAATGGCAGCTTGAGAGCTGGTGGTTATTGCCTCAACAGGGAAAGGGGTCTCGGGTGACCCTTTTCCTCTGGAAAACGCTGCTGTTGGCTGTGTTTGATCCACGGCTGAATAAAACATGATCTGCACTAATTGGAGCACACTTCTGCCCCCAGGAGCCCTGCTCTGCGGGCCCTGCTGGGGGGTCCTGAGGGGCCTGGGGCAGGAGGAGGCTGAGAGACCCAGAGCTGCAGGCTGTGGGGCAGGAGGAGGCTGACACCCCCAGAGCTGCAGGCTGTGGGACCCTGCCCTGGGGCAGGAGGAGGCTGACACCCCCAGAGCTGCAGGCTGTGGGACCCTGCCCTGGCACCCGGGAGCAGGGTCATGTGCCAGGGTCCCCACAGGGACACCGAGCAGTGGGACAGACGGATGGACAGCCTGGGAGGGGACCCAGCCCCAGCCCTGCTCTGGCCACAGGGGACACCATCTGTCCCACCTGGCTCACAGCTGGAGCTGGGGTGGCACCAGAGGGAGCAGAGCCACGAGCTGGGCTGGCCCCAGAGCCCTGGGCTGGCCATCCCTTGTGCCCTGGCTGGGCAGGGCTGGGCTCCAGCCCAAGGAGCAGGGATGCAGAGGCACGCCCAGCTGCAGGGCTGTTGCTGAGCCTGTTCTCTTGGCTGCTGGGCACCAGGCTGTGCTGCAGCAGGAAAATCAATCTCATTTCCAAGCTCTGGGCTGCAGCCCCCCAGGGGCCCAGCCCCATCGCTGCCAGGTGCTGCTGCATTGCAGGGCAGGAGTGTCCTGGCTGCAGGAAACCCTGCCCTGGAGAGGAGAGGGATGAGGAAACACCAGCCCAGGTCACCTGAGAGTGTTCCACAGGCAGGAGCTGCTGACCTGAGCCTGCACTACAGGAGGGCAAAGGGTTAACGAGTGGTGGTGCCTCTCTGTCAGCAGTGCCAGCCCTGTGCTCCAGCTGGGGGCTGGGGGCCAGGGACCAGCTGGTGCCTGGCATGGGTGACGGGTGCCCTCCCTGCGCAGCCTGGTGTGGATTTTGGGCACCCAAAGCTGTGCAGGCTCTGGGCCGTGTTCCAGGGGAGCTGGGGACGCTCCCTGGGCAGGGAAGGGAGAGGGTGGGGAGCTGTGGCTCCAAATCAGCTTGTGGTGAGTTACCAAGGGCACAGGGAACGTTTCTCCTCCTTTTCCCCACAGCGGGACACAGCTCAGGCTCTGCAGAGCCCCTTCCTGCTCCATGTGCATTGTGCAGAGCAGAGAGGGGCAGGGCTCATGCCCCAGCTCTGCCCCATGCCTGCACACCTTCTCCCTGTCCCCAGTGCTCTCAGGTGCTCGGCAGCTCTGGTTATGTCGGGAAGGCACAGCAGGCCAGGCGTGTTTGCTTTGCTGCCTTTGCAGCCGGCAGGCGGTGGGAGGCCTCGTGCCCTGCAGCGGTGGGCAGAGCTGGCACTAACCCCGTGTCCTGTGCTGGCGACAGCAGAACCCCACCAGGCCCATTTCCTGGAGCACTGGCTCCTCTCTGGGTGATCTTCTGAGTCTTTATTCAATTCTGATTCCCAAAGAGAAGAGTCCGTGGCAGGCCTAGGTGAGCAGGCTGGCTGTTGCTGGCTCTGTGTTCTCACTGCTGCGCAGCCACAGACACTCCAGGGATGTCACAGGGGTCTCAGGCCTGCCTGGGCCTCTCTGCATGGCTAGGCCTGAATATTTAAAAAACAGATTTACATATGTTAAGCTAGTCACTGTTTCATATACAAATACACTTAACCATAGAATTAAAGGGGCCACTAAAGATCCTGATGGATTTGGGGACGATCTGTCCAGATTTCTAACACTTCTCACTGCACCAAAGGCCACCGTGCTTCCAGCCCAGGGGTCAGCAACGCCTTTGCTACCCAAGGAGTGTTCAGCCCTTTGGAGGAAGGGAAAATCCGGGATAATCCTGCATGGAGTAGTGATGGGAATGCAGACAGTCATGCTGCAGACTGCTCCAGCTTTAATGAGAGCCAGCACAGGAAGGACGGGCTGGAGCAGGAGAGCTGCAGGTTCTGCACAGGAGGGGTGACGTGGCACCACCTGCACCTCTCCCTGCTGGGTGCCCCTCCAGTGGGGCTGGGTGCCCCCTGTGTTCCCTGAGGGCAGCCACAGAACCACCATTTCTTACCTGAATCTCATTTTCCCCCACTAGCAGCATCTTTTATTGCACTGTGGTTTGACTTGGCTGATTTTACAGCTGACACTGTGCCAAGGACCAGCTGGGCAGGCACAGAGTCTCTCCATGGAATCCAGAGTGGGCAGGGTCCTCCAGGATGGACTGCTCCAGCCTGCCCAAGCTGCATCTGGAAAGGCCCCAGATCCAAAAGCATTCCCAGACTGTTGCTGCACTGTTTTGGCATGGCCTGCACCTGATGATGCAGCTCTGTCCTGGATTTCCAGGGTGGGTTTGGAATCTCCTCTCAGAGCCCATGGTTATGAACCCAGCCAGAGTGGGCACCGTTCCTCTCTCAGGTGCTGCAAAGCCCAGCCTGACCCACCAGGGTCCTGTGGGTGCTGTGCCAGGGCGGCAGCAGTGCCTGGCAGCTGGGTTTGTCAGGGTGCTGTGCCAGGCTGCTGGCTCTGCAGCTGTGCCAGGCTGCCAGGGGGGCTGCCCTGCTCTGGGGGGCTCTGGGGGGCTCTGGCCAGGCTGCCCTGCTCTGGGGGGCTCTGCAGGGCTCTGCAGGGCTCAGCTTGATCAGGGTGCAGCTCCTGGCATGGTTTCTCTCCTGAGGGACGCTTGTCTCCAGCCATCTCTCGCTGACTGCAGGAGACAAGGATCAGGCCAGCAGAAGTGGTTTGCAAGCCACAAGCGCCTCCAGGTCAGCTGCTGGAGCACGAGGAAATATTTATCCATCATCTGTATCGCAGAAAGGGATGCTGCTGCCGCGGACATTTGTAAACTGTCATTTACAGCAGCCTCCTACCTTCCCTGAGGTGATGGGTATCACCACGAAGGGAGGGAATTTATCAGATTCACACTTCTAACTCACCATTACTCATCTTCCTTTCTAATTCCAAACCCCATGTCCTGATTTGAAAAATGGAAAAGTCAACAGGGCTGCAATGTCCACCTGCTGCTGCTCCTTTCCTTTAGCACCTCTCATGTGGAAATGCGGATTTTCAGCTGAATTACAGCTCATCAGGCGTGGGTGTGCAACAACTTCGTTTATTTATCTCAATTTATCAGAAGCCAGCAGTAGATAAAATGGGAATAACAGGCCACCCACCCTGGTGCGTGTTTGCTGTGGTGGCTCAGGGGCTGCTGCGGAGCTCGGAGCTGTTCCTGCAGCCGCGGGATGTCCTGGGGGGAAGGGGCTCTCCAGGGTGCTGAAACAGAACCGCAGAGTCGTTTGTTTGGGAGACCATCCAGCCCAACCCTTCCCCGGCTGTGACGGCGTTCACAGGGTCCCAGGATGAGGGAGGAGACGAGGATCTGACTCCATGTTTCAGAAGGCTGATTTATTATTTTATTATATATATTATATTAAAACTATACTAAAACAATAGAAGAAAGGATTTAATCAGAAGGCTAGCTAAGAATAGAAAAGGAAGGAATGATAGCAAAGGCTTATGTCTCTGGCTCTCTGTCCGAGCAAGCTGGGCTGTGATTGGCCATTAATTAGAAACAACCACATGAGACCAATCACAGATGCACCTGTTGCATTCCACATGAGCAGATAACCATTGGTTACATTTTGTTCCTGAGGCCTCTCAGCTTCTCAGGAGGAAAAATCCCAAGGAAAGGATTTTCCATAAAACACATCTGTGACACCAGCCCTGCCAAGGCCACGCTGACCATGTCCCCAAGTGCCTCTCACATGGCTTTAAACCCCTCCAGGGATGGGGACTCCGCCCCTGCCCGAGCAGCTGTGACAGGGCTGCACAGCTCCTTTTGGGCAGAAATTTTTCCCCATGTCCAATACAAACCTCCTCAAAACTTGCAGCCAGGATGGACAATAAAAAAAAACTTTTTAGCTAAATAGTAAGCTGAGGAACCTCACTCTTTGTATGTTTTTGAGTGTGATTTCCCCTACAGTTGGTTGCTCCTCTTTTCTGGAGTGACATTCCTGTGAGCTCCCATGGAGCAGTGCTTTGGCCAGCCCCTGCCCTGGATCCTGCTGGGCGAGTTCATCTCCTTTGCTGCTTGGAAACCACAGGAGTGTTTGCTTTCTCTTGGTGCATTATTCCTGCTCCCAGGACAGGCCTGAGCTCTCTTAAAGCAGAAACTCAGGTGTGAGCACTCTCTTTCCATGGTCAAAATTTGCTGCCTGTGGATGTATTTTGAAACCCACATGTCCCTGGTTTTACTGCTCCTTCTTCCTCACTCAGCCTTCCTGGCACCAGTGATGAAATGAAGTCCTGGAACAGAAGTCTAAAATACTAATACATCCGTCTATCTATCTATCTATCTATCTATCTATCTATCTATCTATCTATCTATCTATCTATCTATCTATCTATCTATCATCTATCTATCTATCTATCTATATTTCAAGATCTCTGGTTTGTATATTTTCTTCTAAGGAGAACTGACCAATGCAATAATCCTGCCACAGAAACAGATTTTAAAATGTATCAAATTTTTTGTCCATCCGAATATTTGTCTGTTACCTAATCTTGCATTACTTTACTCCCTTGAAGATGGTGAACTACCCATCATTTACATGTTCTGTTTTCTGGCTTCTATTAAAACATATCTGCAAAGGGAAAGCGTTATGAGAGAACTGGAGCAACCCGTGAAAGTTTTAACATCTGCCCCAGCAAAGTTCCCATCATACCCAGCATCTGTTTCACCAGTGTAAGGACACAATGAAATCTGCAGGGTATTGTCCTATTTGAATTTTAATATCTTTTCATTTCTTGTTTCTCCCTTGTTTGCTTGTTTTTGAAAGAGTCGGCAGCACACAAATATAGGGTTGTAAATGAGAAAGTGAAAGGTTTGTCGATACTTTCACTCTCAGGGGATTGAGGTTCTTCCATTTTAATTACACTTAAGTCAGGCTCCCCACACACCCTGTGCTGGATGTTTTTCCTAATATTATATAGGGGAAAATGCAGCAGCATCTGGTGCCTTCCTGACAGGTTCAATTGATTGTAGCAGGAATGAGAAGCAGGGCTGGTCTGGAACAAGCTTTCATTGATTGCTGGATGGCATCCACTGCATGGGGAATTTGAAACAACAGCAGGTTCAGGAGCCAGAGCCAAAAAGGAAAAAGAAGCTGATGTCGGAGTTTCCAAAGGGTTTTGTCCCAGCCTTGCATTTTACCATCTTTCAGTGGTGCAGCAGCCATGGTGAATGGGATTTTTATTGCTCCTTTTATTTTGTTTTAAATTATATGTTTTAAATTTTAACTAAGATTAAAACCAGGTTTGCCAAATTTACCAATAAAATTGATGTGTTAGAAGGGTTCTTTTTTTTTCCTCAGAAATATGGCACTTCTGACCAAAGTGATTAGATAAAGGACATTATCTTCCCTGCTATCTGCGCTGGCTAAATCCTCAGAGCATCTGAATGAATCAAGAGGCTTAAAATCTATTGTGTGATGTTATCACTAAGTACCTATTGTGTAGCCAGTATCAATACATACTCCTGTGTATCAAGGGTGTGTGGTGTGGTTTTATCTCAGTGTGGATCAGGATGTGTCAGGCCCTTCTTTTTGTCCCCAAAGTTTAACAGAAAAGAAGGAAATCATCGATGTTCCCCATTAAAGTGCACCTGAGCAATTGCTGCGCTGTGTGCTCCTGTTTGTAGGGGAGGTGCAGCTAAAAGAACCTGGGCGCTGCTGCAGCCTCCTAGGAGAGCCTCAAAGGCACTGCCCCCCAAATGCCCCTGCCCCTGTTCCCCCTGCCCCCCTGCACCCCTCAGACCCCTGGGCAACAAGAGTGACACCAATTAAATGCTCCCACTCCTCCAGTCTGTCCCAAAAGGTGGTTTGGGGGATTCTCATGGCATTTGTTACCAGTGAAGAACAATGGATGGAGGGACAGGACACAGGGAATGGCTCCCAGTGCCAGAGGGCAGGGATGGGTGGGAGATTGGGAATTGGGAATTCCTGGCTGGGCTGGAATTGCCAGAGCAGCTGTGGCTGCCCCTGGATCCCTGGCAGTGCCCAAGGCCAGGCTGGACATTGGGGCACCCTGGGACAGTGGGAGGTGTCCCTGCCATGGCAGGGGTGGCACTGGGTGGGATCTGAGGTCCCTTTAACCCAAAACCTTCTGGGATTCTGGGATTCTAAGGGAAGGATCAGCTCAGACCTGGGACTGTGCTGGGTTAGGCTTAGGCCAGTGACACTGCACAGGTCTTGAATCCTGAACATCTGTGCAGAGCTGGGACTTGGCCTCTGTGGAAGTGTTGAACCTTCATGAGCTGGTTTGTGAATTTGGGACGATGGGGGAGGAGGCTGGCAGGATTAAGATCTGTGATTTTGCTGTAACTAGCAGTGATAGCAGCTCAAAGAGATGTTGTGTGCATTTTTATGATATCATTTTCTAAAGTACCACTATTAAAAATATGCCACCCATTGTACATTCCAGCAGAAGATGTGTGTGCCGTTCTAAGGTAACTTAGAACTGTTTATTCTGTGTTATCTTTTCAATGAAAATGAAGATACAGAGAATCTTTGTGAATCTTTACTGCAGTGAAAAATACCCCTCATCCTTTGAACCATCACAGACTGACATCCCACATCCCAATGTCCTTATCTTACATTCCAGTCTGAAATGTATTAGTGTAGGATAATAATGGCTTATTTTTTCACAGGATACACATAAAAGGAAATGTATAAGCAACTTTCACTTCATTATCACTCTGCTATTTCTGCTGTGAACGGTCCATAGCAAAAGAAAACAAGAAACGATCATTTTAATTTCTGTACTGCTTTCTTTTCCAGTTTTATGCTTCTTCCACTCATTAAAAGCAACCCTTCTCATTATCTAACAACAAAGATGCACTAATATTTCATGTTTGTCTCTGCACTTAGCAAAGCATTGGCTGGCAATACACTGAGGGGCAAGGGACATCTGCAATGCCCTCCCTGTGCTGCTTTGGCATGGCCCTGGCACCGACATGGAGACCTTTGGTGATGGACAATGCCTTTGGAGATGCCTTTGGGGATGCCTTTGGGGATGCCTTTGGGGATGCCTTTGGTAATGCTTTTGGTGATGCCTTTGGTGATAGACAATGCCTTTGGTGATGTTGTTGGAGATGGATGATGCCTTTGGTGATGCCTTTGGTGATGGGCAATGCCTTTGGGGGTACCTTTGGTGATGCCATTGGTGACACCTTTGGTGATACTTTTGGTGATACCTTTGGCGATACTTTTGGTGATACCTTTGGCGATGCCTTTGGGGATGGATGATGCCTTTGGCAATGCCATTGGTGATACCTTTGGTGATGTTGTTGGGGGTACCTTTGGCAATGCCTTCAGTGGTGCCATTAGTGATACCTTTGGCAATGTTGTTGGTCATGCCTTTGGTGATACCTTCAGTGATGTTCGAAGCAATGCCTTTGGTGATGTTGTTGGTGGTGCCTTTGGTGATGTTGGTGACGCCTTTGGTGATGCCTTCAGTGGTGATGCCTTCAGTGATGATGTTGTTGGTGATGCCGTTGGTGATGTTGTTGGTGGTGCCTTTAGTGGTGCCTTTGGTGATGTTGGTGATGCTGTCAATGATGCCTTCGGTGATGCCTTTGGTGATGCCGTTGGTGATACCCTTCTGCAGCTGGCTCAGGTGGGCATGACCCCACTGCTGCTCGTGGCTGAGCAGGTTGGATGGAGCAACCAAGGGGCCCAAAATCACGCACACCTCACACACACAGGGGTGTGTCCTGTTGCATGTTCCAGGTCCTGCAGGAATGACATCCAGGGTCTTCCATCACACTGGGGTTTGTCACGGTCTTGCCAGTCAAGAGCTGGGCGCATCCAGGTGCCAGTGCTCAGGCATGGATAACCATCATTCCAAGTTCCTGATTGAACACTGCCCTGTCCCCGCAGTCAGGTTCAATAAATGTGTCAGCTAGGAAAAGAGCCTGTTCCCGGTTTATTCTCATGCAAATATCGAACCGTTGGCACTCTGGCTGCAGGAATATTCAGTGCCTCTCTCACAAAAGGCTCCTTAGTTCTGTCCCTCTCCAGGCTGCCTGGCTCCCGGGGGTGATGGGGGGTCGGGAGGGCAGGAGAGCTCCTGCCTGGACACCCTCCACCCTCTTCAGAGAGGAGGGCGCCCATCCTTGGGCTGGGTGTGTGGAAATTCCTGTCCAGGGAAGAGGGCTGGGAATCTTCCTCCAGGTTTAATGACTGAAATTGTTTGGCTCTCTATTTAGTAAGATATTTGCATGCGTGAGTCCCTCAGTCCTGCCTGTGTTCCTTAACAGCCACTTACTGTGGCCAATTTCTGACTATTACAGTAATTTCCTGTCCTTGTTCCTCTTTCCAATCCAAAATTCCACCTGTCGAGCTCATTTTCAGTTGCCTGGCGTCAGGTTCTCAGACAGCTTTTGTATCCCTGGCCTGGCAGAGCTGGGTTTGTGCTTGGGGTCACTGAGCTCAGAGGGATTTCCAGCCCGGTGAGGCTGTGGTGCTGTGGTTCTGCTCCTGGCTGAGGGCAGAGTGTGATGGCTGTAGGACCTGGGGCTGGATCCGTGCAGGGTCTGGGATTTGGCTGTTGGGAGCACTGATAAATGCAGGAGGGCACAGGGGGGAGGCTGCTCTGCTAAAATGAGGCTGTGCAGAGGCAGATCCTGAGAGGGGGACGGTGACTTTGATCGTGCCAAGGTCCTCCCCTGCACACTGGCTCAGGGGTAAAACTCCCCCACCCCGGGGAGGGATCAGGACATGCACAGGGAGGGCTGAACCTCTCCATCCCTTCCTGTGGGGCACAGCTGGCTCAGCTTCACTGAGTGAGAGGCAGCTGCCATGGCTTAGAAGGTGGCAGAATGCAGAGGAGGTGAGGCAGTACCCTTTAGTGTCATTTCACCCTTTGGGTTTGGAAAATAGCTGGAATTTTTGTTATTTTTCATTTTATGGGATTTTTGGAAACTCTTTTGCCCTCATCCCTGGCAGTGTCCCAGGCCAGGTTGGGCACTGGGGCTGGGAGCAGCCTGGGACAGTGGGAGGGGTCCCTGCCCATGGCAGGGGTGGCACTGGGTGGGCTCTAGGGTCCTCTCCAACCCAAACCAGTTGATGATGCTAAAATTCTATGATTAAAAGCCATGGCAGTTGCACATCTGGCTTGGAATGGTCTGACACAGGACTTTCAAAATCCAACAGAAAAGACAATTGCTAGATGTTAAATTCTGCCCCTGCAGAGATGATACTAGAGGGAGTCCTGTGAGAGAGCGCAGCCCTGGGCCTGGGACATTTCTGCAGTCAGACATTTCTTGCAATCAATGACTCTCTCCACTTCCAGACTTGGCTCTTTCACTCCCACGTTCACTTTTTTTAGTGTTTTGTCATTGTGTGTAGCAGCTGAGCAAGCACGATGAACTTCTTAGTAAGGTACTGTTGGAAATTACTGATTTTCTTTGCAAAGGAGTTCAGCTTATTTTAGTGGGAGACTGGCTCATTTGGAAAATAAAGTTCTGGGCAAATGACTCGTCAGAAGGGCTGAGGAGGATTGTGAAGCTGTAAAACATAGCAGCTCCTGTTCACAGGCAGCTGAAGGTGAGAAAAATTTCTCATATGCCTCACAGTTATTAAAATATCAAGTATCCTTCCCTGCCAATTATGTAACCCCTGTGCCACAAGGGCAAATTATTTTAATTATAGGATTGTTGCATGTTCAGAGAATATAATTTCTTTTGAAAATAAAATAAGCTGAAACTCAGGCTTTTCAGAGGGAAAGAAAAAGGTTAATTGCTCTGAGCTAGAGACTTGTGCTGAGGGGAGGTGGGATGCTCAGAGAAAATTCAGCAGGTCTGGCAAGGAACCCTGAACTTCAGTTAAATACAGGTTAGGTTGATTCAGTGCTGCCTTCTCACAGTTATATTATATTATTGAGAGAAAAGGGTCATTAGTGGCTGTCGTGCAAACCACGGGAGCAGAGAAAGGGAAAAGGATATTTTTGCAGCTGGAACAGAGATGAGAAATGTCACCTGTACCTGAGGGCAGGCAGTGCCAAGGTCGTGGTGCCCAGCCCCAACGCTGATCACTAGGCTAGGAACCTGGCCTGGGTCTGCGTTTAATTTCATATTCTGGGCCTTTGGAGCTGCTTGTCCAGCCCATGGCTGCAGGGATGGTCTGGTCTGACACTCCCAGGTCCCTTTGGTGGGAGCCAGGAGGAGCCCAGCTGCCTGGGCTGCTGCTGAGGGAACGGTCCTGCTGCCCAGAGGGGATGGAGAGGGAAGGGAAGAGCCAAGGGAAGCTCTTGGTTCTGGCTGGCAGCTTCCCTGGGGCTGGGGTGACCCTGAGTGGTGCTGGGGATGTCACTGCAATCGTTCCCTTGGCTCTGGAACACTGTCCCTGGAGCATGTGTTTGGGATTGGGATGAGCAGCATGGTCCCTGGAGGATGTGTTTGGGATTGGGATGAGCAGCATGGTCCCTGGAGGATGTGTTTGGGATTGGGATGAGCAGCATGGTCCCTGGAGGATGTGTTTGGGCACAGGATGAGCAGCATGGTCCCTGGAGGATGTGTTTGGGCACAGGATGAGCAGCAGGGTTCCTGGAGGATGTGTTTGGGATTGGGATGAGCAGCAGGGTCCCTGGAGGATGTGTTTGGGATTGGGATGAGCAGCATGGTCCCTGGAGGATGTGTTTGGGATTGGGATGAGCAGCATGGTCCCTGGAGGATGTGTTTGGGATTGGGATGAGCAGCATGGTCCCTGGAGGATGTGTTTGGGAACAGGATGAGCAGCAGGGTCCCTGGAGGATGTGTTTGGGAACAGGATGAGCAGCATGGTCCCTGGAGGATGTGTTTGGGAACAGGAGGAGCAGCAGGGTCCCTGGAGGATGTGTTTGGGCACAGGATGAGCAGCAGGCTCCATGAAGGAGAGTTTGGGATTGGGATGGGCAGCACAGTCCCTGAAGGAGGTGTTTGGGACTGGGATATGCAAAGAGGACTCAGCAAATCAAAGCAATTTGCGGCGGGCAAACCGTGAAGGTCTCACAGAAGAAATCCAACACATGGGCTCGCCCCAATCCTGTTTGGAGCCCAGATGTGGCTGTCACAGCACGAGGGCCTGAGGCTGTGACCCTGCTGGGGGCTGGCAGGGCCCCAGGACCAGCAGCAGCCCTGGAGTTCAGGTGCTGCGCACAGACGGAGGTTGGGAGCTGCAGGGAGCAGTCACACCCCAGTGTCCAGACATTGCTCACTGTCCCCCTCCATGTAATGGAATATCCTTGTCAGACAGTGGATCCTCTATCATCTGTCTCCTTTGCTACACTGGGGGAACAGGAATTGCATGGAAATGTTATCCAGACATGGTGAATGAAACTAAAAGGGTTTTGCAGATGCATTGGAATGTTTCTCCTTGAACAATGAATCACAGTTTAACCAGAAGAGAGGATTAAGCTGATATCTTCTGGACCAGTAATGTCTTTCAAAGGGCACACAAGCCACCGAGGTCTCCAGTGACTCTTTGTCTTACTTTTATTAAATACTTCATCACTCTAGAAAACACCTCAGAGCTTGTTACAGCTGAGGGCAGCTTTAAAATATGATAATATAATGCACCACAATGACATATCCATTTTCCACCTCCATTCAGGCTGCAGAACCATGCTCATAACTGATGTGTTTAGGTGTCTGGGAACTGCTCCTCATCCCCAGTCCCATCTGGCTGTGCCCTCGATGAGTCCCTTCAGAAGGAAGTTTTACTCAGTATTCTGGGAATGTTTCTTTCCTTTCCAGGTAAATAATTTGCAAATATTGCCCAGTTTTTGGTGCAGTGACATAGTCTGTGTGTAAGAAAATGCTGTAGTCTGATCACAGAGGGCTTGGGTGGGAACAGACCTTAAAACTCATCTCATTCCTCCCCTTTCCATGGGCAGGGACACCTCCCACCAGAGCAGCTTTCTCCAAACCCTCACCTGGAGCTCTTCCACTCCCATTTCAGCTGAAGGGGCTGAGCCAGGGAACCCCAAAGTGCTGGGGTGGGCACAGCACAGCCTGTGCTCAGCTGGGCAAACCCCAAAGTGCCGGGGTGGGCACAGCACAGCCTGTGCTCAGCTGGGGGCTGTTCCTGCTGAGGATGCTGGAGCTGCCTGGGGCAGGGACTGGACATGGTGATCCCCACACAGAGCCCTGGGCTGGTGCCGAAGCCCTGCCCTGCCTCGGGGGTGCTCCCCAAGGCTCTGCAGCTCCCCGGGGCTCCTCAGCTCCCTGCAGCTCTGCCCTTCCCCGGGGCTCCTCTGCTCCCCGAGGCTCCTCAGCTCCCCAGCCCCAGGCACAGGCAGTGCTTCCCTCCTGCAGCACCTGGCACGAGCAGCTGTGCCCTTCTGGGAGTGCTCCTGGTGATGCCTTAAGGTTTTACTCTTACATTTTCCAGACTCTGCACGGCATTGGTGTGTGACTCTGCACCCCACACACAGTGCCAGCAGCTCTCCTCACAGCTCAGCCCCACAGAACAATCCTTTTCCTCTCCTCAAGCACACAGAACAATCCTTTTCCTCTTCCTCAGCCCCACAGAACAATCCTTTTCCTCTCCTCAGCCCCACAGAACAATCCTTTTCCTCTCCTCGGCCCTACAGAACAATCCTTTTCCTCTCCTTGGCCCCACAGAACAATCCTTTTCCTCTCCCCAAGCCCACAGAACAATCCTTTTCCTCTCCCCTGTCCCACAGAACAATCCTTTTCTTCTCCTCCGGCCCACAGAACAATCCTTTTCCTCTCCTCCGCCCCACAGAACAATCCTTTTCCTCTCCTCAGCCCCACAGAACAATCCTTTTCCTCTCCTCAGGGATGGGTCTGGGGAAGGCTTGTGGGGTTCACACCTGGATTCACAGATGTTTGCACTCAGGTGTGTCACCCTGGGGTTTTTTTAAGATTTTCTAAGCCTTCTGATGTTTACATTCCTGTAACGAACTTTCTCACACACTTTATGTAAATAACTCATTGTTTTGCATTCCTTTATGGAGGAGGAGAAATTTGATGGGCTGTTGGTTTGTGCAGTGTCATTGGAGAGGTGGCACTGTCACCCTCCAATCCACTGTCACTTTTGGAAATCTGTAAATGTTGCAGTCAGAAATGAAAAATCCCTTTTTACCTTGAAAGAAGCAGCGCTTCCATGTCATGTTATTTCATGTCCTACAGTGACACGGATGTGTACATGCAGATCTACAAACACAGACATTCCTGCAATTCTGCAATAATTCCGTAGTTCCCAATGAGCTAGGAAATAGTTCTGATTGGTGAGAACACTTTATTGCAATGCAGAGTTCTGGGTTATTGAGTCAAAGCCAGAAACCTTGTTCTGTGAGCAGTTTTAACTCCTAAATCCTGATACACCCACCGGAGCTGGCTTTGTTCCAGAGAGCTGAGGTTTGGAAAGTTTCTATTTTCAGCCCTAAGCAGGATTTTTTGTGACAAACTCTCACCTTTCTTTGGAAAGCGGTGTCCCCACTTTGGGAGCAGAGCCATGCCAGCCCCTGTGCCCAGCCCCTGGCTGGGATCTGGGGACAGAGGCTGCCTGGGCTGTGCCACAGCGTCCTCCTCTCCCGGAATGTTTGGGTGCCAGACCTGCTCTGTTCCCTGCACCAGGAAACGGTCTGTCACCCGCTGGCCATGTTGCTGCCAGCGTGGGTATGTCCTCAGAGCTGAGCAGGAGAAACCTTGTAGTGGGGAAATTGCATCCTGACGAAGAGGATAAACCAAAACCTGTGCTCTGGGGCAGGGTTTGGTGGCCAAGTGCAGCCTGAGCAAAGGCTGAACCTTTCCAACCCGCAGCAGGCCCTGGCAAGGAAACCTTTGTTGGAAACTCACCTTGCTGGGATGCCCAGCATGTGCTCAGGCAGAGCCACAGTGCTGCCCTGGGTGCTGTGAGCTCTCTTTTATCTCAGCCCCGTTCCAAGGGAGGCACACAAAGGCAGAGCTGAGCTGGGGGAGCTGGGAGAAGGCTGGTGTTGCCATGTTCTCTATTCTCTGAGCCATCGCCATGGAAACGGGAGGATGGGGCTGACCTTGTTAGTTTGCCACTGATCCTGCCAGGGCTCAGCCTTCCAGCTCACCGTAAGCTCCTCTGGGACTGGAGATGCACATCTGAAGCTAATAAATTGTAGGGGTAAAAGCCACAGAATTTTGGAAATGTGAAATGTAGGATCTGTGAATCTGCACTTCAGATGTGCTGGCTGGGAAGGGAACAGCTATTTTTGTGCAAATGGTGCACTGAGATATAAAAGAGGTTTGCTATTAAGTTCAGTGTTAATTATACAATTCCCTGGGCTCTCCAGTGCCTCTCCACACAGGTCTCCAAATGGACAGATGCCAATCCTGCCTCACAAGCCTCTGTCCCACCCTGGTGCCCTGGGCAGGGTCAGTGGCAGGCTCCCATCGGGGTTTGGGCAGTGGCAGGGCTGGAACTGTGCCCACCTCTCCCATCCACCTCCCCCTCACAGCTTTGGTCACAGGGCTGAGCCAGGCATGGCCCTGAGGGAGAAACTGGGAGCTTCCATCTCTGCCCCTCGCACAGACAGGAGGTGCTGCCCTAGACACATGAAATCCTGCCTTAGAGCTGCCCTAGACACATGAAATCCTGCCTTAGAGCTGTTCTAGACACATTTAATCCTGCCCTAGAGCTGTTCTAGACACATTTAACCCTGCCCTAGGGCTGCTCCAGACACATTTAATCCTGCCCTAGAGCTACTCCAGACCCATTTAACCCTGCCCTAGGGCTGCTCCAGACACATTTAACCCTGCCCTAGGGCTGTTTAGACCCATTTAACCCTGCCCTAGGGCAGGGGGGAGGCTCGTCCTGCTCTCTGCAGAAAAGGCAGTGGTGCTTTGGGCAGGACCCAGGGGAAGGGGCACAGGGAGGTCTCAGTCAGTGAGGGATGAGGAGCAGTTTGGAGATGCTGAATCTCCCAGAGTACTTAAATAAATACACCCACTGGTCCCACACTGCCCGTTCTGCGGCAGCCTGGCACCAGCGTGCCCAGGCCAGGATCTCCTGGTTTGGTCTGTGCACAGACCTGCCCGTGGAACTCAACTGTGTGCAGAGAAAATACAGAAAAGGAAACATCCGAGACAACAAGAGCACACTAAAAGGATTCCTAAGGGGGCCTGGAAAGGCTGGAGAGGGACTGGGGACAAGGGATGGAGGGACAGGAGCCAGGGAATGGCTGCCAGTGCCAGAGGGCAGGGATGGATGGGAGATTGGGAATTGGGAATTCCTGGCTGGGCTGGAATTGCCAGAGCAGCTGTGGCTGCCCCTGGATCCCTGGCAGTGCCCAAGGCCAGGCTGGACACTGGGGCACCCTGGGACAGTGGGAGGTGTCCCTGCCATGGCTGGGGTGGTACTGGGTGTCACCCATGGTTGGGTGTTCCTTCCAACCCAAACCACTCTGGCATTCTGTGATTTTGGGAGTCTATCATTATATCAGCCTATGACCCTGTGGTTCTGTGATATTGAGCAAAGATTTAATGACATAAAGCACCTGCCAAGTCTCAGGAATAATTGATGCACAGCAGTGGAGTGGGTGCAGTGGACGGACCTGGCTGCTCACAGAGCCCAGGCTGCCCATGCACAGCTTCTGCTCACACCCTGGCTCTGTGTGCCTGCAGGGACCCTGAGCTCAGAGCACGGATTCCCTCCAGGAACCTGGCTGTGGGTCCCTTGGGATCCCCAGTCTGCTTTGATCTGTGACCACAGCAGTACAATTCTGGTTTTTGACTGTAGCAGTACAATTCTGGTTTTTGATGCAGCAGTATAATTCTGGTTTTTGATGCAGCAGTATAATTCTGAATTCCCTCGAGCACCTGTCCATGGGATGACCACTGCAATCTCAATAAATCATTTTGTCTCCAAAGCCTCAGACTCTTATTTGAGATCCATGAGAGGGCTGGAAATGTAAGAACATATTTACATGGATGTAATTGGTTTTCTGCTTTTAGGCCTGTATTTACAGGTGCCCTATGTGGCCTTGCATCCAGCTGTTAGATACTATGAAGATGTTACTTTCATATTTACATTTTATTTCATCTCTAAGTTTCTTGCAGGTTATATATCTGTTTGCATAATTTGGGCTAATTTACAGGGATTTTCAAAAAGGAGAAACCTTTCAGCAGTCCTTTCATGCAGTCCAATCACAAGTTTTTTGGGTTGGAAGGCAAGTTCAAGCTCACCTTGCTCCATGCCTGCCATGGGCCAAAAGAGGAGCTTCCTTATTAACCAACACCCTTCTTCTTTTCTTCCTTTCCTTCCATTTTCTTATTCACAACACAACACAAAAAACGCAGACTGGGGTATGCTATTTGGTTGGGAGAGCGAGGCCGCACCGCCAGCCCCCATGTGCCCTACGCACCACAAACCACACACACACACACACACACGCCAAAAACAAACAAAAACAGGACTCCCACGCCAGTATGCTCCAAGTCAGTCTTCGGGCCTGCACACACATACTCACTGCCCACTGTTCTTCACATCCCACATGAAGCCACCGGCCCATTGGACAG
Source organism: Camarhynchus parvulus (assembly GCF_901933205.1). Lineage (NCBI taxonomy): Eukaryota > Metazoa > Chordata > Aves > Passeriformes > Thraupidae > Camarhynchus > Camarhynchus parvulus. Next base: position 61,641,832 of record NC_044575.1, on the reverse strand, counting down.
GCTATCACAAATGACTGGCACTACTTGGCATGACACACACAGGCTCGCGCCCAGTCTGGGGCTCTGACCAGGGCTCAGCACACAGGCTCGTGTCCCCAGCTGAGCTCTGACCCAGGGCTATGCACACACACAGGCTCACCTGGCCCAGTGAGCCTGACAGGGGCATGCACACAAAATCACACCTCCCCAAGCTGAGCTCTGACCCAGGGCCATGCACACACACAGGCTCACCTGGCCCAGCTGAGCTCTGATCCAGGGCCATGCACACACACAGGCTCACCTGGCCCAGCTGAGCTCTGACCCAGGGCTATGCACACACACAGGCTCACCTGGCCCAGCTCTGGGAGCTCTGACCCAGGGCTATGCACACAGACAGGCTCACCTGGCCCAGCTCTGGGAACTCTGGGGTCTGCACAGGAGCCTTTGGTTCCCTTCCACTGACAAAGTCTGCTCCAAAACTCCAAAACTCTGTTTTTCCTGGGCACGGAGCTCTCTGGCACCTCTGGCACCTCTGTGCCCCTCCCCTCTGGGGCAGCAGCAGCCTGAGTGGAGCTTTGCTGCTGTCGGGGGAGGTGACACGGCACTTTCTGGGAGCTGACCTGGCACAATCCCAGATGTGACCTGGCACATTCCCAGAGGTGACCCGGCACATTCCCAGAGGTGACCTGGCACATTCCCAAAGGTGACCCGGCACATTCCCAGATGTGACCCGGCACAATCCCAGATGTGACCTGGCACATTCCCAGAGGTGACCCGGCACATTCCCAAAGGTGACCCAGCACATTCCCAGATGTGACCCGGCACATTCCCAGAGGTGACCCGGCACATTCCCAAAGGTGACCCAGCACATTCCCAGATGTGACCCGGCACATTCCCAGAAGTGACCCAGCACATTCCCAGAGGTGACCCGGCACATTCCCAGATGTGACCTGGCACAATCCCAGATGTGACCTGGCACAACCCCAGATGTGACCCAGCACATTCCCAGAGGTGACCTGGCACAACCCCAGATGTGACCCAGCACAACCCCAGAGGTGACCTGGACGATTCCCAGAGCTGAGCCAGGTGAGTCATTCCCACATTCCCACATTCCCACATTCCCACATTCCTGGGTGGCTGTGCCACCTCCAGCCGCTGCCACAGCCTGGGGCACAGGGGGAGCCTGGTGCTGTCACACAAAATCCTGGCAGTGGAAGGACATGGCAGGGGAATAAACTCTGTCCCTCCTGGCTGTGGGAGCTTGGCAGGCACGTTGATCTATTTTATAAAATTATATTTTGTCTTCTTTTTGCTGAAGCATGAAGGTGGGCCTGGGTCAGGCATTTAATTTTATATATATAAAATAACACAGACCAAAAATAGGAGGCTGGCAAGGCATTAGAGAATTGGTCAAACTTTTACTAAACAGTGAAACCTTGTCAAAGAGACAGAGAAATTTATTTCCATTTTTAAAATATCAATACTTAATTTTGAAACATTTGCACTTTAAATTTTTCAAATGAAATACGGAAAAGCTTTACCAAGAAAAGAGAGAGCCAGCTAAGAGAGAGCCTGGCATAGTGGAAGGTGCCCCTGCCCATGGCAGGAGTGGGATGAGATGAGTTTTAAGGTTCTTTCACACCCAAAGCACTCTGTGGTTTTGTGATTCCCTTCCATGGGGTACCTGGGTTTCCCCTGGTAGCCTTTGTCCCTCACACACCCAGTGAGATGCTGCAAATTGTAGAATGATAATTTGCTACAGGAGTCCACTTTTAATGTATAAATTAATCACTTTGTTTCAGTGGTTATGCAAAACTCTGAGGTGAGCCCAAGCTGCAGCTGGGTCAGGATGTGAGTGGCTGAGCATGGAAACAGGATGGAAACTCCCTGCCCACGGTGAGCTGATGTTATTTCATCCAAGCAAGCACACAGATAATTAAAAAAAAAATATTACCAGATATCAGAATGGGTAGCTTTGTGTAAAAAATGAAACTTTTCTTTTCTTTGATCCTCAGGTATTTAATGAGAACAGGCCATAGAATCCTAGGATCACTACACCCTAATCCATCTTCCAGCTATCAGTGGTGCCCATCTGGGAGCAGGGATACAGGAGGTTCCAAAGGACGGCGATGCCCTGGGATCCTCAGTCAGAGCTGCCTGCCACAGGCCGGAGCAGAGAGCAGCACTCAGGGAAGAGAGTGTTCCAGCTGCTCATTAATTGGATTTTTTCACCTGGCCACAAATGGAGAAAATCAGAATCCCAGTCCGTGCCTGGTGTGGGATTCAGTCTGTGCCTGGTGTGGGATCCAGCCGGTGCCAGCCTGAATGAGGATGGGGATGGGGATGGGGATGGGGATGGGGGGGAATGGGGTTGGGGATGGGGATGAGGATGGGGATGGGGATGGGGATGGGGATGGGAATGGGGATGGGGATGGGGATGGGGATGGGGATGGGGATGGGGATGGGGATGGGGATGGGGATGGGGATGGGGATGGGGATGGGGATGGGGATGGGGATGGGGGTGGGGATGGGGATGGATGGGGATGGGGATGGGGATGGGGATGGGGATGGGGATGGGGATGGGGATGGGGATGGGGATGGGGATGGGGATGGGGATGGGGATGGGGATGGGGATGGGGATGGGGATGGGGATGAGGATGGTGATGAGGGTGAGGCTGAGCCCCGGGCCTGGAGCAGCCGCCCTGCTCTGCACCAGAGCTGTCGTGGAGGGAGTTTTTCTTTGCACAGATATTACAATTTTCTTTTCCTGGCTGAGGTGTTGTGGGAAAGGGAACGCTGGGTTCAGACACACCGTGAGCGACCCCAGCGTGCGGCTGTGCGGCCCCAGCGGGACGGGAGGGCACGGACCCAGCCCTGTCTGACTTCTGTGCCACCCTCAGCCTGGGATGGCACTGTCAGCTCCCTGTGTCAGCTCACACAGGTCCTGTTCCTTCTTTGCTTCATCACCGGTGAATTCCCATGTCTGCCATGCCACGGAAAAGCGGCATTTTCCCACCTTGCTGCCGCTGCCTGTGCCTTTCTCTCTCGGTTTTAAATCACGGCAGCCTCTGGTTTCATTGTCATGCAGAGGACACGCCAGTGTCTGGCTGCTCCCCCCGATTCCCCGAACACGATTGCCACGACTGATGGGTGTTTTGTAATGCTCCGCATAATGGAGCCTTCCCAAAATACGCATCTCTCCTTGATTTCTCTGCCGAGGCTCTGGCATTTCACTTCTCTCACGTCTGTGATTCCCGATGAGGAGATCTCCGTGTGCCGGTGCCGGCTGGGAACGCCGCACCCCCACCCCGGTCATAACACCTAGATCAAAGTCAACACATCCACAACAGGGTCCGATGTCCGCGCACACTCCCGGGTCCGATGTCCCCATCACACGCGATGAAAACCCATGCCCCACACACCGATTCCTAACACTAACACCCTCCCCATACACCCCCGTCGCACCCCCGGGCCCTGCCCGGCTCAGCCCCGCCCCAGCGGCATCGGCTCCGCTGCTCCGGGAGCTCGCACTGCTGGAGAAATTAAATAACTGAAATGGCTCCAGCAAATCTTGGAAATAACACATCTGGCAGCGCCTGAAAGGGCACGAACAGAGTAACACGTACTCCCGCAGCCCCTGTAATTAATTGTTACGACTCGCTTTGCTCCCGTGTCAGAGTTCTGTTAAAATCCTGCCCCAGGCATCCTCGGGAGGTTCAATCAGCTCAGGGAGTAACTCGTGCTATTGTCTGATTGAATGCTCTTATGGGGGGAGCTGCAGGGACACGCGGGATATCTGCAGGTTCAGCACCAGCCCAGCTCTCTCCAGAGCCGGCAATTCCCTTCCCTTCCCTTCCCTTCCCTTCCCTTCCCTTCCCTTCCCTTCCCTTCCCTTCCCTTCCCTTCCCTTCCCTTCCCTTCCCTTCCCTTCCCTTCCCTTCCCTTCCCTTCCCTTCCCTTCCCTTCCCTTCCCTTCCCTTCCCTTCCCTTCCCTTCCCTTCCCTTCCCTTCCCTTCCCTTCCCTTCCCTTCCCTTCCCTCCCCTCCCCTCCCCTCCCCTCCCCTCCCCTCCCCAGGCCATGCTCAGGTCTGGAACCTGCACTCAGCAGGCGCTGGGCTCTGCCCGGCAGCACCCTCTGAACGCTCGGCTGCATTTTAAGCAGGCTGCAAGTGCTGATTTCCCCGAGCCAGTGCATGCGTGCCGCATTCACACAGCACTCCTCTCCTGGTCTGACATGCACGGGTGTGCAGCATGCCCCACTCTGGGGGGCAGTTCTAAAGGATGTTTTTTATCCTTTTGTACAGTTCTGGGTCCCTCTGGGTACCCGTGCCCAGCCCCTGTGCAGCCTCCCCTCTGCTGCTCCCCTGGCTGTGTCCCTGGTGCCAGGCAGGGCACACCCCCAGCAGTGACTGTGTCAGGGGACACCCTGAGCAGTGACCATGTCAGGGGACAGCCCCAGCAGTGACCGTGTCAGGGGACACCCTGAGCAGTGACCGTGTCTGGGGACACCCTGAGCAGTGACCGTGTCTGGGGACACCCTGAGCAGTGACCATGTCAGGGGACAGCCCCAGCAGTGACCGTGTCTGGGGACACCCTGAGCAGTGACCGTGTCAGGGGACAGCCCCAGCAGTGACCGTGTCTGGGGACACCCTGAGCAGTGACCGTGTCAGGGGACAGACCCAGCAGTGACCGTGTCAGGGGACACTCTGAGCAGTGACCGTGTCTGGGGACACCCTGAGCAGTGACCATGTCAGGGGACAGCACCCAGCAGTGACCGTGTCAGGGGACAGCCCCAGCAGTGACCGTGTCTGGGGACAGCCCCAGCAGTGACCGTGTCAGGGGACAGCACCCAGCAGTGACCATGTCAGGGGACAGCACCCAGCAGTGACCGTATCTGGGGACAGCCCCAGCAGTGACCGTGTCAGGGGACAGCACCCAGCAGTGACCGTGTCTGGGGACAGCACCCAGCAGTGACCATGTCAGGGGACAGCACCCAGCAGTGACCGTGTCAGGGGACAGCACCCAGCAGTGACCGTATCTGGGGACACCCTGAGCAGTGACCGTGTCAGGGGACAGCACCCAGCAGTGACCGTGTCAGGGGACAGCACCCAGCAGTGACCGTGTCAGGGGACACCCTGAGCAGTGACCGTGTCAGGGGGCACCCTGAGCAGTGACCGTGTCAGGGGACAGCACCCAGCAGTGACCGTGCTGGCTCAGGGAGCTGCAGCTCCTCAGCCTCACTGCCCTGCCCACTGCCCACGCTGCAGCGTTCTGCCCTGTGCTGGGACAGAACTGTCCCTCTGCCCGCTGCCAAGCCCTGTGCCACATCTGTGCCCTTCTCAGGTGTGTGACAGACGGGCAGCAGGAGCAGGGCAGCCGGAGGTGGCAGCAGGGGGGCACAGTGACAGGGTGATAGGGTGGCACAACGACAGGGTGGCACAGTGACAGGGTGGCAGGGTAGCAGGGTGACACCATGGCAGGGAGGCACAAGCACAGGGTGGCAGGGTGGCACAGTCCCTGTGTGTGCTGACTCCAAGGCTGGCTGCAGGAGCAGGGCCAGGGGCAGCTCCTCAGCAGTGACAGCCTGGCTGCAGGGCTCGGCCTTGCTGTGCAGCTCTGGGCTCTGGGGGAGCTCCTGGAGGGCCCTCGAGGCTGAGGAGCCCCACACAAACACCCCATATGCCAGGGAGGGCGGCACTGCCACCCTGCTGTCCCCAGCTGAGACAGCTCCTCCTGGAGCACAGCACCGGCTCCAGCCCTGGCTGTAGTTGCATTCCCTGCACTCACCTCTCCTGCTACCACAGCCGTCTCTCCCCCTTTCTCCCCTGATAAGGCTGTTTGCTTCCCTGGCAAGGACGCTGCCATCCCTGCGCTGGTGCCACACGCTCAGCTCCTGGCTGCTCACCCCAGCTGGAAGATGAATTATCTCAGCCTCGCAGGGCTGTCAGCAGCGAGCCTTTGAAGAACCTGTTAGCCTGCACGAGGGGCAGCCTAACCCAAAAAGGCATGTTTATCTTTATTATCTGGCTCCCATCTCTTCATTAACTCTGAGATATCTTCATGTTCCAAGGGTAGCTGTTGTCACATCTGGTGAGCCATGGCATTAATCTTCCTCGTGCCTCTGCCTGGGATCCCTCTGCCCTGTGGCTTCCTCGGAGCTTTCCTGGCATTCCCGTAATCAGGTCAATATTGCAGCTCTGCATAAACAAACAAGTCATTTTTCCTATGAATCCTCATGAATTTATAATGATGGAAATTCTTCTCTTTGATATGCACGGTTATTCCCTGACCTGTTATTGCACATTTCTGATGTACAGCAGCACGGGTCACAACAGCTGTACATAATTTAATCTCTTCTCTCATTACATTAACATTTGCCTCGCATTGAGCAGTGTCCAGCTCACTTTTGATGGCGATGACACAGTGGCAGCAGGGCCCTGCGCTGGCAGGGACGTGCAGAGGGAAGGAGGCAATGAGATGTGGCCCCCTCTCGGGTTCTGAGTTGCTGGAATGGCTCCCAAAGTATTAAAAAGTCTCTTTTTCCCAGCCCTGTGCTCGAGGAAGAAGTCAGGATTCCTCAGCTCTGCTTCTCAAGGTTGTTTATTTTCTCTTATCTGTTACATTTTCTCTCTGACCTGCTGAGGTCTGTCCAGCAGGTTGGGTTGTGGCACAGTCCCTGCCCTTGGGGTGGTGTTGGCTTTTTATACTAAAACCTACGTGTACTTTATTTACAATAATGTTCCAACACCTATCACCTGTGTTAGACAGTCTGTCTCTACTCTGAACCAATCCCAAAGTGCCACCATCACAGCAGAAGATGGAGGCCAAGAAGAAGAAGAAGAAGAAGGCAGGACACGCCCAGATTCCTCCATCTTGCCTCCTGAACCCCCATTCTAAACCCAAAATTCTACTTTTCCACCCTGTGACAAATTCACTGTCATTCTACTCAAACCCTTGTGGCTTGTAACTCCTCACACAAAGCTGGGAATTGTTTCCCAAGGGCTAAAATCAAAGGCACAGGTGTCTGTGACTCCGTGCCAAGGTCTCTGAGCCCCTGCCAGGGTCTGGAGTCCCCCAGGGCAGCCAGAGCAATGTCCTGGCTTCCGACAGCTCTAGGTTTTCCTCTGTGGTGGGAGCAGTGGGAGCCATGTGGGGGCCCTGAGCCTGCTCCTGGCCCTGGCTGGCACCACATTGCTCCCCAAGGCTCCAGGTGCTCAGGGGCTGGGACAGAGAACCGGGCTGCCCAGAGCCCTCCTGCTGCAGGGACAGGGATGTGGGGACACGGAGAGGGTCAGGGCAAAGGCCTCGATCCCCCGGTGTGGGATCAGCTCCAGCTTCCTCGGGCAGGGCAGAGGCTGCACGGATGGGCAGTGGCCCTGTTGTGCTCCGTGCCACCCCTCCTGAGCTAACGCCTGAGATATGCCTGAGATAACACCTGAGATAACACCTGAGATAACCCCCCATCACTGTGCCACCCCTCCTGAGATATGCCTGAGATATGCCTGAGATAACACCTGAGATAATGCCTGAGATAACACCTGAGATAATGCCTGAGATAATGCCTGCTCCATCCCCCATCACTGTGCCACCCCTCCTGAGCTAACACCTGAGATAGCACCTGAGATAGCACCTGAGATAGCACCTGAGATATGCCTGAGATAACACCTTAGATAACGCCTGAGATAACACCTGAGATAACCCCCCATCGCTGTGCCACCCCTCCTGAGATAATGCCTGAGATAGCACCTGAGATAACACCTGAGATAATGCCTGAGATAATGCCTGAGATAATGCCTGCTCCATCCCCCATCACTGTGCCACCCCTCCTGAGCTAACACCTGAGATAGCACCTGAGATAACACCTGAGATAGCACCTGAGATAGCACCTGAGATAGCACCTGAGATAATGCCTGAGATAACACCTGCTCCATCCGCCATCGCTGCCGGGCTCAGGCCTGTGCTCAGGGGAGGAGGAGGAGGATGAAGGCTCCCTGTCAGCCCCTCTGGAGTCACGCACACACCGAGCAGGTGTTCATGGTGGCTGTGGGGCCAGAGCTCTCTCCTGGGAATGCTTTTCCTGAACCGAAGGAACTGAGCCAAACCAAACCAAACCAAACCAAACCAAACCAAACCAAACCAAACCAAACCAAACCACAGCTACAGGATGAACGCTGGCAGGTGATGGAAGGCGGCTCCCAGCTCCCTTGGGGTGGCTCAGCGAGCAGCTGCTTTGGCACTGGGCGTGGTGCTAAAGAAATGTAGGTAAGGGGGGGTTCTCTGGGGTGAGGTCAGTGCCAGCTTGCTGCCTCAAGGGGTCTGATGTGGCAGGAGCTCTCTGGGCACAGAGAGCAGGCACACCTTCCCCAGGCATCCTTCTGGGGAAGGCTGTGAGAAAATCAGAGAAAAGGATAACAGCTAATTCTTATCTTAACCTGCTGCACCTGTTGTTGTGCACCTGTGGAACGTGTTATGGAGATTTGTTTACCAAAGGGTGGTTTCCTAATTAGCCAATGGTGATGGTGTTTTCACTAAAGGACCAATCGGGCCAACCTGTAGCAAACCAGGATACAAAAGAGCAATGGGTTTCTTAATAAAGAAAATTGATCAGCCTCCTGTACTACATGGAGTCTCTGCCACTGGGGCCCATTGTGAGGACAGCCTGAGGGAGACCAGCAGCTCCCGTGGTGCCCCCAGGATGTTCTGCTCAAGGGTGCCTGACCCGGTGGATCCCTGACACCTGTGATTGCATCCTGGCTCCCCCAGCCATCTCCCTCTGCACTGCAGGGCTGGCAGGAGCCAGAGTCACCCCCAGAGCCAGGCCAGGGCATGGAGCTCTCCCCAGATGCTGTGGCCAAGCCTGCCTGCTCCCCGGCCACCACCCACATCCTGGCCCAACTCCATCCCCACAAACAGTGAGGAGAGGGCAGGTTCCCGTGGGACCAGAGGAGGCAGACGTGGAGCTGTGCAGTCAGAACAGTTCAGTTCTCTTTTTGTGTTTTTACAAACACCCTGCTCTCTTTCCCTCCCCATCAGAAAATCTGGCGTTGGTGCCGTGCGCTGGGCAGGGTGAGTCAGTGCTGTGACACCCAGTCAGGGCTGTGCTGCTCCCTGGCAGCTCCCGCAGGTACATTCCAGGCTTTGTGTCCTCACTGAACACGGAGCCACCAGGCCCCACTGAGGCTGTTCTTATTTCTCTGTATCTCCAAAGAACCAACGTGAGTCACAGCCTCCGCTGCTGCCCTTTAGGAGGCATCCAAAATGATTATTGTATGCTTTTTAGGCAAGGATTAATGGCAGCAGCTTATCAGCAACTTCCTGATTTCTGACACAGTTTTAATCTCAGAGAGCACAGGAGAGGGAACAGCAATTTCCAGCAGGCAGGGATTACATTGCCCACAGAGTTGTACCAGAAATCACAAACTGGGAGCAAGAGAAGGTACAACTCCCTGATCCTTTGTGTATTTCATCGCATGAACTCCCTCTGGATTTGGGACACCTGGAATTCTTTATTTATTTCTTTTTCATGTGATACTCTGCCTTTAGAGGATGGAGACAATTTCGGTGAAAGGTGTGTGCCAGGTAACAGGGCTGCCAGGCAAACGGGCCACTGTCCCCGCGGTGCTCCCGAGGGAGGTGTTGGGCTTGATCCATCTCCATCACAGCTGGAGGAGAACTTCCTCTGCTGAGGCACAGGATGGCCCTGGGCTGTCCCTGAGCTGTCCCTGAGCTGTCCCAGGGCTGTCCCTGGGCTGTCCTGGGGCTGTCCCTGGGCTGTCCCAGGGCTGTCCCTGGGCTGTCCTGGGGCTGTCCCAGGGCTGTCCCTGAGCTGTCCCAGGGCTGTCCCTGGGCTGTCCCTGAGCTGTCCCTGAGCTGTCCCTGGGCTCTCCCTGGGCTGTCGCTGGGCTGTCCCTGAGGTGTCCCTGGGCTGTCCCGCTTCTGTGACCGTGCCATCTCTGAGGCGGCTGAGTGCTGGGCGCGCTGTCCTGTGCTGTGCCATTCTGTGTCATTCTATGCTGTGCTGTGCCATTCTGTGCTGTGCCATGCCGTGCTGTGCTGTGCCATTCTGTGTGGAACAATCGCCCCATCCAGGGCAGAAAACGTCCCATGGGTGAACCACCCGGGGACCTTCAGATGGACTGTGCAGATCCCCAGGGCTCACCTGGCTTTGAGTGTGCTGAGTAATTAACGGCTGGGCTCTGACATTTCTGTGGAGTGGAGTGGCCATAAGGAGAAGGAAGGAGAGAAGCGAGCTGTGGGAGCAGCCCCTTTGCTTACCAGGGAAGAAAAAACCTTCAAATCCCCAGTCATTTGTTCAGGCACAGAAGTCACTTTTATGTTGGCTCTCGAGAACTCAATTCGCTGTGCACAGCTGTGCCTGGCTTCAAACCCAGTCACTCTTCCCTTCCCTCTGCTCCCCCAAAAGAGCCACCCCACAGCAGCGCCGTGCCCGTGGGCGGGAGGGAGGATGTGGATTTTGTTCTGAAAAGGAACCCCTGCTCTCCCTGGGGCCTGGAACCTTCTGGAGGCATCTCCAGCCCCAGAGGCAGGGAGGGGACGTGGGGCTGCCTTGCCCTGGGATTGAGGAGGGGATGCCCTGGGCAGGAGCACTCCAGACCCAGCCCTGCTGTAAGAGCCTGAATGAGGGATGTGGGACTCCAGGGGCTCTCCCAAATGCAGTTTATTGTATCCAAGGTGTCCCAGCAGCCCAGGGCCGTGGGTGACAGAGCTGTGCCCACAGCTGCCAGCTCCAGCTGCAGGCAGGCCTGCACACCCTTAGTTTAGGTCACAATGCATTATAGACTTTTCTGTGCTGAGCATCTTCATACAGCAGAACCAATCTGTCCCTTAACTTTTACCTACAGCCCATCATAGCTGCTGTAATTACCATATTCATGTCACTGTTCTCCAGTCACTAAAAGTCAGTGCATCGCAGTTTAAGCCAGAAGTTGTTTTTCAGTTTTCCTGCAGTGGAAAATTCTGAGACCTTTTTTCTACTTGCCACATTTGCTGACTTGTTTGCCTGTGCTCTCTTTGTGCTTGGTACAAACATCTTCTTGTTTGGGGTGGGTTTATCCTTTGCTCTGAGCCATAAAAACCCCTTCTAACCAACACAGCCTTTGCCTCCTTGGCTATTCAGTAAGGCTGGCTCAGCAATTCTTTTCTTCTAGATCAAAACTTGCTTCCATCTCTATTCCTTCTTCAGACTCTACATTCAAAAATCTTTCTGCCGTGCACCAATATCTGTGAGACTTTCTTGTGAAACTTCCATCCTTCCCAGCCCTGCTGCCCCTCAGGATGGACCACTCCAGATCCCATGGGGAAGATGCACTCTGAGCGCCCTGGGCTGCTGGGAGCTTTCCTGGAAACCCAACCAGCCCAAACTGTTCCACATTCCATGGTTTTGTGTGCCGTTCACCAGGGCCAGGATAAACCCCTCTGGCTGTCCCCAGGCTGAGCAAACCCCTGACCCCCACAGCTCTCCCTGTCCCACCTTCTCTCTGAGCTTGCAGATGGAGGTGAGGGAGAAGCAGTGAAGGAAATGTGCAAAGGATGAAGTGATGATGAGTGAAACTTCTTGTTCATAATTAAAAGCGTGACATGGAAATGTGAAATGTCAAAAGGATCAACTTCAAAGCTGTATGAAATGAAACCCTCACTTTGATTCCAATATTGCTTTATAGAGAGAGACATAAAAAAAGAGCTTTCTGTGTAAATATTAGAATTACAAATCACAACTTTCATGATTAAAATCCTACTTGGAGTAGTAAAAAACCCCAAATTCATACATCTTCACGACTGGCAGAAGAGCAGATAAGATGGATTTTCTTGTTGCATCACAACATTGGCAAGTGGCACACGGAGCTGCTCAGCCTCCCCTCTCCCTCTGGATGGTGAAGCTGTGCCTGCTGCAGCCTTGCTGCCCGAGGGATCTGCCAGGGCACACAGCCCCCCTTTAACCCCTTCCTGCCCGAGGCATCTGCCAGGGCACACAGCCCCTCCCAGGGCACACAGCCCCTCCTGTGACCCCTCCTGCCCAGGGAGGGCTGTCCTGGGCACACAGCCCCTCCTGAGACCCCCTCCCCTGCCGGAGGGACGCTGCCAGGGCACACAGCCCCCCATATCCCCCTTCCCATGCCCAGGGAGGGCTGTCCAGGGCACACAGCCCCTCCTGTGCCCCCCCTGCTGTCCTGGGCACACAGCCCCCACATCCCTGCAGGTCCATCCCCTCTCTTGCTGGGCACACCTGCCATGCCCTGGGTTGCCTCTATTCCTGTTACATCCCAGCTCCCGAATTGTGCGGCTCTGAAGCCCTGTGGGGTTTGTGTTTATTCCGGGGTTACAAAAGCCACCCCAGAGCTGTGAGACTGCCCTGCTGTGCCCCTGTTCGGCCCCAGCACAGCCCTGGCTCTGCGGCTGCCCTGTCCTTGCTGGGTTTGGGTGCTTTTCCAGCGCCAGGGAGCATTTCTGGCCCTGTGTGTGCCCCCGTGGCTGCCACGGGCCCCAGCCAGGCTGGCTCCTTCTGCAGCCACATTGTGAACACGCTTCTGCTGCTCCTCGGAAATGCACTCTGATCTTCCGAGGAAAGAAAAGCCAATTAATTTTAAAGCAGGCCCAGCCATGGGTTTGCCTCTGAGAGGCCAAAGCAGCAAACCCTGAGTGCATTCCGAGGAGAAACCCCCGATCCTCTCACCCTGATGGAGCAGCCCCAGCTCCTGCCCGCAGGCCTCTGGCTGAGGGGATTTTCTGGGAAAGCTGTGCAGGAATTGAGGCACACCATGGTTACAGAGCAGGACACATGCCCACACTAATCTTCTGAAATCCTCACAGCGTTGCCGAGCCCTGCTGCCCGCGGCTGAGCTCCAACTTAGGCAAAGTGTAAAGGATCCCTCAGGTTCATGGAAAGAATTTCCATTGCTGCTGCGTCTGTGCTGAGGAAATTAACTCCTGGGCTAGTGGTCAGTCCAAGCAGCCAGACCTTTGATTCTTCTGCTGCTTCCACACAACAAAGGAACAAACAAATGGCTTTGTCTCTCCTTTTGCTTTCTCTCTCTCGCAAATCCTTGTGAGTTTTGGGGCTTGGGTTGTTTTGTGTTGTTTTTTTGCTTTTGTTTCTGATAACAAAGCACTGTAAGGTTTCCACATTTAATGGAAAACTCCACATTTGGGCGTTCTGTTTGTTTGCTTAGTTGGAATTCTCATTCCTCTGGCTCCAAACTGTGTCCCCATGTCCCACGCCCAGGGTCTGAGAGCTGCCACCCCTGCTGGCAGTGCTGCTGGTTCTGCTGCTGGGGTAACAAATGTTCATTTCTGTCCGTGTCTCGCAGCTCTTCATGGATCACTCTGCACGCAGAACCCCAGGAGGGTTTGGGCTGGAAGAGATCTCAAATCCCACCCATCCCACCCCTGCCTGGCAGGGACAGCTCAAATCCCACCCAGTTCCACCCCTGCATGAGGGACACTCAACCTCCTATCCCCCTCCTGAGCAGCTCAAATCCCACACATCCCCCTCCTACAGGGACAGCTCAAATCCCCCCATCCCACCCCTCATGGCAGACAGCTCAAATCCCCCCATCCCCCCCTCATGGCAGGGACAGCTCATACATCCACCCTGCAGGGAGGACAGCTCAAATCCCCCCAGTACCCTGCCTGCAGACACTCAAATCCCACCCAGTGCCACCCCTGCATGGCAGGGACAGCTCAAATCCCTCCTAGTGCCACCCCTGCCTGGCAGGGACAGCTCAAATCCCACACATCCCACCCCTGCCATGACAGGCACAGCTCCCACTGCCCCAGGTGCTCCAGCCCAGCGTCCAGCCTGGCCTGGGACATTCCCAAGCAGTTCAGCTGTGTCACCTTGCTGGGGATGAACTCCCTGGGGAAAGAGCAGGGAGCCTTTGATGGCAGGGAAAGAAAGAGCACCTGCAGCTGTGCTGAGCCAGAGCTCCCGGCCCTGCCTCGGCTCCCAGTGACACCTGCCTGAGGTGCCACCCCTGGCACACACCTTTCCTCTGGGAGCACCAGGGGTGTGCCTTGGACACCAGGTGTGTTACTGTACAGGAGGTGTGTTACCTGTGCAGGAGGTGTGTTACCTGTACAGGATGGATGTTACCTGTACAGGAGGTGTTACTGTACAGGAGGTGTGTTACCTGTGCAGGGGTGTGTTACCTGTACAGGAGATGTGTTACCTGTGCAGGGGTGTGTTACCTGTGCAGGATGGATGTTACCTGTACAGGAGGTGTGTTACCTGTACAGGATGGATGTTACCTGTGCAGGAGGTGTGTTACCTGTGCAGGAGGTGTGTTACCTGTGCAGGATGGATGTTACCTGTGCAGGGCTTGTCCTGGCACACCTGCAGTGCTCCTGCTCCGTGCTGCAGGGTTTGTCAGTGTTCCTGCTCCGTGCTGCAGGACTTTTCCTGGAGCACCTCTCTCCCTGGGCAGGTGGCAGCCCCTGCCCGTGGTGCCTCCCGAGCTGCTGCTGCTGCCTCACCTGCCTGGCTGCAGGTGGGTGAGCACAGGGACATTTCTGGAGCCTGCTCATTCCTCAATATCCCAATTCTACATGGAGCACATTGTGGGGAGCCTTTTGTTTCACTCCTGACCTCAAATGAAACGCAGGTCCCAGTGTGAGGCAGCACGTCAGGGCACACCTGTGTGTGAGCACAACAAGGATTCACTGGCTGTGTAAGACCTTCTGAAACCCTGACACCTGATTGCCATTGCTGCTTTCCACGCTGGCTGCTGCTCCGTGTTTTGTGCAGATGAGAGCCCAGCTCTGCTCACAGGCTCCTCAGGTTCTGGAATGTTCCATCAGGAGGGTGCAGCACACCCGTCCCTGCCTGCGGCCTGCTCGCGCTCCTGCACGCAGAGCAAGACTAATTGCTGGCAGATTTAGAGCAGCAAATGTGGAGATAAATTGAAAACTAGAGCTTCTTAGTCAGCAGAACACAATTATTTCAGAATGGATTATTTTGAGCCTTTCCATTCATTGTGAGTCCCATGGAAGGTGCCATGGTGGTGGGTTATAAACGAGCACTGCGGTCACCTCAGCACGGGGAGATGGATGGCCTCACACCTATTTAGCATTCATCATTTTACCAGTCTGAGGCAGAGGGGTTTACAACATCTCAGAAAGAAAAATTAAAAGTTACTCTCCAGAGCCTTGAATAAAATTCTCTAAATTATTTTCTCAGTGCAAGGAATTAATTTGTGCGGCTGGGGGTGGAGGGTGAACACTGATGTCCTGACAGCAGCAGGGTGCTCCTTGAGCTCGGGGGGGTGGCAATGTAGGGGCACAAAGAATCCTTTCCTTTTCATTCCACTGCTCCTTGGACACTGCCTCGAGGAGTAAATCCCCTTTCCTCACCTGTGGCTGTTGCTAAAAACCCCTGTCTGCTCTGCAGAACACTTGAAAGGTTTGGCTTTTGGCTCGTTGGGTGGGCTGGCTGGAGCAGGCCCTGAGCTGGGCCTGTCCTGCTGGGATGGGCTCATGGAGAGCTGGGCTGGGGATGCTGAGCCTGAGCTGGGGATGCTGAGCCTGAGCTGGGCTGGGGATGCTGAGCCTGAGCTGGGGATGCTCAGCCTGAGCTGGGCTGGGGATGCTCAGCCTGAGCTGGGCTGGGGATGCTGAGCCCAAGCAGGCTCTGCACAGCTCCACCCAGCTCAGCCCATCCTGCCCCCTCTGCCCAGGCCCAGCCAGGCTGGAGCTTCCCTCAGCACTGAGCTTCCACCAGCGGCAAGTGACAGGGAGAGAGGAAACAGCCTCAAGCTCACCAGGGGAGGTTTCCATTGAACATTAGGAATTTTTTTTCACAAGAAGGGCTGTCCAGCTCTGGCACAGACTGCCCAGGGCAGTGGTGGAGACACCATCCCTAGGAGTATTTAAAAACTATGTGGATATGGCACTTGAGGACATAATTTAGTGGTGAACATGGTGGTGATTGGACTCAATGATCTTACAGGTCTTTCCAACTTTAATGATTCTGTGATTTTGTAAATAACTCACTCTAGGAAATGAGCAAAATCCCTCCTCACTTCAAGATAATAAAAAAAAAATCCCCTTCTGTAAGCCGCAGTCCATTAAATGTTATCAATTTCCTGATCAAATATTGTTAGGAGAAACAGAATTCCCAAACACCAGATTGTTTCTCAAGGGGAAGAAGTGAAAACTGCTGGGCTGCTGGGAGGGAAGCCAGCAGGACAGCAGCTGCTTTCACCCTTAACCTTTGTAGCAGTGCCAGGAGGTTGTCCTGGCTCAGGAGTGCCCCAGGGTGTCCCTGGCTCCCAGGCGTCCCCATGTCCCTGGCTCCCAGGTGTCACAATGCCTCTGGCTCTCAGGTGTCCCCCAGGGTGTCCCTGGCTCTCAGCTGTCCCCGTGCCCCTGGCTCTCAGGTGTCCCCAGGTGTCCCCATGCCCCTGGCTCTCAGCTGTCCCCATGCCCCAGGCTCTCAGGCATCCCCAGCTGTCCCCGTGCCCCTGTCTGTCTCTCCTGCAGGGCTGTTCCCTGTCCCGTGGGAGCAGGGGCTGCACACACAGGAGCCCAGCCACAGGGCTCTGGCTCTGGCACTGCCCCGCTGCCCCAGCCCCAGGGCTGGCAGCCAGCAGGGCCCAGGGTGTCCTGGTGCTGCCCCTGCTCTGGCCAGGGCAGGACCTGCTCTGGTGACCATTCCAAGCCCTTGGGGCTGCTGGAGCGGGATGAGGGCAGGGACAGCCCTGGTGCTGCAGCCCTGCTGTGCGGCACGGTGCCATGAGGGGCTCGTTCCCCTTCCTGGTAGTCTGGCTGGGGTAAAAAATGCATTTTTTTGTTGGCTGGGACGAGCACCTCTGTAATTGATAAGGGGAGATGGGTGAGCAACAGGAGGCTGGGGTGGAGATAAGATAATATCAAAGAGCGGAACCAGGGGAGATTTTTGTCTCAGCTGTTTGTTTTATTAGGCTTTGGTTTGGGCCGCTAGTGCTCCTTCTGGGCTCGTTAACTTGTGAGAACCCTTCCCTGTGCTCAGGCAGGGGCTCAGCCATGCCAGGCTCTGCTCCTGGGGCAGCTGTCCCCGGCCTGGCCCTGCAGGGCGTCCCTGGTGGCCAGGCCCTGCTGGCCCGGGGCATGGAGCCCTGGCTGGCCCCGGAGAGGCAGAGCGCCGTGCAGAGCGAGGCTTTCAGGGCTAAATCACCCATTTGATCATCCATGAAGAATAAAGGCTTGTTTCTTGGTTGCTGGCTGCTCTGCCAAGAGGGAAGAACAAACAAACAGCAAACGAGCTCATTATTTTCTGCCGTGCTCTCGGAGATGAGCCATGGCTGGCTCAGAGGGGATGGAGCGCCTGCAGGGATGCTCTGCTCCTTCCAGAGGGCTCTTCTGCTGAGCCCCCGTTTGTGCTGCCTCCAGAAGTGCTGCTTACACTCGGTGCTGCCCGAGCACTGCAACAGAGAGAGAGAATATGGCACTGGGAGGATCCGGGGCGAGGAGGAGAAGGGAAACGATCTGCCTCCCGTTTGGCTGTGCATTTGTTCAGAACAGGAAAGGAAAGGATCTCTCCTGTTTGGCTGTGCATTTGTTCAGAACAGGAAAGGATCTCTCTCCTGTTTGGTTGTGCACTTGTTCAGGGACAGGAATGGATCTCTCTCCTGTTTGGCTGTGCATTTGGTCAGCGATAGGAAAGGATCTCTCCTGTTTGGCTGTGCATTTGTTCAGGGACAGGACAGGAAAGGATCTCTCCTGTTTGGCTGTGCATTTGTTCAGAACAGGAAAGGATCTCTCTCCTGTTTGGCTGTGCATTTGTTCAGGGACAGGAAAGGATCTGCCTCCCGTTTGGCTGTGCACTTGTTCAGGGACAGGAAAGGATCTCTGTCCTGTTTGGCTGTGCATTTGTTCAGAACAGGACAGGAAAGGATCTCTCTCCTGTTTGGCTGTGCATTTGTTCAGGACAGGAAAGGATCTCTCCTGTTTGGCTGTGCATTATTTCAGGGACAGGAAAACCTGTGTGTCCCCTTTGCATCACAGCTGGATGTACAAAGGCCATGGGCTGTGTCTGAGTAAAGGACATTTCCCTGAATGGAGCAGGATTCAAAAGGGCTGGGTGCTTAAAGAAGGATTTCCTGGACTCACGAGGAAGCTCTCATTAATTTGTGTATAAACAGAAATTCAGTTTCATTAATTAATACCAAACATATAAATACAAATAGGCATCAGAAAGGCAAAGTCAGTGTGGCCTGTTTCATTAACTCGCACCTGCGTGCTCAGCACTGCCTCGGAGGTGTTAAATTTCAGTCTAATTAACATAAATTGAATGTGAGCACAGGCTTCAGTGGAGGCACAATTTCACCTTCTGTGCACAACCCAATTAGTTTGTGGATCTTTTTGTCCTGAGTGTGTGTAATTATTTGGAGTATATCTATATTTTTATTTTCCAAACCCTCCCATGGCTCTCAGCTCCGTGTTTAATTATGGATTATGTGGAAGAGCAGTTCTACTAATTAAACTCTGTTTTTATTGGAAATCCACTATTTGTTCAGTGACCCCCAGTCCTTAGCACGGAGAAACAATAAACAGTTGTCCTCCAGTTATTATTTTTCTTGTCATTCATATTGGCTTTTTTTACATCAGATCTGAGAACACAGATATGGCTGATCTGGGTGCTGATGTGTCACACACCTGGCTGTGTGTCACACCTGTCAGTGTCACACCTGTCTGTGTCACACCTGTCTGTGTCACACCTGTCTGTGTGTCACCTGTCAGTGTGTCACACCTGTCAGTGTCACACCAGGCTGTGTGTCCCACCTGTCAGTGTCACACCTGTCAGTGTCACACCTGTCAGTGTCACACCTGTCTGTGTCACACCTGCCTGTGTCACACCTGTCAGTGTGTCACACCTGGCAGTGTCACACCTGCCTGTGTGTCACACCTGTCAGTGTGTCACACCTGTCTGTGTCACGCCTGCCTGTGTCACACCTGGCAGTGTCACACCTGCCTGTGTGTCACACCTGTCAGTGTCACACCTGTCAGTGTCACACCTGTCAGTGTGTCACACCTGGCTGTGTGTCACACCTGTCCGTGTCACACCTGGCTGTGTCACACTGGGCTGTGTGTCACACCTGGCAGTGTCACACCTGGCTGTGTCACACCTGTCAGTGTGTCACACCTGGCTGTGTGTCACACCTGTCTGTGTCACACCTGGCTGTGTCACACCTGTCAGTGTCACACCTGTCAGTGTCACACCTGTCAGTGTGTCACACCTGGCTGTGTGTCACACCTGTCTGTGTCACACCTGGCTGTGTCACACCGGCCTGTGTGTCACACCTGTCAGTGTCACACCTGGCTGTGTCACACCTGTCAGTGTGTCACACCTGGCTGTGTCACACCTGTCTGTGTCACACCTGGCTGTGTCACACCTGTCAGTGTCACACCTGTCAGTGTCACACCTGCCTGTGTGTCACACCTGTCAGTGTCACACCTAGCTGTGTCACACCTGTCTGTGTGTCACACCTGTCAGTGTCACACCTGTCTGTGTGTCACATCTGTCTGTGTCCCACCTGGCTGTGTGTCCCACCTGGCAGTGACAGGACCAGCTGGCTGTGCGCCCCGACCAGGGGGCAGCAGGCAGGGGGTGGCCGTGCCCTGCAAGGCCAGGACAGCCCCTTGGAAACCCCTGGGACTGCTGGGGCACGTTCATGTGAGCTCACCTGAGCCACCTGTGCCCAGCCCTGGGCACATCCATGTGAGCTCACCTGAGCCACCTGTGCCCAGCCCTGGGGCACATCCATGTGAGCTCACCTGAGCCACCTGTGCCCAGCCCATGGCACATCCATGTGAGCTCACCTGAGCCACCTGTGCCCAGCCCATGGCACATCCATGTGAGCTCACCTGAGCCACCTGTGCCCAGCCCTGGGCACATCCATGTGAGCTCACCTGAGCCACCTGTGCCAGCCCATGGTCTCTGTGAGCTCACCTGGCCACCTGGCTCCATGTGAGCTCACCTGAGCCACCTGTGCCCAGCCCTGGGAGGAGCAGATGGAGCTGCTGGAGAGAGCCCAGATGAGCCACGGGGCTGCTGCAGGGCTGGAGCCAGGCTGGGAGAGCTGGGAATGTTCCCCTGGAGAGGAGAAGGCTCCAGGGAGAGCTCAGAGCCCCTGGCAGGGCCTGAGGGGCTCCAGGAGAGCTGGAGAGGGACTGGGGACAAGGCATGGAGGGACAGGACACAGGGAATGGCTCCCAGTGCCAGAGGGCAGGGATGGATGGGGGATTGGGAATTGGGAATTCCTGGCTGGGCTGGAATTGCCAGAGCAGCTGTGGCTGCCCCTGGATCCCTGGCAGTGCCCAAGGCCAGGCTGGACACTGGGACACCCTGGGACAGTGGGAGGTGTGGCAAGGGGCAGAATGAGAGGGGCTTTAAGGTCCATTCCCATCCGAATGTTTCTGGGATTTTATGGCTTAGCATCCCTTTCCCTGCCAGGGGAACATAAGGACACCTGGGGGACTGACCATGGCAGTGCCAGTGTCCTGTTCCCCAAAATGTTATCTCCATTTCCTTTCCCAAAGCCAGGCAGGCTGGCAGTTTATTTTGCCCCCTTTCCCCAGTGTCAGACAGAAGGAAAGGTCCCGTGTGAGCACAGGGGCACGGGGCAGTGCTGGGAGGGCCCAGATCCTCCTGGGCTGGGACTGGTGGGAAGGATGAAAGTTTGACAAGAAAGTGTCACAGATGTGGGTGCTTGGCAGAAAGATTTTTGAATGCAGAGTCTGATGAAGGAATAGAGATGGAAGCAAGTTTTGATCTAGAAGAAAAGAATTGCTGAGCCAGCCTGACTGGATAGCCAAGGAGGCAAAGGGTGTGTTGGTTAGAAGGGGTTTTTATGGCTCAGAGCAAAGGATAAACCCACCCCAAACAAGAAGATGTTTGTACCAAGCACAAAGAGAGCACAGGCAAACAAGTCAGCAAATGTGGCGAGTAGAAAAAAAGGTCTCAGAATTTTCCACTGCAAGAAAACTGAAAAACAACTTCTGGCTTAAACTGTGATGTACTGACTTTTAGTGACTGGAGAGCAGTAACATGAATATGGTAATTACAGCAGTTATGATGGGCTGTAGGTAAAAGTTAAGGTGCAGATTGGTTCTGCTGTATGAAGATGCTCAGCACAGAAAAGTCTATAATGCATTGTGACCTAAACTAAGGGTGTGCAGGCCTGCCTGCAGCTGGAGCTGGCAGCTGTGGGCACAGCTCTGTCACCCACGGCCCTGGGCTGCTGGGACACCTTGGATACAATAAACTGCATTTGGGAGAGCCCCTGGAGTCCCACAGCTCTCATTCAGGCTCTTACATGGGACAGCAGTGGGGATGTCCCTGTCCCTGTCCCTGTCCCTGTCCCTGTCCCTGTCCCTGTCCCTGTCCCTGTCCCTGTCCCTGTCCCCAGGGCTGGCTCCATGGCCAGGAGTCCCCCGAGCTGCTCAGAGCTGCTGCTGCTGCTCAGCACAGCAGGCACTGCCTGGGGCTGTGCAGGATGAAACGCTTCTGTCAAACACCCGAGCACACGTCTCCTGAAATAAGCAGGGAATTTATTCTGTTCAGACAAATTTATTTTGCTTGTCCTGCGTTTATGTATCATGAATTACAAAGTGATACCAGGTTAAACCATTTGTTTTACTCAAGTGAGCTCTGCAATAGCGGTGAGTGTGATGTGAGGAGGGAAGGCTGGGGCTGAGGAGGAGCCCAGGGGCTCAGACTGCTCCTGGACAGCCTGATGGGGACAGGAGGTGGCACAGAGCTGGCAGGGACACACGGGCGGCACACCTGGCACCGCGGGCCCTTGGGGCTGAGGATTGCAGGGTTTTGTCTCAGGCTGAGCCCAGAGCAGGGGCTGCCCCCCCTGCCCCGGCAGAGCTGTCCTGAGGTGTCCTGAGCTCTGCCCCGCGGGGTGCCAGGGGTGGCTCTCGGGTTTTGGTTGTTCATTGCTGCCCCGAGATGTGCAGGATGTCTCTGTTTCAGCCCGCGCGTCTGAAGAACGAGTCAGAGCTCTTCAGTTTTTGGTCTCAAGGTTGTTTATTAATTCTTATGTCTATAAAATTTTCTTTCTGCCCAGCCGAGATCAGCTCAGCAGGGCAGCCACAGGCACTCTGACCACCCCCGAGGTGGTGTTGTCCTTTTATACTACAAACTATGTATATCATATTTACACTTAATTCCCAATCCCTATCACCTGTGTTAGACAGTGAGCTTCTACTCTAAACTGTCAGGATCCATCCTAGTGAACGGATGACCTGATGGTTCACAGGGGTGATCTCAGGGGGCAAAAGAACCAACACGGTACAAGGGGGTTTGCAGTGATAATCAAAACAAATGCACCTTTATTGAATGAGCACAGCAAAATGCGATAGAGGGATTAAGGGAGAGAAAAAGATAAAGAGAGAGAAGAGAGAGAGGGGGGATATAGCTACCAACATAGAGACAAAGTCCTTTGGTCCAGTCCAGTCGAGGATCTGCCTATCACGCTGGGGAGATCTCAAAATCTCTAGCTAACTCTGAGGTTTTTTACTGAAAATTGCGAGGGCGGGGGGAAACAGATACAATAAGGAATAGATGTAACAGGCAGTCCATGTTCTCAGCAGTAAACAAGCCATTGTCTTCTTGGTCCAGCGATCACAACCTGCCGGCAAACATCTCACTTTGGTCAGCTTGCCTCCCCCACACACCTGCCCTGGGCTGGGGGTTTCAGTCCCAGCCCTTGGAAGGAGCAGAGGGGCCTTTTCACATGGGGGTTTCATGTCTCAGTCCTTGGAAGAAGGAGAGAGGCCTTTTCACATGGGGGTTCCATGTCTCAGTCCTTGATGGAGAGGCTCCTTACATCTCAGTCTGTCTGTCACGGCGGTTGTAAAACAGGTGAGGGTCTTCTGTGGGGGGACCACCTGAAACTCAGGAGAAGTCCAGCCAGGCCGAGAGGTGGGACAGCTCCCAAGGCTGTTGTTGCAAACAGGACACGGTGCCCCCTTAGCACACAGCAAACAACACCTGTGAAAACAATAACTTAGCACTGTGCTCTCAGGTCTCAGGGCCTTTGGCATGTGACTTTCTCCTTCAGAGCCAGAGATTCTAGACAGGGGGGTCTTCTCTTCTGTGGTCCCCTAATGACAATTGTGAGGCAGATGAGGGAAAATTTGGACAGACTCTCACAAAACCAATCCCAAAGTGCCAGCATCACAGCAGAAGATGGAGACCAAGAAGAAGAAGAAAGGCTGGACACGCCCAGATTCCTCCATCTTGTCTCTATAACCCCCATTCCAAAAATCCTAAAATCTACATTTTCACCCTGTGACAATCTTATTATTATACCATTCAAACCTGTGTGACTTTCAGGTCCTCATGCAAAGCTGGTGATTTGCTCCAGGGGTCATAACCAAACCCGCAGGTGCTCTGGGCTGTGTGCCAGGGTCTCCAAGCCCCCCGGTGGGGTCCTTGGCAACTCTGGGCACCTGGAGGGATGTGCTGAGTTCTGACAGGTGGCACCCCCAAAAACCGACAGGTGAGCAGCCAGGGATGGCACACACATACTGCCCTGTCACCAGGGACAGCCACACTGCCACCAGGGACACACAGGTGTGTCACCAGGGACACACAGGTGTGTCACCAGGGTCACACAGCCACTGCCACCAGGGACAGCCACACTGTCGCCAGGGACACACAGGTGTGTCACCAGGGTCACACAGCCACTGTCACCAGGGACACACAGCCACACTGTCACCAGGGTCACACAGCCACTGTCACCAGGCACAGCCACTGTCACCAGGGTCACACAGCCCTGGGCACTCCTGACCCATCCCTAGGCACTCCTGATCCATCCCTGGGCACTCCTGACCCATCCATGGGCACCCCTGATCCATCCCTGGGCACTCCTGATCCATCCATGGGCACTCCTGGTCCATCCATGGGCACTCCTGACCCATCCCTGGGCACTCCTGGTCCATCCCTGGGCACTCCTGACCCATCAGGGGATAGCTCACCCCCTCCAGCCCCCAAGGTGTGCCCAGTGCCCGTCCCTGGTGCTCTCCTCCCTCTGAGCCAGGGACAGGGATGCTCTGATAACAACAGCAGCAGAGCCCAGCCCGTGTCCCCTCTGCAAGGAAACCCTGCAAGGACAGAACCCAGAGTGTCCCAAGCTGCAAGGACCCACAGCCCGTGGGGTGCAGCTCCTGGCCCTGCACAGACACCCCAGCAAGCCCAGCCTGAGCTGGGCACTGCCCAAACCCTCCCTGAGCTCTGGCAGAGTCAGGTCCCAGCTGTGAGGACACAGCTGGAGCTGTCCCACCCCAGGGGAGTTCAGGGCACCACGAGGAGCCCCCAGCACTGCCCTGAGGGCTCCCCTGCCCCTGTGCCCCTGCCAGGCCCTGCCCTGTGCCCCTGCCAGGCCCTCGTTCCCCAGGAGCAGGACAGTTTTGATCCCATGGGTGCTGCTGGGAACAGACTTAAGGAGTATTGGAAAAGCTGCTCTATTCAATAGCAGTCCCACTGAAGAGCTGCAGTGCAATTCTTGCTGGAGTGTGGTTCTATGGGAATTAAGCTGTGATAATTGATGAACCTTCCCAGCGAGGAGAAACCCGCTCTGCTAATGGCAAAGAGAAACCGGAGCTTTCCTGTGCTCGGGAAATGGTTTATTGCCCAGTCAAAGTACACAGGCAACCAGTCAGAGAGAGGACAGGCTGTGGGGAGAGATCTGAGCAGCACAGTTAGTGCTGGTCTGGCTGCAGCGCCTGTGAAGGGCAGAGTCAATCCTGGGATAGAATTAAGCTCCAGTTCCAAAGCCCAAACTGAAATTGCATTTCCTGCCCTGCTGTGCCCTGTGCACGTTTCCCCACAGCACAGTGAACACGTGTGCTGCTGCTTCCCATCAGATCCTGGCTCCAGGGGCTGCAGGGACACACCTGGACAACAGCGAATCTCTGCAAAACCTTCCCTTGGGGGTGAGCAGGCATGGCCCTGACTCCTGGGATATGAGAAATAGAACATTTATTTCAATTTATTTCAATTTATTTTATAATTTTATAGAAAATTCCTGAAGTTTAACAGAAGGCTCACATAGGGTGTGCCTGTGTGTAAACTTTGAGCTATGAAATGTTGACTTAGAAATGCTATAGAATGACAGACTTCTTCTCCTTCTTCTTCTTCTTTTCTTCTTCTTCTTCTTCTTCTTCTTCTTCTTCTTCTTCTTCAGAGAGAAATTGAACTAAAAACAAGTTTCAAAGGATAGTTTTGTGGAAAAGAGTAGGTATTTCAAAGTAATGGAGCTATAAAAGATGTACTGCAGGGTATTTTATTTGGGGCAGCCGAATTGGAACGTGCTACTCCTTCAGACCACGGCTGAAAGGTCTCCCTTGCTTTGCCCCTGGCTGCTGGGTGGGGATCTGAGCACTTAGCCACCCCTGTGGGAGCACACCCCTCCTCTGGTGTGGGGATGACGGCATGGTTGTGGGAATCCATAAATCAGAGGGGTTTGGGAAAGCTGCAAAAGGCCTCAGAGACAGCAGAACTGGGATTGGAGCTCAGCAGCAGCCATGAGATTGGTCAGCAGAAAAATTATGTAAAATGTAGAAAAGTAAGGACAAATAGAACAACAGTCTGTGTATTAATGCTTGTTTAGAATAACTCCCTAAGCTGCAGAAAAGTTTATCTAGCAAGATATTAGGGAGTTCTAAGCTTAATAATGGAGCTCTGTGCATTGTGTTTGAAGGCTCACAAGCAGGTGTTGTATTTGAAATAAGCAGGCATTGTTTAACCAAAGGTACCTGTGCTTACAGTGATTGGATGGAACTCCTGTCAATATAGAATATCTATTATATAGATATAAATACTGTCAATGTGCTTTTGCTTTGTGGGATTGGTCAAAAAACTCATAAAGTGAGTTGTGCCATTGAGTTCTTGGTCTGCTGCCTGGGATGTGAGCTGCTGGCATCTTCCCATTGTCACAGCCATGGAATGAGGCTGGTGCTGGAAAATCAAGCAGCTCAAGGGCCATGGGCAGGGCCATGGGGCTATGGGGCTATGGGGCTATGGGGCCATGGGGCTATGGGGCCATGGGCAGGGACATGGGGAGGGCCATGGGGCTATGGGGCCATGGGGCCATGGGGCTATGGGGCTATGGGGCCATGGGGCTATGGGGCCATGGGGCTATGGGGCCATGGGGCCATGGGGTCACGGTGCCATGGAGCCATGGGATCATGGGCAGGGCATGCCTTGGGAGGTAAAAGCAGGTATAAAAGTCACCCCAGAAGGAGGGAGCTCAGGTCCTGCACAATGAGGTGGTTTTGCCTGGGTTGAGGGCTTTTGACAGTAACAACAGAGGCAGTTTGGGTTTCATTCCAGCTCTCCAGCAGGATTCCCAGGTGTTGGGGATATATCCCTGAGAAAGAGCATTCACAGAAACCCACTGGCAGTTCCCCTGCATTTCCTCCTCTGCTCACAGCCAAGGCTGCCTTGCACTGACCAGGGTGGGGCTGCCCCTGTGCCAGCACACCCCTGTGCCAGCACACCCCTGTGCCTGCACACCCCTGTGCCGGGACATCCCTGTGCCTGCACACCCCTGTGCCAGCACACCCCCATGCCAGCGCACCCCCATGCCAGCACACCCCTGTGCCACCAGGCGGCACACTGGGCTGGGGCTGTCCCACCCTGGTGGCACCAGCGTGGATGGATCTCGTCTGCAGTCCTGGCACCTGATCCACCATTCCAAGGGCATCACCTTGCTGCTTTAAACCTGATTTCTCTCAGGAATCTTGGAATATTGCCTGCTGATCAATAAAAACACAATTGTGCTTCCACCCAGCCCCATGGCAGCCAAGGGCATCATGGCCTCTGCTTTCCCCCACCTTCCATTCTTACACCCAAATCCCACCGTTCTGTCATTCTTGTTAAAAGCCACCACCAAATGGCTGAATGACCTTTAGAATATCCCTCCCAACACAAACTCTTCTGTGGTTCTGTGCCCAGAGCCCATCAGATCCTGCTGGTATTTGAATGCAGTGTCAAAGGAGACAACGTTGAGCCTAAAGGATGCAGAGGCAGAAGCTCCTCTTGTGAAACAATCTGTCTCACTCTTTAAAGCCTCAGTGACTGGCAGATTAAAATGTTATTTTGTGCCCTGTGTCTGGAAGGGCCAGTCACAGTGACAAGAGTGGCCTTGTCCCAGCCTCTGCCGTGGCTCTGGAGCCTTGCAGGAGCTGTGCACGGCACTGAAGGAAATGCTGTTTGCTGCATGTGCTCGCCTCCCTTGGGCTGACCCAATTCACACCCATCCCTTTTCTACAAAGCTTCCTGCCCTGGGCTGGGTGCAGGCAGGAGGAGCTGCTGCTCCCCTGGGACAGCAGTGCCAGGGCAGTGCCAGGGCAGTGCCAGGGCTGTGGGGCAGTGCCAGGGCCCCATGGGGCAGTGCTGGGACCATGGGGCAGTGCCAGGGCTGTGGGGCAGTGCCAGGGCAGTGCCAGGGCCATGGGGTGTGCTGGTGTTCGCAGGGGCCCCAGGATGAGGGAAGAAATGAGGATCTGACTCCATGTTCCAGCTGGCTGATTTATTATTTTATGATATATATTATATTAAACTATACTAAAAGAATAGAAGAAAGGATTTCATCAGAAGGCTAGCTAAACTAAGAATAGAAAAATAAGAAATGATAACAAAGGCTTGGGGCTTGGACAGAGAGTCCGAGCCGGCTGACTGTGATTGGCCATTAATTAGAAACAACCCCATGAGACCAATCACAGATGCACCTGTTGCATTCCACAGCAGCAGATAATCATTGTTTGCATTTTGTTCCTGAGGCCTCTCAGCTTCTCAGGAGGAAAAATCCTAAGGAAAGGATTTTCCATAAAATGTGTCTGTGACAATGGGGCAGTGCCAGGGCTGTGGGGCAGTGCCACGGGGCAGTGCCAGGGCTGTGGGGCAGTGCCAGGTTTGCAGAGCAGGGTGTCACACCGAGCCCACCCCCGTCTCCAGGGGCTGCAGGGCTGGAAGAAGAGCCAGGCGTGTTCAGGGTGAGGGGTGCCAGGGCACAAGGGGTGCCTGTTTGCTGTGGTGCCCATGAGCTGAAGGAGCCAGCTGCAGGAAACCAAAGGGCACAAATCCCTCTCATCTGAGGGTGATTTTCCTCCATTAAATCCTGTTCTGGGCGGAGGATGCAGGGGCAGCCTGCTGCACTGCAAAACAACAGCCCATCATTTGTAATCTCAGCAGCCATATGGCTTGTGTTTGAAATGGGGGCTCCCCACTGCCTTCAAAGGCCCCAAACCAGCAGAAGGTTCAGGAATGTCCTTTTCAGCAATTCCAGTTTGCTGTGATTTTAATAATGCAAATGTTCCCTGAGGTTTGCATCACCACTAACTCAGAATCAGAGACAGAATCACTGAATCCTTCAGGTTGGCAAAGTCCTCTCTGACCACGCAGTCCAACCCTTCCCCAGCAGTGCCAAGGCCACCCTGACCATGTCCCCAGGTGCCACGGGCACAGGGCTTTAACCCCTCCAGGGATGGGCTCTCCACCCTGCCTGCACTGGATGACCTGGGGTCTCCTCCAGCCAGGTCTCAGGATGGACGTCTGGATCACACCCAAGGCAGCTCAGCTGCTTTAGAAGGCATAAAATCAGCAGGATGGCTTCTGTGCTAGTGTTGGAAACAGAAAAGTTTTAATAAAAGGCAAAATAACAAAGCTCTTTACAGAGAAAAACCAATCTAGGTGCAAGAGGTTCTTGCTCCTGGTAAAACACCTCACAAAAGCCATTAGTTTCGTTGTTCTCTTCTTTTTTAGTAAATTACTCAGGCAGGACCTTCTGGCTCCTGTCCCATTGGCTATCCTTAGGTTTGAGGTGAAGTCCCCAAGGTCCTATGAGGTGTCTTTTTACCCAATCGAGGAGAGAAACTTCTGGGCTTTTTCCCTTTTTAGGGAGAAAAGGGATAATTTGGTCACTCTGTCACCAGGGGTCACATTCCTGTACTGGGGAACCCCTTCCATGAAGAAATTTCCCCAAATATCCAACCCAAACCCCTTGGTGCAACTTGGGGCTGCCTCCTGTCCCCCTGAGAGCTGCAGAGCTGTCCCAGGGCCTGGCAGGTGCCCATGGGGACAGGGCACTGCTCCCGTGCCAGGTGAGGAGGGTGGCATTGCCTCCCTGCTGGGGTAAGGAACAGAATGGGAAATACGCCAATCATTTGGTTTTAAAATTGTAAAAATTTAATAGTAATAAAATGGTTATAAAAATAGCAATATAATTAGAGTAATAATAATGTGGACAATTTGGATTAGGACAATATGAGACAATAAAAACAAAGAGTAATGGACAGTCCAGGTACCTTTTCTGGGCAAAATAAGCCCGAAAAAGGCCCCACGTTAACAGAGGATTAACCCTTAAAAGCAACAGCCTGTTGCATATTCATACAGCTCATCCATGATGCATAAATTCCATTCAAACACAGGATTCTGTCTGGGCAGTGTCAGCTTCTTCCTCTGGATCCTGACGGCGTCTCCAGGGCTGAGCAGGCAGGAAGAAGTTCGTTTGTTCTGATCATGGAGCAATAAATTCTCTTTCTCTGAAAGATCCAGGTGTCCTGTGGCTGCTATCTGGTGCAATGAGTACCTCATTCCTTTCTTAAAAAATATCCCACTTACACAGTTCCTATTTTAACTACAAAAGTTACCTTTTAACTACAAAACCACATTTACTACACTATTACAATGTTAATACAGCACTACTAATCAATACAACAAAATGCATATAGCAAATATCTGCACAGAGCCATATAATGTGCACTTTTCACAAGAATTTACATTTTCAAAGCAGGTTCCCAGAATTAGGTGAAATGGTGATGCCGTTTCCTGGAAGGCTCTGGAATGAAATCTGTCCGTCAGAAGGAAATCTGTCTGTCATGGCAGAAGCACAGAGGCAGGAGGGAGGTCAGTGCCACTTTACTGCAGAGACAAGGTGCCATGCCCCACCCTGACCCCCCCACACGCAGGGCGCTGGAGCTGCTTGGGTTTCTGTGCTTGAGATGACTCTTGAGGTGTTGGAAAGTCTTTTCTTTTCCCAGCCCCACAACCAAAGAAGAAGTCAAGATTCTTTGGTTCTGCTTCTCAAGGTTGTTTATTTTTTCTTATTTATTCCATTTTCTCTCTGACCTGCTGAGGTCTGTCCAGCAGGTCGGGTTGTGGCACAGTCCCTGCCCTTGGGGTGGTGTTGGCTTTCATACTAAAAACTACGTGTACTTTATTTACAATAATGTTCCGATACCTATCACCTGTGTTAGACAGTCTGTCTCTACTCTAAACCAATCCAGAAGTGCCACCATCACAGCAGAAGATGGAGGACAAGAAGAAGAAGAAGGACAGGACACACCCAGATTCCTCCATCTTGCCTCCTGAACCCCCATTCTAAATTCCCAAAATTCTGCATTTCCACCCTGTGACAAATTCACTGTCATTCTACTCAGACCCCTGTGGCTTGTAACTCCTCACACAAAGTTGGGAATTGTTTCCATGGGCTAAAATCAAAGGCACAGGTGTCTGTGACTCCGTGCCAAGGTCTCTGAGCCCCTGCCAGGGTCTGGAGTGCCCCAGGGCAGCCAGAGCAATGTCCTGGGTTCTGACAGAGCTGCCATTCCCAGGGAAGTTAATTAGCAAACACAGCATCAGACACACCCCTTGTGCAATCAATAACATGGTGTGCGTACTGCACGTGCCTGAATTATTACCATCATTTTAATGCTATTAAACCCATTTATTGCTGAGTTTCTTGAAGCACGGTGTGGGGCTGCTATAATAGATGCTTATATCATGCTGGAGAAATTTTGATAGAGGACTGATTAAAATAGAATAAATTGACATTACTGCCCACAGAAATGGACAAACAATATGATTTCTCCCACTATTGTAGCCAGAACTTCAAGAGTTTCAGTCTGGCTCTATTTCACATGCCACTGGGGGCAACTGGCCAGTGCATTCCACAGGATTTGTCTCTGTTCAGTTCTGTGAGGTGAGAATAAACAATTATTTAATCAAATATAAAGGAAAGATTTCAGTCTCATTCATTTTCCCCTGTCCTCTCTCTTTTTATGTGTGAATAGGGCTAAATAATTCAATCAGACTCTTAACATCTGCCTGATCTCTATTAAATTGTCTCTGTTTTAGGCAAAAGCTTTCTGTTCCTATGAAACCTTCCCTGAATCAAATTAATTCCTACAAATCCGCTATTTTTTCATTTTAATAACAATTTCCAAGGTCACAGTGGCTCCTGCTCAAGATTCCTGTTGGCCTTTCAGCCAACCACAGTGAAGAAAAGCCATCCTCTTGGAAATCATCAGCCCCAGGAGAGCTCAGAGCCCCTGGCAGGCCGAGGGGCTCCAGGAGAGCTGGAGAGGGACTGGGGACAAGGCATGGAGGGACAGGAGCCAGGGAATGGCTCCCAGTGCCAGAGGGCAGGGATGGGTGGGAGATTGGGAATTGGGAATTCCTGGCTGAGCTGGAATTGCCAGAGCAGCTGTGGCTGCCCCTGGATCCCTGGCAGTGCCCAAGGCCAGGCTGGACATTGGGGACACCCTGGGACAGTGGGAGGTGTCCCTGCCATGGCAGGGGTGGCACTGGGTGGGTTCAATGTCCCCTCCCACCCAGACCAGTCAGGGATCCTCTGATTCTCTCTGTCCTGCTTGGAGATCTGTGCCATTCCTCCTTCTGGGGGAAAGCGCAGTGAAAAGGTGTTCTGGGAGAGGAAGGGACAGCGGAGAAGGCGAAGGCGAAGGCGAAGGAGAAGGAGAAGGAGAAGGAGAAGGAGAAGGAGAAGGAGAAGGAGAAGGAGAAGGAGAAGGAGAAGGAGAAGGAGAAGGAGAAGGAGAAGGAGAAGGAGAAGGAGAAGGAGAAGGAGAAGGAGAAGGAGAAGGAGAGGTTTAAACTGTTCTGGTTACTTCACAGATGTTTCTGTGGGTTTAGTTAGCAGCAAGGTCAATGCTGTGTCCTTGCCAGAGGCTGGCTCCTGCCTGTCCCAGTCTGTCCCTGCCCGTCCCTGCCTGTCCTCCCCTGCCTCTGCTTTCCCTGCCTGTCCCTGTTTGCCCCCCAGCACACTGCTGGGGGCTGGAGACCCAGGGCCCTGTTGGATTTGCCTTGTTGGATAATTGCAAAGCAGACAGGATTGCTCCCAGAGGACTCCAGTGCCATCTCCTCCCCTCGCCCTCCCCTTCCAGCAGCTCCTCACATCTGTCAGCATGAGCTCGCTGCTTCCTAAATCATTCTCAGATTTGGTATTAATTTTTTAATCATCTGCATATGAATGATTAATAAATGTTTAAGAGCTCATAAAATATTCACCGTGTTTCCCCACATTCGCTATCACTGCTGGGCATGAGGAATGGCTGCACGGCTGCCCAGGGCAGCCTGGCCCTGCCTCACCATCCCTGCTTTCCAGAGCAGGCATCTGGGCATGGAAAACCAGGGGGGGAGTGCTGGGCAGCTCTGTGAGCACTGAGGCACAGCAATGTTCCACTGCAATAACCCTGTGACCGTGCTCACAGGGGTCCCAGGATGAGGGAAGAGACGAGGATCTGACTCCATGTTTCGGAAGGCTGATTTATTATTTTGTGATATATATTATATTAAAACTATACTAAAAGAATAGAAGAAAGGATTTCATCAGAAGGCTAGCTAAGAATAGAATAGCAAAGAATGATAACAAAGGCTTGTGGCTTGGACAGAGATCCTGAGCCAGCTGGGCTGTGATTGGCCATTAATTAGAAACAGCCACATGAGACCAATCACAGATGCACCTGTTGCATTCCACAGCAGCAGATAACCATTGTTTACATTTTGTTCCTGAGGCCTCTCAGCTTCTCAGGAGGACAAATTCTAAGGAAAGGATTTTCAATAAAGGATGTCTGCGGCACAACCCAGCTGCACAAACATGGTCCTGGCCAGGCTCTGAACCTCTGCAGGGAGTGGGAGCAAGGAGAGCAGGATGTGCAGGAGTCCTGTGGAGCTGCTCCATGGGAACAGCCCTCCCTGAAATGGCCAATCTGCTTAGGACTGCTAATGTTCATCCTTGAATGAGAATCACAAAACCACAGCGTCGTCTGGGTGGGAAGGGACCCAGAGCCCACCCAGTGCCACCCCTGCCATGGCAGGGACACCTCCCACTGTCCCAGGGTGCCCCAATGTCCAGCCTGGCCTTGGGCACTGCCAGGGATCCAGGGGCAGCCACAGCTGCTCTGGCAATTCCAGCCCAGCCAGGAATTCCCAATTCCCAATCTCCCACCCATCCCTGCCCTCTGGCACTGGGAGCCATTCCCTGGCTCCTGTCCCTCCATCCCTTGTCCAAAGGGGGGCTACCAACTCCCCACCCCATAACCCTGGGGCCCTGGGGCAGTTTCTGCCTTGGGGTGCTGATCACAGAACCCATCCCATCCTGTCAGAGTGCTCCAGGTGCTTTCTGTGGCCCCACAGCACTGCCCTGGACCTGCTCTGAGCCACAGAACCATCACAGACCAGCCCAGCAGAAAAACACCTCTAAGACCACCAAACCCAACTCCAGCTGAATGCCCACTGACCCATGTCCCCACTTCTGTTTGCTTTCTGAGCCCTTCCAGGGATGGTGGTCCCACACTGAACCAGGGATTCTCTCCTAAGGGAGCAGCCTGGCCATGAGAACCCTGTGGAACTGGGAGCTGCCGGCCCTGAGGAGCTCTGGGAACCCCTGCAGGTCTCAGCTGGGCTGCCTCAGACACCACAGATGTGTGCAAGAGCCCAAAGTGCCCCACAGGAACAAGCCTTGGCCATGGGATCTGCCCCGAGAGCCCCAGAGCTGCCCCTGCTCTGGGGGAGCAGCACAGTGTGGGAAATAGCCAAGGTAAGAAGATTTCAGACAGCTGGGAATGCAGGCCTTGGAGAGAGAAGGAGCACAGAACCAGCTGCAGCTGCATCAAACAATAGCTGGAGTTTGGCTAAGTTACACCTCAGGACTGCAGGAAAATGTGCTTAGCAAGACACAGAAGGTTTTAAGTTAATAATGGAGTGCTGTGTGCTGTTAATAGAAGGCAGACAAGCAGGCATTGTGTGCAGCAGGTGTATGGGTGCTTTCAGTGACTGCCTGGAACAATAGTCTGTGAGCTTTAGCAATGTGCTTGCGGCTGGAAAGATTTTAAAATGCTCTGTACTAGAGAAATCTTTGGCTGCTGCTGGCTGTACGTGAGCTGTGCCATTGTCTCCACCATGTGATGGGGCTGATGCTGCAATAAAGCTCAGAGAGAACACCCCAGCAGTCCTGTTCATGAAAGAGAGAAAATATCCCACACACAGAGAACAGCACGGGTGCTGCACCTCCCCAGCCTGTCATAGCTGCAGAGGAACTCATGGATGGATAAATAAAAGCATGAGGGAGGGCTTTGGGTGTGATAACGTCCCGGGATCTCTGCTGCTCACAGTGACCCTGACATGAGTACCAGTCTCTTTTCCCAGTCCTGCTGTCGAAGAAGGAGTCAGGATTCTTCTGGTCTCGTTCTCAAGGTTGTTTATTATTTCTTATCTATAAAATTCTTTCTCTGGCCTGCTGAGGTCTGCTCAGCAGGACAGTCAGAGGCACTCTGACCGCCCTCGGAGGCAGTGTTGTCTTTTATACTGAAAACTATGTGTACAATATTTACCATCACTTCCCAATACCTATCACCTATGTTAGACAGTGAGCTTCTACCTTAAACCAACCCAAAAGTGCCAACATCACCCAGAAGATGGAGGCTAGGAAGAAGAAAGAAGAAGGACAAGGCACACTCAAATTCCTCCATCTTGGGACCCCAAGCCCCCATTCTAAAAACCCCAAAAATCTATTTTTCACCCCATGACAAACTAACTATTATTCTACTTAAACTCCCTTGGCTTGTAATTCTTCATATAAAGATGGTAATTTTTTCCATGGATCAAGATCAAAGGCACAGGGGCCTTGGGCTCTGTGTCAGGGTCTCTGAGCCCCCTGGCAGTTGACTGGAGCCATCCAGAGCACCCAGAGGGATGTCCTGGGTTCTGACAATAACGTTTCCAAAGGCAGCACCAAACATGCCCCTTTTTGTGATAAGCAGATGCAGACAGGGCTGAGGGGGCAGGACTGGCACACCCAGTGGGCACAGCCTTGGGGCAGTGCCAACCCCCACACTCCCAGCCACACAGGAACTGCCCTGAACCTGAATTCATCCAATTCAGGGGACTTAGCCAAGCAATTGTGGCCTTTTATAATATTACACAGGACAACCCAAACACAACCCAAGCAAGATTGTTAGGAGTGACTTTTCTTCTAAAAATTCATTTTTAAAAGGTATTCTTTAATAGGAAAAATCTCATGGCAGAAGCACTGATAATTCAAAATCTAAGTATAAAAATAGCTGTCTCTACCTGGTGGAACAGCAGGGTGGCTCATTCTCTGGTGTTCAGGGTCAGTGCCTGCTCAAAGTTCTAGCAGATGATTAAATATGTACAAATAAAAAGGGCCAAGCAGAAGAGTTTCCTGTGTGTCTGTTCAGTCCGTGTGACACTGCAGCCAGGGGAGGTGGCACCTCTCCTGCCCAGCTGCCACCACCAGGCCAAACCGCTCTGAGGCAGAGCTGGGTGTGCCTGCTTGTGTCTCTGTGAGGGTGAGACTGTTCCCCTGTCCCTGTGACCCTGTGCCTGTCCCCCTGTCCCTGTCACCCTGTCCCTGTCCCCATCACCCTGTCCCTGTCCCCGTGTCCCTGTCTCTGTCCCCCTGTCCCTGTCCCCCTGTCCCTGTCACCCTGCAGGGGGACACAGCCCATTTCAGCAGGCACCTGCTCCAGCTGCAGCTGCAGGGACGACCCAGGACTGCTCTTCCCATGGCAAACCCAACTGCATCTGTCTCCTATTACAACCAAAAGACTGCTGCTACTTCATTTTATTGGTTTTAGTGATTTTTTTCCTATTAAGAAGATTGTCTATTAAGCACAAGAAGCAATACTCTATATTAATAAATAAATATAAAGCATTATAGAAGACAAATCTCAACAACCTCCCATCTGATATCACTGGCTTTTTGACTAAAATAATATTCCTCAGAAGAAAAAAAATAGAAATAAGATTTATTTATGGATAAATGGTATAGAAAAAATATTTTTCTATATATATTCTATATATATATATTTATATATTTTAAAATGGTAAATTAAAAAATAGAAATAAGATATATTTATGGATAAATGGTAGATTTATGTATGGATAAATGGGATAGAAAAAATATTTTTCTATACATATTCTTCTATATATATTCTATATATATTTACATATATATTTATATGTTTAAAATAGTAAATTAAAGAAATAGAAATAACATTTATTTAGGGATAAATGGTAGATTTAGTTATGGATAAATGGTATTCCCTCAAAAACACACTGAATTTTGGTTTTTAACATTTCCCTTGGATCAGAGCTGCCCTTCTGTTTGTCAATACAGGCAGCCAGTTCAATTATTATTTATCAAGGCTGCAGGGATGACAAATGGCTTTGCTTACTGCTGGATTTCTTATCTTTGGCAACTCAGAGTATCAATTACTACTATTAAAAAGAAATAACTGCCCTGAGTGACAAACCAGCGCACAATCAAACTGTACGTAATTGCAGCCAGCACATTGCATTATGTCACATTATGTCCAAAACAGGAATGTGAACGGTGAACTGAGAGGCAAAGGCACTCCTGTGCTTTGGCAGGGGAATGAAGGGTGTGCGCTAAAGCCAGGGACTGGGAATGGGGTACAGGGACAAAACAGTGACACTGCAGTGCAGCAGCAGCAGGGAGCCAGCCTCGGCAGCACCTGGGGAAGGAGGGCTGGGCTGGAGCCACCTGCACAGCCCTGCACAGCCCCCACATGCCAGGGTGTCCCAGTGCCCAGCCTGGCCTTGGGCACTGCCAGGGATCCAGGGGCAGCCACTGCTGCTCTGGCAATTCCAGCCCAGCCAGGAATTCCCAATTCCCAATCCCCCATCCATCCCTGCCCTCTGGCACTGGGAGCCATTCCCTGGCTCCTGTCCCTCCATCCCTTGTCCCCAGTCCCTCTCCAGCTCTCCTGGAGCCCCTTTGGGTGCTGAAGGACTGATTTAGGTCACCCCTGAGATAGGGTCTCTTTGAGCCAGGTCTCATAAGCTCTTGGAGATCTGTATTACACTCAGGATAGCTCAGCTACCTTAGAAGGCATAAAATCAGCAGGATGGCTTCTGTGCTAGTGTTGGAAACAGAAAAGTTTTAATAAAAGGCAAAATAACAAAGCTCTTTACAGAGAAAAGCTGAGCTAGGTGCAAGAGGTTCTTGCTCCTGGTAAAACACCTCACAAAAGCCATTAGTTTCTTTGTTCTCTTTTTTTTTTAGTAAATTACTCAGGCAGGACTTTTTGGTTCCTGTCCAATTGGCTATCCTTAAGTTTGAGGTGAAGTCCTCCAGGTCCTATCAGGTGTCTTTTCACCTAATTGAGGAGAGAAACTTCTGGGCTTTTTTCCTGTTTAAGGAGACAAAGGATGGTTTTGTCACTCCATGAACAGGGGGCACATTCCTACACAGCCCAGAGCCTGTCTCCCCTGGGCTGGCCCATGCCAGCTCTGTCAGTCTGTCCTCACAGAGAACTGTCCTTCCCTCACTGTGTGTCCTGCTGGCCCTGGGGCACCCCCCGACCCCCAGATCTATCTGCAGATCTATTTAAAAAGAGCAGAAGGTAGATCTTTCTTGGGTTCTCTGCTGCTCACAGTGACCCCCAGATGTGTCACAAAGTCTCTTTTCCCAGCCTGGCGCTCAAAGAAGGAGTCAGAGCTCTTCAGTTCTCGGTCTCAAGGTTGTTTATTGTTCCTTATCTATAAAATTCTTTCTCCTGTCCAGCCAAGGTCCACTCAGCAGGACAGTCAAAGGCACTCTGCCTGCCCCAGGGTGGTGTTATCTTTTTATACTGCAAACTACATGTACAATATTTACAATTACTGCCCAATACATATCACCTGTGTTAGACAATGAGCTTCTACTCTAAACCAATCCAAAAGCGCCAACATCACCCAGAAGATGGAGGCCAAGAAGAAGAAGGAGAAACGCTGGACATGGCCAGATTCCTCCATCTTGCCTCCTGAACCCCCATTCTAAAAACCCCAAAATTTTACTTTTTCACCCTGTGATAAATTCACAATTATTCTACTTAAACTTTCGTGGCTTGTAATCCTTCATATAAAGGTTGGTAATTGTTTTTTCCAAGGGCTAAATCAAAGGCACAGGGGTCTTTGACTCCATGCCAAGGTCTCTGAGCCCCCTGACAGGGTCTCACATCCTCCAGGGCAGCCAGAGGGATTCCCTGGGTTCCCACCGATCTTTGCCCTTCCCAGAGGAATTCCCTGGTTTCCCACAGATCTTT
Source organism: Camarhynchus parvulus (assembly GCF_901933205.1). Taxonomy (NCBI): domain Eukaryota; kingdom Metazoa; phylum Chordata; class Aves; order Passeriformes; family Thraupidae; genus Camarhynchus; species Camarhynchus parvulus. Next base: position 61,603,477 of record NC_044575.1, on the reverse strand, counting down.
GTCCTTCTCCTTCCTTTCGCTGGCTCCTGGCAGCCCCAGGCTCCCTCAGTGAGGCAGGGCCGTGTCCTCAGAGCACCTGCACAAAGCAGCCGCCCACCGTGGGCTGTGTGGAGCTTTTCAGAACATCCCGGGAGTTCCTGTCTTCAAAGATGCTTCTACAGCTTGTAAAAGATTAAAACTAAAAGCACTGGAGCAGGAAGGAAGGACGCCTGGCTGGTTCCATGGCATGCACGGAGCACGGTCCCTCCGGCCTGCGACACTGGGGGAGCTATCTGAGAGAGAAAAGGGGGGCTGGGACAAATTGTGACCGTGTTCACAGGGGTCTGAGGATGAGGGAAGAAACAAGGATCTGACTCCATGTTTCAGAAGGCTGATTTATTATTTTATAATCTATATTATATTAAAACTATCCCAAAAGAATAGAAGAAAGGATTTCATCAGAAGGCTGGCTAAGAATAGAAAAAGAAGGAATGATAACAAAGGCTTGTGGCTTGGACAGAGAGTCCGAGCCAGCTGGACTGTGATTGGCCATTAATTAGAAACAACCACATGAGACCAATCACAGATGCACCTGTTGCATTCCACAGCAGCAGATAAGCATTGGTTACATTTTGTTCCTGAGGCCTCTCAGCTTCTCAGGAGGAAAAACCCTAAGGAAAGGATTTTTTATAAAAGATGTCTGTGACAACAAATGGGGAGAAATACCCCAGGAAAGCACTCCTGTGCCTGCCCCAGTGTCCTGGGCTGGCTATGTGATATTTGTATTTATTTGTATTGCAGCAGTGTGCAGGTGCACCAGCCTCCTCTGGGGCTGCCCCTCTGCCCCCTCTCCCGAGCTCCTGCAGGCAGCTCCTGGGCACTCACACCATAAACCCAGGCTCTGGCTTCTCACCCTCCCTTTTTCCCCTTTCCAGACCTGAGCTCATGCATTTCTGGGTTGGTGCTGAGCTCTCAGCCACCCTTTTCCCAGCACTACCTCAAAAAGGATTTTCCAGGCAGGAACAGAACACCTTGGAGATGTTTGGAGGCCCTCATCCCACCCTGCACCGTGGGTTTGCAGCCCTGCACCAACTACCCCAGGAGGCTCCTACGCCAGGAACAGAACACCTTGGAAGTGTTTTGGAGGCCCTTTATCCCACCCAGCACCATGGGCTTGCAGCCCTGCACCAGCCAGCCTGGGAGGCTCCCACTGCCAGGAACAGAACACCTTGGAGGTGTTTGGAGGCCTTCATCCTGCCCTGCATGAGCCACCCCGGGAGGTTCCCACTGCCAGGAACAGAACACCTTGGAGGCCTTTTGGAGGCCCTCATCCCAGCCAGCACTGTGGGCTTGTGGCCCTGCACCAGCCAGCCTGGGAGTTTCCCACTGCCAGGAACAGAACACCTTGGAGATGTTTGGAGGCCTTCATCCTGACCTGCACCGTGGGCTTGTGACCCTGCACCGGCCACCCCAAGAGGTTCCCACTGCCAGGAACAGAACACCTTGGAGGCCCTTTTGAGGCCTTCATCCCACCCAGAACCGTGGGTTTGTGACCCTGCACCAGCCAGCCCAGGCGGTTCCCACTGCCAGGAACAGAACACCTTGGAGGCCCTTTTGAGGCCCTCATCCCACCCCACACTGTGAGTCTGTGACCCTGCACTGGCCAGCCCAGGAGGCTCCCACTGCCAGGAACAGAACCCCTTGGAGGCCCTTTTGAGGCCCTCATCCCACCCTGCACTGTGGGTCTGTGGCCCTGCACCAGCCACCCCAGGAGGCTCCCACTGCCAGCCCCCCTCTCTCTCAGCTCCCTGCTGCTCCCCCAGCCCCCAGGAGCCCGGGTTTCCCAGCACAGCAGTGCCTCATCCCTCTGAGGGGCATTTAGCACCAGGGCAGCCTCTCAGGGGGCTGTGCTGGGGACATGGCCATCCTGCCATGCTGCTGCCTCTCCTCCCCACGATCTTCCCCCTGCTTCCATTCCACAGTGTCCTAGGGTGACGTTGTGATGCCTGTATCCCCAGTTGTGGTTCTGTCCATGCTGGATATCATGTTCTGTGCCTTCAAGGCTGGCTCTGAAGAGCGAATGTTTTGTTTGGTTTTGCTCTCAGCCGCTCCCCCACGGCTGGCGGGACACACAGACAGGGCAGCACATGGTGCTGCTTTTGCTTTTTGTTTTGCTTTTCCCTTTGCTCTTGCTTCTGCTTTGCTCTTGCTTTTTGCTCCTGCTCATTAGTTAGTTTAGCTAAGCAGTCCAAATTTTCCCTGGACTGTTTCTCCTTTCCCTTTTTTGGCCCAACTCGAGCCTGCTCCGGACTGGGGCCTGGGAACCCCGAGAGTTTGCACCTTGTGGCTGCAGCAGCTGCCCCAGCACAGGAGGGACTGAGAACAGAGCGACCACCCCCAGAGAGACTTTCTGAATTTGTCATCATTTCAGAGCGGTGACAGAGTGGTGTCACCTGGTATTGTTCATTGTGTGTGCTGGGGGTGCTGTGCCTGGCAAATAAACAGGTTCTGTGTGCTGGGGGTGCTGTGCCTGGTAAATAAACAGGTTCTGTGTGCTGGGGGTGCTGTGCCTGGTAAATAAACAGGTTTTGTGTGCTGGGGGTGCTGTGCCTGTTAAATAAACAGGTTCTTTCCACTTCTCTCTCAGGAATCCTCCCTGAACCGGCTGAGGGAAGGGTTTTGCTTTCTGGAGGGGCCCCCTTTTGGAGATTTTCTCCCAAATTTGCCCTAAACCAGGACACACAGCCCTGCCTGGAATGGGGAACAGGCACCACCCTCACCCTGTCCCAGCCACTGCCTTGGGATCTTCTCCTTGCCTACGTCCACGGTACTAAAAATAACCCTGACGAGCTCATTTAATTTTAGCCTCTGAGTGTCTGTATGAATATTTATAATGCTCCATATTAGAAATGCTGAAAAGTTCCAGAGCCTGAGAACACGGCAGCAGACCCTGGGGAATAGAGCAGCTCTTCCTTTTTTCCTGTCCTATTTCGAGCTGGTTTCACACATGCTGCATTCCCGATGTGAAGTCTCACGCTGCATGTCTCAGCTGCTTAAAGCACTCTGTGATGTTCTGTGCCTGATGAACACAGACCCAGCTCCCATGCAGGAGAAGGGAGTGCTTCCAAAGGAATTCCCTGTGAATTTGTGCAGGGAGAACGAACTCACTGAAGTGCTTATCTGTTCATGTCTGGCTTTCATCTGCTTTTCATTTCAAGGCCAGGTTGTTGGAGGAACCTGCTGGAGTGGAAGGCGTCCCTGCCCATGGCAGGGGATGGAACTGGATGATCTTAAGGTCCCTTCTATAATTCTACACTTGTAGAATTAATTCCCCAAATAATGAAAACAATGTTTTCTCAGTTCTCACCTTCCCAAGCCCAGATTTCCATGCCCAGCCTCAGATAACCAAAACCCTCCCCGCTCCCCAGGACTGGAGGCACCCAGGGTCTCTTGAGAAGCTGCTGCACAGGGGAGCTCTGGCTGTGAGCTCTGGCCCACAGTGAGCTCTGGAGCGGTGGGAAGAGCCAGCTCACCGCCACAGCCCCCATTGAAAATCACCACTTGCAGAGCACCCACTTAACAGGGCTCTCTTGCAGTTCAGGGCAGTCAGCCCTGCAGGCTGTGTCTGCAGGGTCAGTGACCACAGGCAATGGTCAGCAGCTGCACGGTGTCTCCAGCAGGAGAAGAGGTTTCACTGCAGCCAAGAGCCCTGTGCACCTGCACTGCTGATTCACCATTCAGCTCTGTCATCAATGCCATGCACACACACTGCATGAGCAACTTTTCTCCCTGCCAACGCCATTTTAGTGAAAGCGCTGTCATCCCTGCAGGCCCTGAGGCTGAAGCCCATCCGTATCCAACGGGCAGTTCAGCCTCCCTCAGTACTGCCCACTGCCCTGTCCATCGGACCATGCTTGTCACCCTGCCCATCCCTGCCCATCCCTGCACCCCATCCTCCTGCCCCATCCCTGCCCATCCCTATCCATCCCTGTCCATCCCTGCCCATCCCTGCCCATCCCTGCCCATCCCTGTCCATCCCTGCCCATCCCAGATCCTTCGTGTCCCTGCTGAAAACGCTCCTGGCAGAGGGGGGCTGTGGAACTCCTCCCTGTTACTGCCTCAGTGTTGTTCCTCCTGCTGCAGGGAGCCCAGGAGGATCAGCCTGGCTGAGGGAGGGTGTAGAGTGGAAGTGGCTTTGAAAAGCTGCATTCCAGCCTCTCCTGTGGAGCAGAGAAGGCACACAATACAGAAAGGAAGTGAGCAGCTGCCAGGCTCTGTGGCTCTGGCATCAGAGATGAATGAAGAGGCTCAGCAGGTCCAGGGCAATGCTTGGGTCACCTCCCTTGCACCAGGTGCAGGATGGGGGGGCAGCATGGGGGAAAGAGGCAGAGGTCTGATGCTGCTCCTCCTGTCCTCTGCCTTCCTCCAGCCCGAGCACGAGAGTAGCTGCAGAATCCGGGTCAAAAGGAACTGAGATGAGTCAACCTCTGATGCCAGCAGGAAGGCAGAGAAAAAGGCAGCTCTGAGGGGCCCCCCAGCTGCTGTCCTTCAGCCCTCCCTCAGCAGAGCATCCTGGAAGGGTGGCATCCCTCTCGTCCCTCCTGTCCCCACGTGCCACTAGCTCGGGTATTTGGTAGTTAATTGCTGCCCCGAGATGTGCAGGATGTCTCTGTTTCAGCCCGTGTGTCTGAAGAACGAGTCAGAGCTGTTCAGTTTTCGGTCTTGAAGTTGTCTATTAATTCTTATCTATAAAATTTTCTTTCTGCCCAGCTGAGATCAGCTCAGCAGGGCAGCCACAGGCACTCTGATCGACCCTGGGGTGGTGTTGTCTTTTTATACTACAAACTGCACGTACAATATTTACAATTACTTCCCAATACCTATCACCTGTGTTAGACAGTGAGCTTCTACTCTAAACCAATCCCAAAATGCCACCAACACAGCAGGAGATGGAGAACAAGAGAAGAAAGAAGGACTAGACATGCCCTGATTCCTCCATCTTGCCCCCATAACACCCATAACAAAAATCCCAAAATCTACATTTTCACCCTGTGATAATTTTATTATCATACTATTTAAACTTCTGTGACTTTCAGGTCCTCATACAAAGCTGGTAACTTGCTCTAGAAGTCATGACCAAACCCGCAGGTGTTCTGGGCTGTGTGCCAGGGTCTCCGAGCCCCCCGGCGGGGTCCTTGGCAACTCTGGACACCCGGAGGGATGTGCTGAATTCCGACCCCTCCTCAGCACTTCTGCCTGCTCATCCTTCTGCTCTGCCACAGCCGAGCTGGCACCCAGCAATGTTTTCCTTCTGGTGCTCTCAGAGACATTGGAGCACTTGAAGTGCCATTACTGCTGCTCTTAAGAGCTCCAGGTTTCTGTACAATGAGGAGAATCAATACAAGTACTGCAATAGGTGATGACCTCTCTATAGCTTTAGAAATTCTACATCCTTCTCCCTTCTGTGCTTTTCATAATGTCTAATTACCTGATCTATAGCCCCAAACAGGAATCAATGGGGCTGTATTGCAACAAATTATTGTGGATTCTCTTAAAAAAAAAGGTTCAGAGGGTGCTATTGAGTATGACACTTCCAATTATATAAAGCAAATGAGCTTTCCATGGGAGCTGGAGAGCTGGGAGCCAGTTCATTACCAACGGCTCATATTCCACTAGCAGTTAATCTCTACTTCAGGACTTCCCCCTGCTCCTTCCAGGGAGGCTCTGTGTCCTCAGCACTGTGCCTGGACCTGCAGAACTGGGTTCCAGCTGCAGAGCTGTGTTGTGTTCCAGCTGCAGGGCTGTGTTCTGTTCCAGCTGCAGGGTGTGTTCCAGCTGCAGGATGTGTTGTGTTCCAGCTGCAGGGCTGTGTTGTGTTCCAGCTGCAGGGTGTGTTCTGTTCCAGCTGCAGAGTGTGTTCCAGCTGCAGTTGTGTTCCTGCTGCAGGGCTGTGCTCCAGCTGCAGGGTGTGTTCCAGCTGCAGGGTTGTGTTCTGTTCCAGCTGCAGGGTGTGTTCCAGCTGCAGGGCTGTGCTCCAGCTGCAGGGTGTGTTCCAGCTGCAGGGTTCTGTTCCAGCTGCAGGGCTGGGTTCCAGCTGCAGGGCTGTGCTCCAGCTGCAGGGCTGTGCTCCAGCTGCAGGGTTCTGTTCCAGCTGCAGGCCTCTGCTCCAACTGCTGTTGTGTTCCATGAGGCACACAGGGAGAAATCCAGGATTTTCCTGCAATGTAGCAAATTGCTGTGCCTGGAGAAGTGGGGTTGTTAGTGATTTGCTGCAGTGACTCAGTGCCTGCTGGACACCAACATTCCCCCTCCAAAGAATCCCATTTTCACCCAGCCCTTCTCCCCTCACTCACAGCCCCACACTGCATCCTGGCTGGATCTAAATTCTGTTATCTAAAACCAGGTGCCAGTCTCACCTCACCGAGAAAACATGTCTAGGAGGAAGTCAGATTGAGTTCTGGATCGTAATAACCCAAAAAAGCCGGTTTTCAACATTTCCTGCTGTGGGTACCTTCTGTGCCATGCACTGTGACCTGAAGTGTGACCCTGAGCCCCTGCACAGCTCCCAAGCCTCGGAAACAGAGCTGAAGGGTTTCACCCCTGCGCTGCTCCTGCTTCATCTTAATGGAGAAACTTTCATTACTTTGGTTCTTCTCTCAGACTGTCTTTGCCACCCTCCATGGTCTCTCTCTCTGTTTGTCTGTTGTGCTTGAAGATCTGACACTGCTGGAACCCAGCTGAAAGGAAAAATTAGGAATGTGAGCACACTTTAATCACCCAGCTACTGTAACGAGTGGGGACAGACAACAACGGAGACAACCAACCAGAAGAATAACTGTGCTTTTAATGTTTCTATGGAAATTTATGGAAAGGAAGTGTGATGCACAGGCACACCACCTCATCTGGTATGCACAAGGCGCAACATGCTGAGCTGCTAATGAGGTAGCAATTTGGAGGGTTGGGAAGTGCTGGCTATGCTTTGTGCCCACGAGAATCAATGAAAACTGATGAGTGAAGGTTTACAAAACTCGGTGTAAGAACTACAGGAGCTTTGTGCCCGGATGGAGCGGCAGAGCTGCCAGCAGAAGCTCAACTCCTCACACAGCGTTTGGAGCAGCTTGGGTTTTTTCCTGAAGGTACAGCAAAAAGACATACCTGCTTTCCATTTCAGAGCTGGATCTTCATAAATATTTTAATTTGCCAAGTGCCTGCTATTTAATGCCTGCACACCAAGGAAATGTGAGTGAATATTGCCTCAGACGAAGCTCTTGGAAAACAAATTTGGGCACCTTTGATTGCCTGCCCCGCTGTGGAATGAAGGGAGCGTTACCCAGCGTGTCCTGTCTGTTGTCAGCAAGCAACACTTTGGGATTATTTGTATTTGAAAAAAACCAACCTCACCACTCAGATGAGTACCTCTGAAGACAGAAAGTTTTGCTTTTGGCTATTAAAGGAGCAGAATAAAATAAATCACTTATGCTGAATAAATCATTATTCTGAGTTACACGCAAGTGCTCCTCGGCGCTGGCTCCTGGCTGAGACAAGTGGGACACGTTCGTGTGACTCTACTGTTGAATTTGCAGCCTGAATCTGTCCCAAGGGCTTCCCAAAAATAACTGTGTTGAATAACTGGGTTGAAAAACAAAGACAGGCAGGACAAAATCCAGAGCACACAGCACTGCAGCCTCTGCCACCTATCCTGTGCTGCAGTGAAGGTGCAACGGCCAGCAGTGCAAGAGGGCAGAAAGCACAGAATCACTGCATCCCTGGGGCTGGAACAGGGAGTGCCAGCTGTGCCCAATGCCCACCCTGTCCCCAGCCCAGAGCTCTCAGTGCCACCTCCAGGGGACACCTGCAGGGATGGGCACTGCAACCCTCCCTGGGCAGTGCCAAGGCCTGAGCCCCCTTTCCATGGGGAAATTCCTGCTGTGCCCACCCTGAGCTGCCCTGGCCCAGCCTGAGGCCGTTCCCTCTGCTCCTGTCCCTGTTCCCTGGAGCAGAGCCCGACCCCCCCGGCTGTGCCCTCCTGGCAGGAGCTGTGCAGAGCCACAAGGGCCCCTGAGCCTCCTTTGCTCCAGGCTGAACACCCACAAATGTGGATGAACCTTCTCCCACCCGAGTCCCTGCGGATGGAGCCTCCTCTGCCCTGTGCCCACTCAGGATGTGTCCAGCCCCAGCCCCTGTGTTTTGCCCCCAGTACTGCTCTGGGGCAGGAGCAGTTCAGAGCAGGTCAGTGGGGTGAGGTGACCGCTGTGCCCTTGCTGTGCCTGCTGTGAGGCAGCCCCTGCACGAGACACATAATCTGCATTTATTTCAGCCCTGGATCAAGGGAAGGCATCCATAAACCCGAGTCCTTGTGGGTTCTGGGCTGATGGAGCAAACAGAGGCTGTCCCTGGCTGGAGGGAGCAGAAAGCTGCTGGCAAAGAGGTATTAACTTCACTGTGCTGCATTTTATGAGGCAACAAAGAGTGTCTTGGTTCTGTGCCGTGAAAGTAAATAGAACAGTATTTCAGACCTCCTTATTCAGTTGTCCAAATGCACATAACCGATTTTTGCAGATAGGGATTTATGTTCTCTTGTCAGCATCTAATAAAGTAGAGCAATTGTGCCTGCCATTTATTTCAGTGCTGTTGCCTTTAGCTCGGCCTCCCTGTGTACACTGAGTGCTGCCTGCTCTGGGGGCTGCCCAGCCCCTCATGCCTGCTCAGGCTGCTCCAGAGCACACCCAGGAGGGTCTGGAGGTGTGAGAGGTGCCCAGGGAGGGTGTGCAGAGGAGAGCATGGGAGGAGCGCCTGAGGGAGCTGGGAAGGGGCTCAGCCTGGGGAAAAGGAGGCTCAGGGGGACCCTGTGGCTCTGCCCAGTCCCTGACAGGAGTTTGTGGCGCAGCCCACCAGCTGCTCGCTGTGAGATGAGAAATCCTGGGTGTGCAGAGCTGTGTTGGGCAGCTTGCACCCTGCCCTGGTGGGCTGCAGAGGGACCCTGGCAGTGCCCAGGTGGGCAGGGCTGCAGAGGGACCCAGTGTCAGGTGCAGAGGGACCCTGGCAGTGCCCAGGTGGGCAGGGACGCAGAGGGACCCAGTGTCAGGTGCAGAGGGACCCTGGCAGTGCCCAGGTGGGCAGGGATGCAGAGGAACCCTGCAGGTGTCAGGTGTGGAGGGACCCTGGCAGTGCCCGCTGTGCCCACCCACCCATGTAGGGCTGCCCTGGAGAGCCCTGGGGAGCCCTGCTGGCCCCTGGGCAGTGCGGGCTGGCAGGAGGGGCTCAGTGGGCTGCTCGGGCAGCCAGCAGATGCTGCCCATGTCCCTCCTTCTCACCCCACACCCTGGCGAGCGCTGGGCACTGTGGGTTTGCCCACAGGCCGACTCCGTGCGTGGGCAAGCTGGGAGCCAGCGCGGTCCTCTCGCTACTCTGCCAGCATAATTCAGCAAGGAAAGAGGTTCCTCTGCTTCAGTGGCAGTTTTTAAAGATTTTCTTTTTCATGTTTTATTCATCTTGAATTGGAATTTCAGCTCCCAGTTCCTCGAGAGGGAACACAAATCGATGCGGACGAGCAGCGGCCGGTCCGGCCCCGGGAGTGCCTGTGTGAAGAATTGCTCTGCAGAGAGCGAGCAGAGCAGCTCCTGAAGCCCTGGGGCTGCTGTCACAGGCTGGCTTTGGGCTGTTTGGCTGCTCCTGGTGCTGCTGGCACTGTGCTGGTTCTGCACCCTGTGAGCGCTCCCAGCCGTGGCCACTGCTGGCCAAAGATCCGTGCTGGGCACAGGCTGCTGTGGCACTGTGGGCAAGAGTGACTTTGGGAGTCATTCTGCTTTGGATTGCCTTCCCCAGGTCCCAAAGGAGCTGAGGGCTGCTGGATGACACGACAGTTTTGTTGAAACACTGTGATTTTGACTGTGACGCATTTTTCAGAAAATGCACATTTTTCATCCTTCCAATATCCTCCCACCCAAATTTCCTGACAGAAATGTTTTGGACTCGCATCTTGAAGATTGCAAAAAGAAACCAGTGTTGAAATATTGAACCTTTTCCCTATGCACATGTTTATTTATGTGCTTGACACGAAGTAGCTTGACAAAAATCTTGTCGCTTGTTCCAATTGAAATGCACATCCCAAGTGTTTCTGCTTTCCATTAACACCTGGGAGAGGGAAAGGCTGAAATGTTGACTCTTTTGTGGTTTGTTTCATGGAGGATGGGTTTGAAACACAAATAAGGAGGAAAAAAGAGAAGAAGCCACGCGTTTTGAATACCAGCTGCTGTAAAATCCAGGGTTAAAATGACCTTGTGCCTCCTCCACTTGCCCATCTTTATTCACCAAGAACAAAGAAAGAACGACAGGGCTCCGCACCCTTGACTGCAAATTCAAGCCTGTAAACAAACGGAATATATTTCACATTTTAGCTGTTACAGTGGAATGAAATCCTGAACTCCATTTCCCCTGGTTTTGGATGTGCTATAAATGGAATTGCCCGCTGGAGGAGAACCTGGGGGTTGGTGTTTGTCAAACACAGGGAGATCCTCCCGTGTGTAAAATCAACCAAATGACAACCGAGCGCTGAAGGTCTGTGTCCTTCACAGCAGGAGGACTGCAGGGACGCTGGAGGCTCTCCCAGCAAGGATGTGCAGGGCAGAGCCTCAGCTCACCTCAGCAGGGACACACCGAGCTCCTCCTGCTGCTGGGGAAACAGCGCAGGGAAACACAGGGCTCCAAAAGAGCTAATAAAGCGATAAGGGACATTTATAGTGATAATTTGGTGCTACTAAATATATAAATTTATTTTCTGTTTTTAAACTCACAGTTTATTTTTAACGATGGCAACAGGCTCCATTATGAAAGTTACACTGATATTTATGAATCTTAACATGGAAGAGAACATTGCACTGAAAACAAATGTGCTAAGGGTAGGATTTTTCTGTGGAAAGCTATAAACAGCTTGCAAAATCTACCCATTTTAGCCTAGATCCTCATAAATGAAACAGTTTGGGCAGAGAACCGTAGGTGCACCCTCAGGTCAAGCAGCCCTGGTCCTGCCAGCAGAACGTGGCACGGTGAGGATACAAACACCAGTGTCTAGGGAGCTGCAGCAGCACCCTCTGCCCGTGGCTCTTTGGGGTTTTTCCTCCCAGCTGCCTGTCCTGGTTTAGGGCAAATTTGGGAGAAAACCTCCAAAGGGGGCCCCTCCAGGAAGCAAACCCACACAGCCCCTCCCCACAACCAGGTCGGGAAGGATTCTTGAAAATGGAAAGAACCTGTTTATTTACAGCACAGCACCCCCAGCACACAAACCTGTTTATTTAAGGAAACACCAACAAACCTGTTTATTTACCAGGCACAGCACCCGTACACAAAACCTGTTTATTTACCAGGCACAGCACCCCCAGCACACAAAACCTGTTTATTTACCAGGCACAGCACCCCAGCACACAAAACCGTGTTGCACAGCACCCCCAGCACACAAAACCTGTTTATTTGAGGCACAGAACCCGCGCACACAGAACCTGTTTATTTACCAGGCACAGCACCCCCAGAACACAAAACCTGTTTATTTACCAGGCACAGCACCCCCAGCACACAAAATGAACAATACCAGGTGACACCACTCTGTCACCGCTCTGAAATGATGACAAATTCAGAAAGTCTCCTGGGGGTGGTCGCTCTGTTCTCAGTCCCTCCTGTGCTGGGGCAGCTGCTGCAGCCACAAGGTGCAAACTCTCGGGGTTCCCAGGCCCCAGTCCGGAGTAGGCTCGAGTTGGGCCAAAAAAGGGAAAGGAGAAACAGTCCAGGGAAAATTTGGACTGCTTAGCTAAACTAACTAATGAGCAGGAGCAAGAGCAAGAGCAAAGCAGGAGCAAAGCAGAAGCAAGAGCAAAGGGAAAAGCAAAACAAAAAGCAAAAGCAGCACCAGGTACTGCCCTGTCTGTGTGTCCCGCCAGCCGTGGGGGAGCGGCTGAGAGCAAAACCAAAACAAAACATTCGCTCTTCAGAGCCAGCCTTGAAGGCACAGAACATGATATCCAGCATGAACAGAACCACACGGATGGGGATACAGGCATCACAATGTCACCCTAGGACACTGCCCGTGGCTCTTTGGGGTTTTTCCTCCCAGCTGCCCCTCTTGCTCCAGCAGCTCTGTCCTGCTGCTCGTGGCTGCTCCTGGTGTCTTCACAGCCATCAGTCACATCCCCAAGTCAGCGACTTTTTCTGTGCTGAACAAGACAGAAACTTTTTCCTACCCCTTGTAAAACACTCCATCCACACTCTTGTCACTTTTTACCCAGCTGTCTTCAGCTGCCATCAGATTTTTCCCCCCTGTGCAAGTTCATACATTATTCCAGATGAAATTCCTCCACGGATTTGTGCAGCAGCATTACAGGGAACATGTCCTGCCTGCCAGTTCCCACAAAATGCTTTGCCTGTTTACAGAAGTCTTTGCTGTGAACATGAATCTGCTCTCGAGCTCCTCAGGAGCCCAGCAGGGCCAGGATCCTATTTTAGCTTAATGGATGCTGACATCCCAGCAGTGAGAGCTCAGCATCCAGCATCCAGCATCCAGTAGCTCTCCTGGAGTGCATTTTGGGGTCCCTCTAGTCCAGATTCCTTCTGCAGGCTCACTCTGCTGCACGGATCCCAGTGCAGCCTCACAGCAGCTCCTCAGGGCCCACGTGTGCCCGTGTGTGTATCCTGCCATGCCAGGCAGCCACCATGTGCTCAGCACTGCCAAACCATCATTCTGGGGCTGAGGAGATGGGGCAGTGGTGCAGGTATCTTAGCTGATTAGTTTTCAGAGAGGGCACTGGGTGTCTGCAGTGAGTGCTCCAGCCCTCCCCACAGCTGGTTCCAAGGGGTGCTGTGGGAGCCCCAGGAGGAGCAGGGATGGTGCAGAGCAGCTGCTTCCTTCAGGAGAGATGTGGGAGATGCCCTGGGCACTGCCCAGGCACATTGCTGGCACAGTACCAGCCTTCAGACTGTGCAAGGCACCCACCCTGCCCAGCCAGGCACTGGCACCATGACAGATCCATCCCACACTCCTTTTCCATCGTGACAGCACCCTCAGGGAATGCCTGTCCCACTCCATGCAGTGAGGAACTTCAGAGAATCGCAGAATAGTCTGGGTTGGAGGGGCCTTCCCGTCCCATCCCATCCCATCCCATCCCATCCCATCCCATCCCATCCCATCCCATCCCATCCCATCCCATCCCATCCCATCCCATCCCACCCCTGCCATGGCAGGGACACCTCCCACTGTCCCAGGGTGCCCCAGTGTCCAGCCTGGCCTTGGGCACTGCCAGGGATCCAGGGGCAGCCACAGCTGCTCTGGCAATTCCAGCCCAGCCAGGAATTTCCAATTCCCAATCTCCCATCCATCCCTTGTCCCCAGTCCCTCTCCAGCTCTCCTGGAGCCCTTCAGGCCCTGCCAGGGGCTCTGAGCTCTCCATGGAGCTTTCCCTTCTCCCATTTGGAATTCAGCACTTAACTCTGAGCTATCTACAATGTAGTAAGATTAATTTTCCCTGCTGTCCCCAGCAGTCCAGTGAGCTCTGAGGCTGACCAGGCTGGCAGGGTGCCCTGGCACAGCCCCAGGCTGGTGGCTGGCTGTGCCACCACCTCGTGGGCAACTTGTCCCTGTTGTGCTGCAGAGCTGGGGTTCCTCAGAAATTGCCTTGTGTTGCCAAATAAATGAAGTAAAAAGAAGATTTCTGTGGGCTGCACTCTGGTATTGTTTTCAGTGAAAACTTCTTTACAATATTGGTTGTGTCTTGAAAGTAATTAATTTGGCAGGAAGTTAAAAAGAGGAAAAAACAGAGAGATTTGAAGGCTGGTTTCCAGTTCTCATTGCTCTGTCTTTATCTCTCAAGGAAAGACTGCACACAGGTGTCAAACGAGAAAGCTGCTCATAATTACACTCCTTAAACACTTAATAACATTTTCTTAAATTAATATATTCCCCATCTGTGTAGCATTTCAGACATTCAGCTCATAACATTGCCTAGTTTATCAGTGTCAAATGACACATCCCCGACCCATTGGAGAATATTATCAACAGATAGAGGCTCATGCCTGTTATTGCTCATCCAGCTAACGAGTGGGATCCGAGCTGCAGCTATAATTAATACCAGACCTTGGAGTGGGGATCTCACTCAGCTTCATGCAGAAACACTGTGCAGGGATGAAGGAACCTGAGTGCCCCCGTGCCACTGGAGGAGGCTCACGGGGCTGGGCCAGCGGCAGCCCTGAGGGACAGCCCTGCCCCAGGATGGGCCTGAGGGACATCTGTCTGTCTGTCCCTGTGGGACATCTGTCTGTCTGTCTGTCCCTGTGGGACATCTGTCTGTCTGTCCCTGAGGGACAGCCCTGCCCCAGGATGGGCCTGAGGGACATCTGTCTGTCTGTCCCTGTGGGACATCTATCTGTCTGTCCCTGTGGGACACCCCCCGAAATCTGTCCTGTGGGACATCTGTCTGTCTGTCCCTGTGGGACACCTGTCTGTCCCTGTGGGACAGCTCTGCCCCAGGATGGCCCTGGGCACAGCCCGTGGTCCTGCTGAAGGCCAGGAGGAATCACAGCACCCCAGGATCCCTGGGGCTGGCACAGCCCTCCCAGCCCAGGGAGTCCCAGCTGTGCCCAATGCCCACCTTGTCTCCAGCCCAGAGCTCTGAGTGCCACCTCCAGGGGACACCTGCAGGGATGGGCACTGCAACCCTCCCTGGGCAGTGCCAAGGCCTGAGCCCCCTTTCCATGGGGAAATTCTCCTCGAAGCTCCCCTGAAGAGCCAAGGGCTGGGCATTGAAGGCCTCTCATTCCCTTTGCTGACCTGGGGAGGGCAGCCCATGGTGCCAAGGGCTGGCACAGCGCAGGCTGAGTGCCTGCATGGCCTGGTGGCTGCACCTGCAGCATCTGCCCTGCTGCCAAGGCTCTGAGGGCAAAGGAACCCTGGGACCAAGTGTGCTGACCCCCTGTGCCATGGTGCCACAGTTGAGATGGACACAGCCTGGGGGACATGGAGAGGCCAGGGATGGACAGCAGGGCCACGCCAGGGTTTTCAGAAGGCTTCAGGAGCAGCAGAGCTGCTGGCCAGGGCTCCTCCAGTGCCTGGCTCTGCCATCACTGCCAGCCCTCTGATCCCCAGCAGTGCCTGGCACCTCATACCTCACTTTCTCTTTAATTATCCAACCCAAACTTCTGTCATTTGTATCAATAAATCCCCCCTCTAGCAAACCACTCATTGCTCCAAGCACTACCCCTGAACCTGACCATGAACTTCAGCTTCTTTGACCGATTTTCAAGCCCACCCCTCCTAGGAATCCCATTAATCCTCATCTCAAAAACACTCCCAGGAGAAGGGGCTGTGCCACCCTGCTCAGCAGAGCCCAGCACACTTTGGTTTCGTGGCTCT
Source organism: Camarhynchus parvulus (assembly GCF_901933205.1). Classification (NCBI taxonomy): domain Eukaryota; kingdom Metazoa; phylum Chordata; class Aves; order Passeriformes; family Thraupidae; genus Camarhynchus; species Camarhynchus parvulus. The sequence continues at coordinate 61,588,107 of NC_044575.1, read as the reverse complement.
GTCCAGTTCTGATCGCTGAGCAGGGCTGGGCATGGAATAATCTGAGATTGTTCTGCCGTCTCTCCAGCCGCTGGTTTGCTCTGGATCCTCAGTGCGATGGTACCTAAAATCATTTGTGTCTTAATTATGGCTATCATTTTTTGTAATTAAAATACCTGCTCATCCTGCCATGCAATTCCTAACTGGAGCAGTGCCTTGCTAAATAAAAGCACATCACTAAAGTGCTCTCCTTTCCCTTTGGCAGGCTCTGGCCTTGTGGCCACGGGGTTGGTTTCACAGAGGTGCAGGTGTCAGGGGCTCACAGGTGTCAGTGGCTCACAGGTGTCAGAGCTCACAGGTGTCAGGGCTCACAGGTGTCAGGGGCTCACAGGTGTCAGGGGCTCACAGGTGTCAGAGCTCACAGGTGTCAGGGGCTCACAGGTGTCAGGGGCTCACAGGTGTCAGAGCTCACAGGTGTCAGGGCTCACAGGTGTCAGGGGCTCACAGGTGTCAGGGGCTCACAGGTGTCAGGAGCTCGCAGGTGTCAGAGCTCACAGGTGTCAGAGCTCACAGGTGTCAGGAGCTCACAGGTGTCAGAGCTCACAGGTCAGAGCTCACAGGTGTCAGGGGCTCACAGGTGTCAGGAGCTCACAGGTGTCAGAGCTCACAGGTGTCAGGAGCTCACAGGTGTCAGGGGCTCACAGATGTCAGGGGCTCACAGATGTCAGAGCTCACAGGTGTCAGAGCTCACAGGTGTCAGGAGCTCGCAGGTGTCAGAGCTCACAGGTGTCAGAGCTCACAGATGTCAGGGGCTCACAGGTGTCAGAGCTCACAGGTGTCAGGGGCTCACAGGTGTCAGAGCTCACAGGTGTCAGGGGCTCACAGGTGTCAGGGGCTCACAGGTGTCAGAGCTCACAGGTGTCAGGGGCTCACAGGTGTCAGGGCTCACAGGTGTCAGGGGCTCACAGGTGTCAGAGCTCACAGGTGTTCACAGGTTCAGTGGCTCACAGGTGTCAGGAGCTCACAGGTGTCAGGGGCTCACAGGTGTCAGGGGCTCACAGGTGTCAGGAGTCTCACAGGTGTCAGGGGCTCACAGGTGTCAGAGCTCACAGGTGTCAGAGCTCACAGGTGTCAGAGCTCACAGGTGTCAGGGGCTCACAGGTGTCAGGGGCTCACAGGTGTCAGGGGCTCACAGGTGTCAGAGCTCACAGGTGTCAGAGCTCACAGATGTCAGGGGCTCACAGGTGTCAGGGGCTCACAGGTGTCAGAGCTCACAGATGTCAGGGCTCACAGGTGTCAGGGGCTCACAGGTGTCAGGGGCTCACAGGTGTCAGGGGCTCACAGGTGTCAGGGGCTCACAGGTGTCAGAGCTCACAGGTGTCAGAGCTCACAGATGTCAGGGGCTCACAGGTGTCAGAGCTCACAGGTGTCAGGGGCTACAGGTGTCAGAGCTCACAGGTGCAGGGCTCACAGGTGTCAGAGCTCACAGGTGACGGGGCTCACAGGTGTCAGAGCTCACAGGTGTCAGAGCTCACAGGTGTCAGGGGCTCACAGGTGTCAGAGCTCACAGGTGTCAGATGTCAGGAGCTCACAGGTGTCAGGTGTCAGGGGCTCACAGGTGTCAGAGCTCACAGGTGTCAGGGGCTCACAGGTGTCACAGGGAGCTCACAGGTGTCAGGTGTCAGGGGCTCACAGGTGTCAGGGGCTCACAGGTGTCAGGAGCTCACAGGTGTCACAGGAGCTCACAGGTGTCAGGAAGGTGTCAGGGGCTCACAGGTGTCAGGGGCTCACAGGTGTCAGAGGGGCTCACAGGTGTCAGGGGCTCACAGGTGTCAGGGGCTCCAGGTGTCAGGGGCTCACAGATGTCAGGGGCTCACAGGTGTCAGGGGCTCACAGGTGTCAGGGAGCTCACAGGTGTCAGGGCTCACAGGTGTCAGGTGCAGGGCTCACAGGTGTCAGGGCTCACAGGTAGGCTACAGTGTCAGGGCTCACAGGTGTCAGGGGCTCACAGATGTCAGGGGCTCACAGGTGTCAGGGGCTCACAGGTGTCAGGGGCTCACAGGTGTCAGGGGCTCACAGATGTCAGGGGCTCACAGGTGTCAGGGGCTCACAGGTGTCAGAGCTCACAGGTGTCAGGGGCTCACAGGTGTCAGGGGCTCACAGGTGTCAGGGGCTCACAGGTGTCAGAGCTCACAGGTGTCAGGGGCTCACAGATGTCAGGGCTCACAGGTGTCAGGGGCTCACAGGTGTCAGGGGCTCACAGGTGTCAGAGCTCACAGGTGTCAGGGGCTCACAGGTGTCAGGGGCTCACAGGTGTCAGGGGCTCACAGATGTCAGGGGCTCACAGATGTCAGGGGCTCACAGGTGTCAGGGGCTCACAGGGTCAGGGGCTCACAGGTGGTGCTCACAGGTGTCAGGGGCTCACAGGTGTCAGAGCTCACAGGTGTCAGGGGCTCACAGGTGTCAGACTCACAGGTGTCAGAGCTCACAGATGTCAGGGGCTCACAGATGTCAGGGGCTCACAGGTGTCAGAGCTCACAGGTGTCAGGGGCTCACCTGGCCAGGCCCTGGGCTGGGTAGGGATCAGGCTGCAGCCTCAGCTGGGCTCAGTGTGCTGCTGCTGAGCTGCTGTGCCTGCATGGCCCAGCCAGCTGGGAATTGTTGGGGAAGATGGTTGCTGCTTTGAGAAAAGAGGAGTGAAAAGAGGACGTTTGCAATATAACAAAGCTTGTGACTGGAACTAGCCACTGGACAGGGATACCAAAGTTTACTTGTGACAGCTAGCTATCTTTCTGTGGTCACAACTGCTTTCTTCTCCTTCATGGTCTGATTCTTCTTCAGTTTAATAAAGAAGGAAATGAGCCAACATTAAATAGCTTTCTGAAAGGTTCTGAAAGCAGACACCACTTGCAGGCAGTTAGTCTGTGCCTAAGATGTGGCTTCCAGACCTCATTGTACATGCTGTAGTTGTGTCACCATGTGTTGTGAGAACTAAGAGAATCAGTGCTGACCACCATGTCAAACAGCCCCAGCTTTCCAAACTGAAGAAGAATCAGACCATGGAGGAGAAGAAAGCAGTTGTGACCATAGAAAGATAGCTAGTTGTCACAGGTAAACTTTGGTATCCCTGTCCAGTGGCTAGTTCTAGAGTCACAAGCTTTGTTATATTGCAGACGTCCTCTTTTCACTCTTCTTTTCTCAAAGCAGCAGTCATCTTCCCCAGCAGGAATCCCCTCGCTGGGTCCTGTTTAGCTCCCCTTTCACCCTTGGTTTAATCAGGCGGGTGGGTTTTGGCTATCAGGGCTCAAGCCCAGAGCTCACCGAGCCCAGCCCGCCCTCCCTGCAGAGGGACCTGGGCTCCCCAGCTGGGCCTCATTAAACAGCTCCTGCCTCCCTCAGCATGAATATTGCATGGCATCGAAACCTCCCCTTACCAAACATAAATAATCCATCCAGCACATTCTGAGAGGGGAGGCCAAACCCAGTGCAGCCCTGGCCAAGGGCTTCTGGGCAAGGGTTTGCTCTGAAACACCAGAGATGTGCACGAGACATTCAGAAGGGAACAAAAAGCCAGTAAACAACACTGTACCTCGCCATCAGACCCTGCTAAACCCCTGTGGCCCTGCTCCTGGCACCCAGGCTGGTGAGAACCTCGGGTTGGGTTAGGCTTAGGCTCAGGCTTAGGCTTAGGGCACTCACACAGCCAGTGTGGCCCAGGGACTGCAGAGGGAGGGGTGCTTTGACACCCCCAGTGAGAACCAGCCTCCTTCAGAACACTTGGATGCTGCCTCTCTGCAATCATATTGTGACAGTAGATGTTCTGGCAGGCAAAATAGACCTCAGGATTTTGATTTTCTGTATTTTCCTTTTATTGCTCTCTACTCTGAACTCTCTTTCCCTCTTATATTGCTGATCCTTGTCAGAAAAAAACAACTGCAAGGAAGACTCTCCGAGAAATTGGAAAAATATTTTTGCTTTGTTTTTGTTACTGGTGTTTTGGGTACTTTTTTTGTGTTGTTGTGTTTTTTAGTCTGTAATTGCAGACTCTTCACTGCTGAGCACAGGCGCTGAGCCAGGCATTGTTCCTTCTTTCCAGCTGACAGAAATTTTTTGTAACCACATTCTAGTCCAAGGGGGAAAGTTAAATATAGGCAGGGTGAGGAAAATTACCGTGCAGCGTGGTGGAGAAAGTGCTGACTCGGGTCTGCTGTGAGCAGAGCAGCAGTGAATTCACGGGTGTGAGTGCCCTGATAGGGACAGAGCTGAGCCCTGGGGCTGTGCTGGGGCTCCTGGCACCCCCCTGGCCCTGCAGCACCCCTGGGGCACAGACAGGGCACAGACCCCCTTGGGGAGCCAGGGGAGCTGGGGTGTCCCTCCCCAGCCACGCAGGGTCCCTGGCAGGCTGAGGGTGGCCCTCCCTCGGTGACCCCTCCTGCTTCCTGGGACCCTGGGACCCAGCCTGGGATAGGAGACTTGAGGGACAGCAGAGGGGATGGGTTTGGGAACCCTGGGACCCCAGTCTGGGACAGGAGGCTTGGGGCACAGCAGAGGGGATGGCTTTGGGGACCCCAGTCTGGGACTGGCAGCTTGAGGCACAGCAGAGGGGATGGGTTTGGTGAGTTAAGCAGAGCCTGAGCGTGCCCTGGCTGTGCCCTGGCTGTGCCCTGGCTGTGCCCAGGTGTGCCTGGCTGTGCCCTGGCTGTGCCCAGGTGTGCCCTGAGTGTGCCCTGGCTGTGCCCAGGTGTGCCCTGAGTGTGCCCAGGTGTGCCCTGAGTGTGCCCTGGCTGTGCCCTGAGTGTGCCCTTAGTGTGCTCTGGCTGTGCCCAGGTGTGCCCTGAGTGTGCCCAGGTGTGCCCTGACTGTGCCCTGGCTGTGCCCTGTGCTGCCTTCTCTCCCCACGCTCTAAGCACACACACAGCACCTGCTGTGCTAACCAGGTAGCACAAATCACCTCAGCTTCTTCTTTCCTCAAGGGCTCCTTCCTCTACCAGGATACCCTTGACAACCACCAGTTCCTCCTGCAGTGGTGCCTGGATTTTCTGCCAAATCCCAGATCAGAGAAGCCCAGAGTGGTTTGGATTGGAAGGGCCCTGCAGTTCATCTCCTGGGCAGGGACACCTTCCACTAGCCCAGCTCCAGACCCTGGCGCAGTCCCTGTCCAGGCTCCTGGAGCCCCCTCGGGCTCTGCAAAGGGGAGATCGCTCAGCCCCTGCCCTTGCCTGTGGCTGCCCTCCCTGTGTGCCCAGGAGGGTGGCACTGCCAGCCCGGGGGCTGCTCTTGGCCTCCCCTGCAGCCCCTCAGGGGCACACAGGCACCTGGCAGAGCCTGACACGGCCCGTGGGGCAAAGCCCAGAGCAAATACAGAAACTGCAAACAGCCACCAAGCGTCTCTCCTCTGACACAGAGCCAGAGGAGACGGGGCGTGTGCCAGGAGGGACCAGAACGTGGTGCTGGGAGAGGGGTGTCAGAGGCCATGGAGCAGCCATGAGATCCAGACTGTTCTGCAGTGTCTGCACTTCGCTGGGGGAGCTGCGTTCGATGGTTCAGGCCAGGAAACCAACCTGATTTCAGGGCAAAGCAGAGTTTATGCAGTCACTGATACAGATCTCTGAACAACAGCATCCCCATCTATCAGGGGCCTGAGAGTCGCTGGCAAAACTCACCCTGAGTGAAGGCAGAAGGGTGGAGGCAGAAACCCGGCTGACCTTCCCAGGAGAACAGCAGAGCCCTCCCTGGAGCACCTGGAGCAGCTCCCTGTGCCTGCCCTGCCCTGTTCCACCTGCCAGCGCCTGCCCTCCCTGTCCCTGTCCCCTCCCTGTCCCTGTCCCCTCCCTGTCCCTGTCCCCTCCCTGTCCCCGTGCCCTCCCTGTCCCAATGCCCTCCCTGTCCCTGTCCCCTCCCTGTCCCTGTCCCCTCCCTGTCCCAATGCCCTCCCTGTCCCCGTGCCCTCCCTGTCCCCTCCCTGTCCCCGTGCCCTCCCTGTCCCAATGCCCTCCCTGTCCCTGTGCCCTCCCTGCCCCCTGTCCCCTCCCTGTCCCAATGCCCTCCCTGTCCCCGTGCCCTCCCTGTCCCAGTGCCCTCCCTGTCCCCTGTCCCTCCCTGTCCCTGTGCCCTCCCTGTCCCCGTGCCCTCCCTGTCCCTGTCCCCTCCCTGTCCCCGTGCCCTCCCTGTCCCTGTGCCCTCCCTGCTCCTGTCCTTTCCCCAGGACAGCTTCCAGTCTGCACCACGGGCAGTAGGGCTGGGAGACCCAGCTGGCAATGCCCAGAGCAGGGCATCGGCCGTGCCAGGGCTCTGCTCGCCCAGGCACAAAGCTGCTGGAGGATGGAATCACTGCTGGAGGCGCCCACCGGGCCCCCGGTGGGGCAGGGGAGGTGGGAACGAGCCGAGCTTTGGTGCCGCCTCACGGAGCCACAGCTCAGCCGCCTTCCAGGAGCTGTCCAGTGCTGATACAGCAACCCAGGGCCCCGGAACGGCTGGGATGGAAGCAACACTTAAATGCCATCCAGTTCCATGCCCTGAGACACCTGCCACTGTCCCAGGGTGCCCCAATGTCCAGCCTGGCCTTGGGCACTGCCAGGGATCCAGGGGCACCCACAGCTGCTCTGGCAATTCCAGCCCAGCCAGGAATTCCCAATTCCCAATCTCCCACCCATCCCTGCCCTCTGGCACTGGGAGCCATTCCCTGGCTCCTGTCCCTCCATCCCTTGTCCCCAGTCCCTCTCCAGCTCTCCTGGAGCCCCTTCAGGCCCTGCCAGGGGCTCTGAGCTCTCCCTGGAGCTTCTCCTCTCCAGGGGAACATTCCCAGCTCTCCATGGAACCTTCTCCTCCAGGGGAACATTCCCAGCTCTCCATGGAACCTTCTCCTCTCCAAGGAGCACCCCAGCTCTCCCAGCCCAGCTCCAGAGCTGAACCCCCACACTGAGGGTGGATTGAAGCCCCCAGAGCCCCTCTGTCTCCCAGGGCCATTGCCCCACGCAGGCTCAGTGCAGACCCAGTTCCCATTTCCACCTTTGGCAGAGGCTGCTGGCAGAGGCTGAGGTGTCTCTCAGTGCCTCTGAAATGATTATTGCCCACCTGAGCTCGCCCAGGTGAGGATGCACAGCTTGGCAGGGCCAGGAGAGAAGCCTGGCTGCTATTCCAGACTACAATTCTCTGCCCAACAGCAAAACCACTCCAGTTTTCTTCAGAATCAGACTCTGATTGTATCCATAGGGATCCCCCATCCTGCATGTTTTATTTTTTCACAAAATCCCAATTTCCCCCTTTTTCTTGGGTATTCTAAATCACTGCTCCCTGAAATAATCATGAAGAGTTTGGCAGAGCTCTCAGAGCTTTGGCAGCCCTCACGCCACCCACAGGTGAATGACTCCTTGGCATTTCAGCCAAGTGCAGGTGAAATGCCAGCTGGAGCAGCTGCCAGCCCAGGAACCGCTGAAGGGCTCAGAGCTCGGTGGGAGCGTGGAGCACAGGGCTCTGCTTCCACTGCTCTGCTCCTGGGGGCTGGGGAGCCCATGGCCAGGAGCCCACGTGCCACCCTGTTCCACCCTGTGCCACCCTGCAGGATGACCAATGGCCATGTGCCCCCTGTTCCACCCTGTGCCACCCTGTGTCACCCTGTGCCACCCTGCAGCAGTGAGCCATGGCCATGGGCCCCCTGTGCCACCCTGTGCCACCCTGTGCCACCCTGTGCCACCCTGCAGGGTGACCCATGGCCATGGGCACCCTGTGCCACCCTGTGCCACCCTGCAGGGTGACCAATGGCCATGAACCCCCTGTGAGCTGTGCCACCCTGTGCCACCCTGTAGCAGTGAGCCATGGCCATGAACCCCCTGTGCCACCCTGTGCCACCCTGTGCCACCTTGTGCCACCCTGCAGGGTGACCCATGGCCATGTGCCCCCTGTGCCACCCTGCAGCAGTGACCCATGGCCATGAACCCCCTGTGAGCTGTGCCACCCTGTGCCACCCTGCAGGGTGACCCATGGCCATGTGCCCCCTGTGCCACCCTGTGCCACCCTGCAGCAGTGCCCAGGATCTGTCAGCGCCTGCTCTTCTGTCCCCGGCCCATTCAGTGCCCCTGGATCCCAACAGGGCTTTCCCAAAGCTTCCTTGCTGTGAGATCCAACCAGCAGCAGCAGCAGCAGCAGCAGCACACCTGAGGGGGATTTGGTCTGGGGTCACACAGCTGTTACCTGGCTGCTGCTGGGATTTGGGGCTGGGGTCGCACAGCTGTTACCTGGCTGCTGCTGGGACCCTGGCTCAGGAGCAGTGCCACCTTACCCCATACTCACAGTGCCACCTTGCCCCACACCACAGCACCTACAGAGGCACCCTGAGCTGCCCGACCTGGACAGCCCTGACCTTGCTGGGCACGGCCACAGGGCTGGGAAGGGGGCCAGAGGTGGCCCAGGGGCTCCAGGTGACTGGGGGCTCCAGGTATCAGAGGTGCCAGAGGTTGTCCAGGTGCTCCAGGTGCTGGAGGTGCCTCAGGTGCCAGAGGTTCCAGAGGTGGCCCAGGGACCAGAGGTGCCAGAGGTGAAACAGGTGCCAGATGTGCCAGATGTGCCTGAGGGGTTCCAAGTACTGGAGGTGCCTCAGGTGCCAGAGGTGGAGCAGATGATGGAGGTGCCCCAGGTGCCAGAGGTGCTCCAGGTGCCCCAGGTGCCAGAGGTGCTCCAGGTGCCCCAGGTGCCCCAGGTGCCCCAGGTGCTCCAGGTGCTCCAGGTGGCAGAGGTGCCTCAGGTGCCCGCTGCCAGCAGCAACCATTGTGCTGTTAATTGGGAGCTGGCATTAAATAACGTTAATTGGCTCATGCCCCTCCTCCCCGCATTATTTTGGCACCATTAAGCGACGTAAGCTGCTGCTGTCTCCAAACACATGTGCATAGCAACCACCCCAAAGGTTCTATTTTCTCCCTTACATGAAAATAACTCATGGATGCAGATCTGTGTGGCATCCGTGGCTCAGCTTGCCACGGGCACAGGGAAGGAGCCAGGTTCAGCCCGAGTTTAATTGCTGCAGAGCTATTCTGGGCCCTGCTGAACGAGGTGATTCATCCCAAACCCACCAGCAGCTGCAGGAGTGTGAGCACAAAGCCAGCCCAGCTCCAGCAGCAGCCCCAGCACTGCTGGGGTGAGGTGTTGGCAGGGATGGGGGCATGGGGACACTGACTGGGTGAGCAGATCCCATTTTATTGGGGTACAAACACTTCTATTTCAGGCAGACTGGGAATGTGCACTGCAGTGATTGGGTTACAATCACACAAACATGCAAATAACAACATCTCTGGCTTGCAGAGTTTAAGGGGTGTCAGTGATGGGGAGGCAGGGACACTGGGTGAGCAGATCCCATATTGTTGTGGGGAACAAACACTTGTGTCCTATTGCAGGGACACTGGGAATGTGTTCTACAGTGATTAGTTAAAATCACACACACACAAATTTATGCAAATAACAACATCTCTGGCTAGCAGAGTTTATTGGGTGTCAGTGATGGAGAGATGGGGACACTGACTGGTTGAGCAGATCCCATTTTGTTGGGGTACAAACACTTCTATTTCAGGCAGACTGGGAATGTGCACTGCAGTGATTAGGTTAAAATCACACACACAAATTTGTGCAAATAACAACATCTCTGGCTTGCAGAGTTTGATGGAATTTTCTTTTTCCAGTAAACCCGTTTGATTGCATCTTCTTGCAATGCAGGTCTAATTTCCAAAGTTCCCTTTGCTCTTGCCAAGGCATCCTGTTGTCAAATCTCTTTTGTTAACCAGGTCCATCATCTGTCTTTTGTCCCCCAGCATCCCAACAAGTGATGGCCGGGCTTGAGCTCCTTTTACTGACAGCAGGGGTGCCCAGAGTGTGCCCAGGGCCAGCTGCCCTGCCCAGCTCCCAGCACTGCCCTGGTACCCTGTCCTGGCACCCCTGTCCTGGCATCACCATCCTGGTTCCATCATCCTGGCACCCCTGTCCTGGCACCCCTGTCCTGGCACCCCTGTCCTGGCATCACCATCCTGGTTCCATCATCCTGGCACCCCTGTCCTGGCACCCCTGTCCTGGCACCCCTGTCCTGGCATCACCATCCTGGTTCCATCATCCTGGTACCCCTGTCCTGGCACCCCTGTCCTGGCACCCCTGTCCTGGCATCACCATCCTGGTTCCATCATCCTGGCACCCCTGTCCTGGTACCCCTGTCCTGCTGGGCACAGGGCACCAGGGGGACAGGTGGCAGTGGGGACAGGGAGGGGTTGGATGCTGGGGAGACAAGCACAGCCTCACTTTTAAAAGCTGGAACAGAGACAGGGTGGACAAAGAGAAAATGAGCCAAAGGCTGTTCAGAGGGGCTGGGCTGGAACTGCCAGAGCAGAATTCCCTCGGGCTGCCCCTGGACCCCTGGCAGTGCCCAAGGCCAGGTTGGACACCCTGGGACAGTGGGAGGTGTCCCTGCCATGGCAGGGGTGGGACTGGGTGGGATTTAAGCCCCTTCCAACCCAAACCTGGCTGGGATTTGATGATTCTATGAAAAAAAGGAAGGGGAAAAAAAGAAAATAAAAAAAACCCCGAAGACAGAAAAATAATGACAGAGATGGAAATGAAGACAAAAAAAAGGCAATTAAAAATAACTAACCCAAAAGTAACAGAAAGAAAAAGAAAGGAAACCCTTCCAACAATGCAGCTGGAACCGGACACAAACCAGAATGAAGCAAAAGCTGTGGAGTGACATAAATTTTTAAGCAAATCTCACAACTGACCTCAGATAGCAACGAACAAAACGAATAATGGAAAATCAATGGAGGCAAAAGGAGAGACCAGGAGAGAGTTTGCAGAGTGTTCCCTGAAAAGACTGAGGCAATGAAGAGCTGAGTCACCTGTGCTAGGAAATGGGTGTGAAAAATGGAAAGAAACCATGGATGGCTTCTCTCGGCATCTCTTGCATCTAAAGGAGGGGTTTGCTCTCCTGTCTCAGTAGAAATAGAGAAATTTATCCTTTCTTGGACAGGGGAGTTTCTAGAAACCCTGTGTCTCATGCTATTTTTGTAAAATATATGCACTGAATTTCCTGGAGTGGTTTCTTATAAAAAAATAATTTATAAAAATGAGGTAAAATCTCTCAGTTATGATCAAGCCATTATTTTTTATTTCCAAGAAGAAGGTGGAGCTGGAAGCTGCTGCTCCAAGCGGCTCCCAGCTGCTGGGGCTTTTCCTGGGGTGAGCTGCAGCCTGCTCCCGGGGCTGGAGCTCACCCGTGCTCTGGGACCCCTGGCCTGGGGCTCATATTTATTGCCAGAGGTTAGAGATGGATGGCAAAGAAAGAGAATTCACTGTGCCACTGCAAGGCCCTGTGCCATCAGGAAAGGTCAGTCTTGTACTGCAAATTGAACTGAGACAGACAGGGTTTGGTTCGTCAGGACAAAATCCTCTTAATTCCCAGGGCTTCATCTCCTGGAGATGGGAATGGTCCAGGCCAGGCTGGGTGGGATGGGATGGATGGGATTTATGGGATGGGATGGGATCCATGGGATGGGATCAATGGGATGGGGTGGGGTGGGATGGGATGGGATCCATGGGATGGGATGGGACCGGATGGATGGGATTTGGGATGGGATGGGATCCATGGGATGGGATAATGGGATGAGATGGGATGGGATGGGATGGGATGGGATGGGATAATGGGATGGGATGGGATGGGATGGGATGGGATGGGATGGGATGGGATGAGATGGGACCATGGGATGGGATAATGGGATGAGATGGGATGGGATGGGATGGGATGGGATGGGATGGGATAATGGGATGGGATGGGATGGGATGGGATGGGATGAGATGGGATCCATGGGATGGGATAATGGGATGAGATGGGATGGGATGGGATGGGATGGGATGGGATGGGATGGGATCCATGGGATGGGATCAATGAGATGGGATGGGATGGGATTTGTGGGATTTGTGGGATTTATGGCATTTATGGCATTTATGGCATTTATGGGATGGGATGGGATGGGATGGGATGGGATGGGATGGGGTGGGATGGGATGGGATGGGATTTATGGGATTTGTGGGATTTATGGCATTTATGGGATGGGATGGGATGGGATCTAAGGCTCCCCCAACACAAACCATGAGTCCATCGTCGTCTATTTATTTCTAAAGCTCCTGAAAACACTTTAAACAGATTGCAACTGGACTGGATGTCACAGCAGTTTTGCCCATGGAGAAGAAAGAGCCCCTGAGACACCAACACTGAGAGCAGGGCACGGGTGGTGTCTGAGGGCTGGGCGCTGGGGGAGGCAGAGCAGCACCCAGCTTGGCTGTGGATCTGGTGACCACAGCTCTAATCTCATATAAATTGGAGATGGGGCTTCACAGCCACCAGCTGAGCACCTCTGAATTCTGATTTTATCTACAGTGGAGCTGGGGCTTCACAGCCAGCAGCTGAGCACCTCTGTGAATTCTGATTTTTCACAGCTGTTTGTAGTCCCTCCTTTTAAACTTCAAAAATAATACTCTGGGCTTTACCATGAAAGTGCAGCAGGGTCCTGCTAAGCTGTACCATGGAGCATGAATTAAATCTGTGTTTCCTGGGGCACCACCATCAGAGCACTGATCTGCCCTTCCAGATGTGGCATCCTGCTTAATCCTTGCATGGACCTGCCTTTCTCTCCAGAAGGGATCAGGAAAATCAAACCATGGAAAGCAACAGCCAAGTGTGTGGCTGAGAAGGAGGGAGCAGGTCCTGGGAGGGGTGCCTGGTCACAGGGAGGATCTCAGAATGCCCTGAGCTGGGAGGGGCCCCACAGGGATCATCCCAGCCCCATCCCTGCCCAGACCCCCAACAATCCCACCCTGTCCATCCCTGGCAGCGCTGTCCAAACCCCCCTGGAGCTCTGGCAGCCTCGGGACCGTGCCCATTCCCTGGGCAGCCTGGGCAGTGCCAGCACCCTCTGGGGAAGAACCTTTCCCTGATTCCAGCCCTTCCCTGGTGCTGTCCCTGGCCCAGGGAGCAGAGATGTCCCTTGTCCCTCCTGTCCTCACACCCAGGATCTGCTCCAGTGCCCATCCTGTCGGATGGCTGCAGTTCATTGCAGCCCCAGGACATGTGAACAGTCTCTGTTTCAGCGTGCACCTTCAAAGGAGTCAGAGCTCTTCATTTCTCGTTCTCAAGGTTGTTTATTGTTCCTTAGCTATAAAATTCTTTCTCCTGTCCAGCTGAGGTCCGTTCAGCAGGACAGACAGAGGCACTCTGCCTGCCCCAGGGTGGTGTTATCTTTTTATACTAAAAACTACATGTACAATATTTACAATTACTGCCCAATACCTATCACCTGTGTTAGACAGTGAGCTTCTACTCTAAACCAATCCAAAAGTGCCACCATCACCCAGAAGATGGAGGCCAAAAGAAGAAGAAGAAGAAAGGCTGGACATGCCCAGATTCCTCCATCTTGTCCCCAAAACTCCTATTCTAAAAACCCCAAAATCTACATTTTCACCTAGTGATATTTTTGTTATTACACTACTTAAACTTCTGTGGCTTTCAGGTCCTCATACAAAGCTGATCATTTACTCCATGGGTCATAACCAAACTCACAGGTGCTCTGGGCTGTGTGCCAGGGTCTCTGAGCCCCTGGCATGGTCCTGGCAGCTCTGGACACCCAGAGGGATGCACTGAGTCCTGACATCACCCTAGCTCCCAGCCCTCGGCTCTGGGGCTGGGCTGCACCTGGCACCTGCTGTGTGCACAGAGAAAAAAATCAAAAATATCACAAAGGAGCAGACAGCACTTCAAAGAGGGCTGACAGAAATTGCCAAAGGATCTGGGAGGAGCTGCCAGGCACTGCTGGGGCTCCATGCCCAAAATCCTGCTCTGTGTCCTGGGACACCTCCCTGCTGAACAGGGCAGGGCCAGCAGCAGCTGCCAGTGCTGGGTGACAAGGTCCCTTGGCTGCCACTCTTTCCCTCTGAGCACCCCCAGAGCAGAGCTGCAGCTGCCAGGGCTGGCCAGCAGCACACCCCCAGCCTCAGAGCCACTACAGTTCTGTTTTCCTGTAGAATGAGAGAGAAGCTGGATCTGCTGCTTTAAGCACCGACTTGTGTTATGCCTTCCTTTCTGGAAGGTGGCCAGATTCTCCAGCTATGAGAGGATTCTGTGAAGCCAGCAGTGAAATCCACTCTGCTGACCTTGGGTAATTCCAGAGTCCAGCACATTATTGCTCATCAGGCACCTGCAGCCCCCATGCAGCCCAGGGCACTGCTGGAGACCCTGCTGGGCACAGCACAGCCCCAGGGCACTGCTGGAGCTGCTCCTGGGCACAGCACAGCCCCAGGGAGATGCTGGAGACCCTGCTGGACACAGCACAGCCCCAGTGTAGAAGCGTCAGGGGGTAGGACGGTCAGGATGGATGGAGATGAGAGATCTCTGAAGACAGGTTGTGGAATTTGGGGTTTATTGCAAAGGGCCTAGGTGCAGGGCCCTGCTGGAGCTGCCAGCCACAGCTGGAGCAGCCTGAGAGAAGAGAGGGGGAGGGAGAGGATGAGAGGGTAAGAGGGTAAGAGAGCAAGGTTCCCATTACAATACAATAAATCTTCTTCTGTGCTGAATATTTTAATTCTCACTAACCAATCCAGTACAAGATACAAATCCTACAGCATTTCCATACAGCCTATAAGAATCATTACATCACCACACTGTGTTCCATTTTAAACCCTAAAAACTCCTCTTTGGGCCCCTTCTGCCAAGCTGTAGGGGCTGCTCTGACCCTTGGGCCTGTCTGCAAGCAGAGGGTGTTGTTCCATCAAAAGGGGATTGCCTTCAGCTGGCCACACCATTGTTTTCCAGTTGTTCAGTAACTGAGGGATCTCAAAGCTTGCTTGCATTTCAATCTCACTGATAGTTTCCATATTCTCAACATCTTTTGCCAGGCAGTCATATTTATAAGGCTTTCCTGTTCCATCTCCCCCAACAGCCCAGGCTGCTCCTTCCTCCAAAGCCCACCCTGCAGACACCTTCTGGGCCAGGTTTGTGGAATTGTTCCTCATTATCCCTGGCAGGAGGCTGCAATGGCCCTGGGTGCCCACACAGATCTCCAGAATTAATCAGGAACTGTTTGAGGCAGATGGACAGAAACGGCCATCATGTCCCATAATTAAACCTGAAAGGGACTGTCAGGAGAACTCCGTGTCTTCCTTTTACACAAATACTTCCAGTCACATTTTATTTACAGGTTTGAAGGAAATTCTGTCTCTCACCTCATTCTGTCTTTGCTTCCTGAGCCCCCGAGGTGGTGCCAGACAGGGAGCAAGGGCAGGAGAGGATGGGCACAGGGAAGGGGAGCCCCAGCAGTGCAGGAAGCCAGACAGGTCTGTGGAGAACCCGTGAGGGACTCCTGCCCCTGGGTCTGGCCACGGACAGACCCAGCAGCCCCCTGGGGTGAGCCCCAGCAGGGCTGGGAGAGGCTGCTGCCCTCCTGCCCCCGTGGGAGCAGACAGGGGGCTCTGCCAGGAGAGGGATGAAAAGCAGAGTTTGAGACATAAAATGGGCATTCCGCAAGGAGCAGGACAGTTACACACCAGGGTGATTTGTCTTTGCTTTGCTGAAGAGGAGCTTGGGTGAATATTTGCAGATGCAAAGCCCGGGTTTGATTGAGCACACAGAGATCTGGGTTTGTCTGGGCTGCGCTCCCTCCTCCCTCCTGCTCTGTGACACAATCCTTCCTGCCAGAATTTTCTCTGTCAGGAACACAATGGAAAGCATATTTTAACAGGCCACTTTTAGCTGATATTCAGTGCCATTTCCCTTCCCTTCCCTTCCCTTCCCTTCCCTTCCCTTCCCTTCCCTTCCCTTCCCTTCCCTTCCCTTCCCTTCCCTTCCCTTCCCTTCCCTTCCCTTCCCTTCCCTTCCCTTCCCTTCCCTTCCCTTCCCTTCCCTTCCCTTCCCTTCCCTTCCCTTCCCTTCATCTCTGGACATCACAATCATTGATTTAAAAGCTTTTATTCCTTTTGGCAAAATCAGTCACTCCAGCCTTTGGGGAAGCTCTGCAAGCAGGAGCTGGGCAGGAATTCCCTCCGAGGCTGCCCGGGGATGGTGCCCAGCCCAGGCTGGTCCCCGCTCTGGGGGCAGCAGCACAGGACACGACCCAGCCCTGCAGGATTAACCCCGAGCCAGCTCCTTGTTCTCCCGTGCCATGAGGCTGAGGAGAAGTGTCAAGGTTTAACTCCAGAAACACAATTAGCATGGAAAGCAGGACTTTCAACAAATGGCATTATGATGGATTAAGGAGGGATTACTGCTTTGGATCTAACAGCTCTCAAGAAAATAACTTAAAAAAAAAAAAATTAAAAAAGCCAAGAAATTAACTTGTTTTCCCCGGGAAGGAGATTTGTTTGCCTTCACTGCCATCTGCCATCCCTTGCCAATTGTATAAACAAGAAAACTAAAACAATGATACAAATCACTCAGGGAAATCCTGCCTGTGGGTCTCCTCAGCTGGGCTGGGGTCAGGGAGCTGCCAGAACGTTCTGCTGGCACTGGCACGGGGCACCCCTGGGCCTGGCACGGGTGCCACGCTGTGCTGGGTGCCAGCAGGGCAGGGGAGGGGCAGGGGCAGCGGTGGGAGTGTGGAACCAGGAAACTGTGGGCATTGGGGGCACAGAGTCCAGGGAAACACCAGCCCTGCCAGCCCTGAACCCCTGAGAGCCCTACACCCATGGCAGCCCTGCCATCCCCGCCACCCTGCCATCCCTGCCCATCCCTGTGTCCATCTCTGCCCATCCCTGCCCATCCCTGTGTCCATCCCTGTCCATCCCTGCCATCCCTGCCCATCCCTGTGTCCATCTCTGCCCATCCCTGCCCATCCCTGTCCATCTCTGCCCATCCCTGTGTCCATCCCTGTCCATCCCTGCCGTCCCTGCCCATCCCTGCCCATCCCTGTCCATCCCTGCCCATCCCTGCCACCCTTAGCTGCCCTCCCTGCCCTGCCAGCCCTAGGGCTGGAGCCAGGCTGGGAGAGCTGGGAATGTTCCCCTGGAGAGGAGAAGGCTCCAGGGAGAGCTCAGAGCCCCTGGCAGGGCCTGAAGGGGCTCCAGGAGAGCTGGAGAGGGACTAGGGACAAGGGATGGAGGGACAGGAGCCAGGGAATGGCTCCCAGTGCCAGAGGGCAGGGATGGATGGGAGATTGGGAATTGGGAATTCCTGGCTGGGCTGGAATTGCCAGAGCAGCTGTGGCTGCCCCTGGATCCCTGGCAGTGCCCAAGGCCAGGCTGGACATTGGGGCACCCTGGGACAGTGGGAGGTGTCCCTGCCATGGCAGGGGTGGCACTGGGTGGGGATTTGAGGTCCCTTTAAGCCAAACCATTCTGAGATTCTGTGGTGCCAGACCCCAGTCCTGCCCTGCCCCTCATTCCCCTCCTCAGCACCCCAGAGCTGTACAGACATCCCCGTGCCCTCTGCAGTGCCCTGGGCTCTGGGCACGGGGGCACGGCTGCAGTGCAGCTGTGGATGCAGAGATGCTGCACGAGCTGGAGCCCCCGCCGTGTCTCTGTCTCCTTTTCTGGTGGCTGTAATTCAATTAAAGTCATCCTGGAAGTTTCCACTCAAGTGCACTCGGTGCTCCAGCATCCCCGGGAGGCAGCGGCGCATTAGCAAAATCGCATTTAGGATTCAGGATCCCTCTTCAAAAGAGTCTGCAAAGTTTTTAACAAGGGTAACCAAGCCCTTTATTTTCCCAGTGGGCCACAAGAAAATACCGCTTAAGGTTATTAATTTTCTGACAATATGACTCTCAAATGCTGGCTGAAAAAAATTTATATTCCAGGCAGCACATTGATTTTAATTATGCTTACCTTTCCAGTCCTTCTAAATCAAACTTGATTGCATTTAATAAGGGTTTTGAATGTGTCTTAATAATGTTTGGAATTAATACTGGTTTGTGAGCATCTGAGGATGGTGGGTCCCCAGGAGACCCTCCAAAATCTCGTTGTGATAAATAATCTAAAGGAGCCACCTGTGCTGTGGAATATTTTGCATTTTTTCCATCGATTTTCTGTGCTGGGAGTTTTTCTTTCCTGGCCCAGGTAGCAGGAGAGTTGTGGCAGTGACAGGCAGGAGCAGCAGGATAGTCAAGCGTGATCATTTTTATTTCCTTCTGACCAGCATTTCTGCATGTCTTCCTCAAAATTCGTGTCTTCCTCTAAAACTGCCCGTGCCAGCCTGGAAGGGGCTGCAGGAGATCCCACCAGGAGCTCAGGTGGAGGGGATCCCACAGGGAGCTCAGGTGCAGGATAACCCACCAGGAACTCAGGGGAAGATCCCATAAGAAGCTCAGGTGGAGGAGATCCCACAAGGAACTCAGGTGCACGATGACCCCACAAGGAGCTCAGGAGGAGGAGATCCCACAAGGAACTCTGGTGAAGGAGATCCCACAAGGAGCTCAGGTGAAGGATTACCCACAAGGAGCTCAGGGGGAGGAAATCCCACAAGGAGCTCTGGTGAAGGATTACCCACAAAGAGCTGAAGGAAATCCCACAAGGAACTGGAGTGAAGGATAACCCTCAAGGAGCTCATGAGAAGGATTAACCACAGGGAACTCAGTGAAGGAGATCCCACAAGAAGCTCAGATGAAGGATGACCTCGAAGGAACTGGAGTGATGGAGATCCCAAAAAGAACTGGAGTGAAGGATAGCCCACAAGGAGCTCAGTGAAGGAGATCCCACAAGGAGCTGGAGTGAAGGGGATCCCAAAAAGAACTGGAGTGAAGGATAACCCACAAGGAGCTCAGGTGAAGGATTATCCACAGGGAACTCAGTGAAGGAGATCCCACAAGGAGCTCAGGGGCAGGACAACCCCCAGGAACTGCAGTGAAGGACACCAGCCCTCCCAGGGCCCAGGGTCCATCCCTCTGGGACACAGCCCATGGTCCCACTGCTCCCACTCCTCAGCCCCAGCGAGCACAGAGCCCTCTCCGTGTGCTGGGACTGGAATCCCCGGCTTTGATGCTGCAGGGGATTTCTGGAGGGAATCACAGCTGCTGTTGCTGTTGCTCATCTGCTTCCCTGACCCTCTCAGCAATAGAGGAGAAGGAGATTTGTGCCTTTGATGTCGACTGTGAGGGAAAACCACTTCAAAGGGAGATGAAACGAGGGCAGCAAACCAGAGAGGTCCCGAGGCAGCAGCAGCCCTTGCCACCACCACTTCAGCCACCAATTACCTCGAGTTCTTTGGGCTTCATTTTCCCCTCACACAGACAGCACTGAGCTCTTCAATTCCTTCCTTCTGATCTCGGGCTCAGCAGAGCTCGTGCTGAGTGATTTCTGCCTGGCTCGTGGTCAGTGTGAGTCGCAGAATCAGCAAATCCCAGCCTGGTTTGGGTTAAAAGGGGCTTAAATCCCATCCCATCCCACCCCTGCCATGGCAGGGACACCTCCCACTGTCCCAGGGTGCCCCAGTGTCCAGCCTGGCCTTGGGCACTGCCAGGGATCCAGGGGCAGCCACAGCTGCTCTGGCAATTCCAGCCCAGCCAGGAATTCCCAATTCCCAATCCCCCATCCATCCCTGCCCTCTGGCATTGGGAGCCATTCCCTGGCTCCTGTCCCTCCATCCCTTGTCCCCAGTCCCTCTCCAGCTCTCCTGGAGCCCCTTCAGGCCCTGCCAGGGGCTCTGAGCTCTCCCTGGAGCCTTGTCCTCTCCAGGCTGGGCAATCCCAGCCTCTCTTGCCCCATGCGCTCCATCCCAAGCACAAATTCCCAGTGTTTGCCCCAGTTTCATCCTGCTGCTGGCCTGGGCCAGCCCAGGGATGGAGAATCTGTCATGCCCTGGTGTTCAGCCGGTCAGCAAAGGTGCTCTGAGATGATGTGAGCAGCAACACTGAGCAAAGGTGCCATCAGAACCTGCCCCGTGCCTGCAAAACAAACCTTTGGGAACTCAGTGGGCTTTTTTCCCCAGAAATTCCCCACATTCAGAACACTTGTTTCTTTCCAAATCACAAACCAAACCGTACACTTTTAAAGTTTCCAACAAATTCATGCACCTGGAATTTTCCATACTTGCATGCACACAAAAGGAGCTCCAATCCTACTTCACTGATCAGCAGAACCATTCTGATAGAAGCTATCTGGACACTGGAGCTGGAACTCGGTGATCCTTGCGGGTCCCTTCCAGCCCAGAACATTCATTGATATTTTTAATTCATCCGTTGTAATTCTCTGCACATATTTATAACTTTGCATTAATCCTTGTGGGTTCCTTCCAGCCCAGAACATTCACTGATATTTTTAATTCATCGGTTGTGATTTTCTGCACATATTTACAACTTTTTGTTATTCCTTTCTTACAGAAATAGTTTGTTTCATGCATTTCCCCCTAAATAGCCGTGCCTGTGCTGGCATGTTCCCAGCAGATGCCTTTTTTGCTGAAGCAGCAGCTCCTGCAAGGTTAAATTGGATGCTCCTGGCCAATTTTCTGCCAGCGTTTCTGATGAGTCAGAGCAGTGATGCGAAATATTTTCATCTAGGCTAGGAAGATTTTTACAACAGCTTTTTGCCTTTTGGAAGGCTGATTCCTAAATTGATTCATCTTTTTTTTTTTTTTTTCCCCTTCCCAGGGTTTATTTTGGACGTGCTGTGGAGCTGCTGAACCTGAACTGGTTTGTGGCAGACCCAGGGGACAGCGCTCCTGCAAAACAACTCCCAGGGAGGAGAGCTGGGAGCTGGGATGTGATTCCCCAGCAGTGAGAGCATGGACACCTCAGCAGAGCATCCTCCTGGCGGGAAATTTGACCAAAAATGGGAGCTGGGATGTGATTCCCCAGGAGTGAGAGCATGGACACCTCAGCAGAGCATCCTCCTGGCGGGGAATGGGACCAAAAATGGGAGCTGGGATGTGATTCCCCAGCAGTGAGAGCATGGACACCTCAGCAGAGCATCCTCCTGGTGGGGAACGGTGCGCTGGCAATTTATATACAGACACGAACAGGACGGGGGCTGCTAGGAATGCGAATTGAGCTGTTTATTCCCAACATCAGTCTAATTACATGATTTTTACATGCAAGATGGGAGCAGCTCACAATCTCGGCAGCAAGCCAAAGAAAATTGTTGTTACAACATGCCAAATACTCTTCTTAGCCAATTACACAGAGCAAAAGAACATTGACAGTGATTCTAACCAATCAACATAAGCACACGTAGCTTGAGTTAAAACAATGCTTGCTTGTTCATTTATAGGAATACAATGCATAAAGCTCTATTAATGGAATTCAACCTTGCTTCTAGAAACTTTTTGCAACTTAGAAAGCTATTTCTAAACACTAGACATAGGTCTATTGCTCTATTCCTTACATCTTCCTACAGCTAACAAGATGCATCAGCAATATTCTTAATTCTGCTGTAACTGAAGCCTGTCTTTTTTCCCACAAACATAAAACCCTTTAACTTTATAGATTCCCACAAACGGGACCAAAAATGGGAGCTGGGATGTGAATTCCCCAGCAGTGAGAGCATGGACACCTCAGCGGAGAATCCTCCTGGTGGGGAACGGGACAGAAAAATGCATTTCAAATCACAGGTGGAGGGATGGGAACATGAAATCCCGGCTGGGAAAGGGGGGCAGCTCACTCAGGGCAGAGGGCTGGGATAGGAGGGCTCCCAGGGCTCTCAGGGTTGGGTTTGGGGCTCTCAGGGCTCCCAGGGCTGGGTTTGGGGCTCTCAGGGCTCTCAGGGTTGGGTTTGGGGCTCAGGGCTGGGTTTGGGGCTCCCAGGGTTGGGTTTGGGGCTCAGGGCTGAGTTTAGGGCTCAGGGCTGGGTTTGGGGCTCCCAGGGCTCCCAGGGCTTGCAGGGCTCCCAGGGCTGGGTTTGGGGCTCCCAGGGCTGGGTTTGGGGCTCTCAGGGCTCCCAGGGCTGGGTTTGGGGCTCAGGGCTGGGTTTAGGGCTCTCAGGGCTCCCCCAGGGCTCCAGGCTGGGTTTGGGGCTCCAAGGGCTCCCAGGGCTGGGTTTGGGGCTCCCAGGGTTGGGTTTGGGGCTCAGGGCTGGGTTTGGGGCTCCCAGGGCTGGGTTTGGGGCTCCCAGGTCTGCCCCAGGGCTGGGTTTGGGGCTCCCAGGGCTCCCAGGGCTGGGTTTGGGGCTCCCAGGGCTCTCAGGGCTCTCAGGGCTCCCAGGGCTGGGTTTGGGGCTCCCAGGGCTCCCCCAGGGCTCCAGGCTGGGTCTGGGGAGCTCTCGGGCAGTTGTGCTCCCGCTGTGGCTCTGTGCTGGTGCCAATCCCTGCCCAGCCCTTCCCTGGCCCTGCAGGAGGGACCCAGAGCAGCCCGGCCAGGGCTGGGCGGGCACGGGCGGAGCGGGGAACTGGGAATGGCTGGGGGAGACTGGGAATGGTTGGGGAGACTGGGAATGTGCAGGGGAACTGGGAATGGCTGGGGGAACTGGGAATGGCTGGGGAGCTGGGAATGGCTGGGGGAACTGGGAATGGCTGGGGAGACTGGGAATGTGCAGGGGAGACTGGGAATGGCTGGGGAACTGGGAATGGCTGGGGGAACTGGGAATGGCTGGGGGAGACTGGGAATGGCTGGGGGAACTGGGAATGGCTGGGGAGCTGGGAATGGCTGGGGGACTGGGAATGGCTGGGGAGACTGGGAATGTGCAGGGGAGACTGGGAATGGCTGGGGGAACTGGGAATGGCTGGGGGAACTGGGAATGGCTGGGGAACTGGGAGGGGAGACTGGGAATGGCTGGGGGAACTGGGAATGGCTGGGGAGACTGGGAATGGCTGGGGAACTGGGAATGGCTGGGGAGACTGGGAATGGCTGGGGAACTGGGAATGGCTGGGGAACTGGGAATGGCTGCGGAGACTGGGAATGGTTGGGGAGACTGGGAATGGCTGGGGAGACTGGGGGGAGACGGGAATGGCTGGGGGAACTGGGAATGGTTGGGGAGACTGGGGCGGCTGGGGAGCTGGGGTGGGGGACTGGGAATGGCTGGGGGAACTGGGAATGGCTGGGGGAACTGGGAATGGCTGGGGAGACTGGGAATGGCTGGGGACGGGAATGGCTGGGGAACTGGGAAGGGCTGGGGGAACTGGGAATGGCTGGGGAACTGGGAATGGCTGGGGAGACTGGGAATGGCTGGGGAACTGGGAATGGCTGGGGAGACTGGGAATGGCTGGGGAGACTGGGAATGGTTGGGGGAACTGGGAATGGTTGGGGAGACTGGGAATGTGCAGGGGAGACTGGGAATGGCTGGGGGAACTGGGAATGGCTGGGGGAACTGGGAATGGTTGGGGAGACTGGGAATGTGCAGGGGAGACTGGGAATGGCTGGGGAAACTGGGAATGGCTGGGGAACTGGGAATGGCTGGGGAGACTGGGAATGGCTGGGGAGACTGGGAATGGCTGGGGAACTGGGAATGGCTGGGGAACTGGGAATGGTTGGGGAGACTGGGAATGCAGGGGAGACTGGGAATGGCTGGGGAAACTGGGAATGGCTGGGGAGACTGGGAATGGCTGGGGAGAGTGGGAATGGCTGGGGAACTGGGAGTGTCTGGGGGATCTGGGAATGTCCGGGGGAGCTGGGACTGACCAGAGGAGCTCTGGCTGACCACGGAAGCTGTGTCTGCCCCACCTGGGGGTGCCAGGGCCGGGCTGGGACAGCCAGGTCTGTGGAAGGTGTCCCTGTGCCTCTCCCACCCCATCTCTCTGCACTTGTGCGGTTTCTTTAAAGCACCTGAGGAAATTTATAACATTTACGGCTTTCAATAAATCACTGTCTGTGAACTTCTTTCAGCAGCCCTGAGTGTCCTGTTTGAAAGGCCTCTTCTCGTGTTTTGTTGGTTTTCTCCCGCGGCTGTTGGAACATTTTGAAGTGGAACAATTGTTGGTTTTACATGAAGTTGATGAGCTCTGCGCAACGGGAGAAAGGAGACAAGAGGGAGAAAGGAACCGCTGTCCTTTCACAAATACCTGCATGGGCAGAAAGTCCAGTTCCAGGGAAAGTGAAGCAGCACTTGAAGGAGGCACGGAGAGTTTCGGATGCTGAGGCTGCTGGAAATTCAGGAACTGAATTTCCTGACACTTGATATTTCAGCAGCAGCAAATTCTCCCCTCTCAGCAGAGCTCTGAAGTGCCGTGAGGAGGCAGAACAAGGAGCACCCTGCTCCCCTGAGAGCTGCAGGGAAATCGGGCACTTCCTTGGCCTTGGGCTGCTGCACAGTGTCCCTGCAGAGCTGCTCTAGAGAGAAACTCTCTTTGGGCACCTCCTGAAGAACCCACCTGCACAGGGAAAAACTGATAGATAAATGTCTGGAACACCTACCATTAGAGCAATTGTTCTGCAGGAACTCCCCGCTCATCCCAGGGAAAAAATGCTTGGAAGGCGATTAAAACAAAGCAGGTTGGAAGCAAAATTGTAAAACTGCATGTAAAGAATTTAGATTTGGCTGCAGTAACAGATGCCTGACAATTTGAAAGCAAAACAAAACATGATGCATTAATGATTTACATATATTGATTTCCAGGGTCATCACTCCGGGGATGGCAGTAATACCAAGCAGAAAACTGATGCTGCAGAGAGTTAATTTGCAGCTCTGGAGCGATGGCCAGCAGATACAGCCCGTAATAGCTTTGCAATTATTCAGCTCTCTAACGATGCCCAGCACTGAAAACCATGGCTGGAACCATTTACTGAAATGTTAAATTAATTCTGCCAATAATGGGAGTCACAGTCACGGGGGCTCCTGCCCAGTGGAACTTCCATCCTTCCTTCCTTCCTCTTTTCATCAATCCAAATTTGTGATCTCCAGGTACATTTGCTCTCCTAGAGGACAGGTTTTGAGTCTGGGGCTCCATCCAGACCACGCAGAGCTGTTCCCTCTGCTCCTGTCCCTGTTCCCCCGGCTGTGCCCTCCTGGCAGGAGCTGTGCAGAGCCACAAGGGCCCCTGAGCCTCCTTTGCTCCAGGCTGAGCCCCTTCCCAGCTCCTCAGGGATTCTCCAGCCCCTTCCCAGCTCCCCAGGGATTCTCCAGCCCCTTCCCAGCTCCTCAGGGATTCTCCAACCCCTTCCCAGCTCCCTCAGGGATTCTGCAGCCCCTTCCCAGCTCCCTCAGGGATTCTGCAGCCCCTTCCCAGCTCCTCAGGGATTCTCCAGCCCCTTCCCAGCTCCCTCAGGGATTCTGCAGCCCCTTCCCAGCTCCTCAGGGATTCTCCATTCCCTTCCCAGCTCCGTTCCCTGCCCTGGCCATGCTCCAGCCCCTCAGGGTCCCTCTGTCAGGAGCAGTGGCCCCAGGTTCAGGGTGCAGACCCCAGCCAGGCACTCCCTGTGCCTCAGGGGGTGGCAGGGCAGTGCCAGGCCATGGGCTCAGCCCCTGGGGAATTGCAGAGCCCCCGGATCCCAGGCAGGGAGCCCAGAGCTCTGGGCTCCAGTAGGCAACTGTAGCTCAGGAGGGCACAGCAGCTCACATTGGCCACTGCTCAAAGGAATAGCCCCACACAAATATTTATTATATATATTGTAACATGTCCCTATACTGGTATCTGTGTTTGTGTGCAGAACAATGTTATGTATAAATATATATGTATATATATATGTATATATATATGTATATAAATATAAATATAAATATAAATAAATATATAACTATATATATATATATATATATATATATAAAGATTTATGGTATATATTGGAACATGTATACCTGGTATCTGTGTTTGTGTGCAGAACAATGGCATGTATGTGTATATATATATGTGTGTGTATATATATATATATATATATATATATATATATATATATATATATATATATATATATATAAAAAAGGATTTATGGTATATATTGGAACTATACCTGGTACCTGTGTTTGTTTCAGTAAAATATTTAGTGTACACTGGGACATGTACTTGTACTGGTATCTGTATTTGTGTGCACTAAAATAAATATTTATAATATACACTGGAACATGTACCTGTACTGGTACATGTGTTTGTGTGCAGAACAATAGAGATTTATGGTATATATTGGAACATGTACCTGGTATCTGTGTTTGTGTGCACTAAAATATTTACAGTATACACTGGGACATGTACCTGTGTATGTATCTGTGTTTGTGTGCGGAACAATAAAGATTTACAGAATACATTGGAACATGTACCTGCTATCTGTGTTTGTGTGCAGAACAACAAAGATTTACAGAATATATTGGAACACGTCGCTGGTATCTGTGTTTCTGTGCAGTATGGACATCCTCCCATTCACACACAAATTTGTGCCATGGCCTGATGATGGCAGCTGTTAAACAGAGGGAACGAGGGTCTGGGAGAGATGGGAGATGGGTGGGAGATGGATGGGAGATGGATGGGAGATGGATGGGAGGTGTGGGGATGGATTGGCAGTGCCCAGGGCTGCCTCCTCACCACCAGTAAATTCACCTGTGAACTCCAGGGGCTCAGGGCCACTCCAGTGCAGAAGAGGTTCAAGCTATGGCCCAGAGGGTGGATGGAGCCCAAGAAACTGGAACTGGGGAGCTGTTCCTGGATCTTCCCTCAGCTACTGCTGGCACTCCTCATTTTCAGACCAAACCAAATGTCTTTTGGGAAGTTTAAATTCCTGGACAAACACACAGCTTACAAACACCCTAAGGGAAGCCAATCTCCCTGGTCTGGCCAAAAGGAATTCCCGAGTGCAATTCCTGTGCTCCTCACACTGAGCAGCAGTCACTTTGAAAGAACTTACATTTCACAAGGAATAAGCATTTCAGGGGCTGAAACGTTCCATTTTCCCAGGCAGCAAAGGGGACTGGAGCTCTGGGGCGTCACCAAGGGCGCTGTGGTGTCCCTGGGACCTCTGAGAGCACCGGGGGACATCGGGTTGAGCTGGGGCAGTTCTGGTGGCAAGGCAGGGCTGATGAGAAGGCAGCTCCTCCCTGATGCACTCACAGCCTCCAGGACACCTCTGGGGCTGAAGAAAAGAGACATTTTTACTGCATTTATTTTGCTACATAAATTTTGATCTGGAGAACGGAAAAAAAAAAATAAGGAAGGAAAAAGACTGTTCTAAATTTGTTTGCACCTAAATCTGACATTTGCTGCTTTCCTTCCAGGTAAAATGATATAAAATAATTTTCCTGAATAAATAATACCGCAGGATTTCCTAGAGACTTTGTCCTCAATGAAAGATAAAAATATCAATATAAAAGATTAATTCATTTCAGCAGTAAACATCCGCAGAAACAAATTGCATCGTGAACTTTCCCAGGACTGGAGGAATGGCACAAACCCCAGAAAGCCAAGGAAAAAATGTTTATGACATTGATGAGAGGATTTCTTAGCTAGTCTGCCCCTGAATATGCTGTGCTAACAGCACAAACAAAGGCTGGCTTGGAGAGAATGTGACACACAGAGGGTGACAGGGGGTCACTCCTGGTGGGGCATTTATGGACTGGATCTGCAGCTCCTGGGAAAACATCAACCCCAGGGGGGACAGGAGCCCCTGCCAGGGCCTGACGGGGCTGGGGATGGAGGGACAGGAGCCGGGAATGGCTTCAAACTAACAGAAATGAGATTTAAATGGGATATTGGGAATTCCTGGCTGGGCTGGGATTCCCAGAGCAGCTGTGGCTGCCCCTGGATCCCTGGCAGTGCCCAAGGCCAGGCTGGACACTGGGACACCCTGGGACAGTGGGAGGTGTCCCTGCCACGGCAGGGGTGGCACTGGGTGGGGTTTAAGGTCTCTTTAACCCAAACCATTGTGGGATTCTGTGACTGGAGGTCCAATTAAGCTGCACTCCAAGCTTGTCTCAGCTGGATTCATGTCTGTGATGAAGCTGACACTGCAAATCAAGGTGAAATATCCTGGCAGCACCTGCCAGGACCTACACCCTGCCAGGACCCACAGCTGGCAGCACCCACACCTGGCAGTGCTCACACCTGCAGCACCCACACCTGGCAGTGCTCACACCTGGCAGTGCTCACACCTGCAGCACTCACACCTGCAGCCCCCCCAGCCTCTCTGCTGCCCCGTGATGTGAGCACAGAGCAGCTGGCAGCAGGGACTGCTTACCCAGAGCTCTGCCATCCTCTCAGGCAGTTTCTTACAGCACAGCAAACAGTTTGTGCAGTCCTCTCAGGAGAGAAATCAAAAGCTAACGGGATAAATGACCAATTAGGCTGCCTCATTCTGGGTCTGAAAGCACGGCCAGCAGTGTGTGATGGAAAGGCAAAATGCTCCTTTTTCTGGCTGTACTCTGGCTGAAGATAAAGCTCTGCCTCAACAAAAGCAGTTTTCCTCTCCCCAGCCTCAGCAGCGTCTCTGGTGGGTATTTCTGGTTGTTCTGGTTATCCTGAGGCTGCTGAGGTGCCCTGTCACAGACATCTTTTATGGAAAATCCTTTCCTTAGGATTTTTTCTCCTGAGAAGCTGAGAGGCCTCAGGAACAAAATGCAAACAATGGTTATCTGCTGCTGTGGAATGCAACAGGTGCATCTGTGATTGGTCTCATGTGGTTGTTTCTAATTAATGGCCAATCACAGCCCAGCTGGCTCGGACAGACAGCCCAAACCACAAGCCTTTGTTATCACTCTTGGTTATTCTATTCTTAGCCAGCCTTCTGATGAAATCCTTTTCTTCTATTCTTTTAGTATAGTTTTAATGTAATATATATATAATAATATAATAAATCAGCCTTCTGGAACATGGAGTCAGATCCTCGTCTCTTCCCTCAGACCCTGTGAGCACGGTCACAGAGCCTCCCTGTGAGGCCTGGCACAGCACAGGGCACACACGAGGTGTTTGCTCAGCCAGAGGCACCAGCTCAGCTTTGGGGCTGCCCCAGAGAGCCCCAGGGAGGGGAGAGGTGTCAGAGGGGTGCCCACTGCAGGAACTGGGCCACAGCCACCCGGGGCAGGGGGACAGAGCCCCCTGAGGGTCCCTGCAGGGCCTGGGGGCACAGGCACAGCTGGGTCTGACACCAGCAGGGCAGGGGGACCTGCTCACCCTCACCCAGGGCCCCAGCTGGGCCAGGAGATACCAACCCTGCTGGGGACAGCACCTGGCACCTGCTGGGGTGTCCCAGAGTGCCAGGCAAGATGTGTTCTATCACCATCTGTAGGGCAGATTATCTTCTGTTCAGTGGGCAGTTTTCCTTATCTCTTCCACACCCACTCCTCCCTCAGGAGGGGACATCTGCTGATAACAGCCATTGAATGTCCCTGCATGGCTGATAAGAGCTACAGCATCCCATTGGGAGATGTGAGCCCAGAGGGAGGAGCCAAGCATTCCTACCTGGATATAATCTGGAGATTCTGGAACACCAGCACGGCTTCTCCACGGGATTTCCCAGAGGAACAGCAGCTGCCTCTTCTTCCCCTGGATCTTCAGAGGCAGAGACTGCACCCTTCTCCAGGATCCCTGCTCCAGCAGAGCCACCCCTGACACTGCAGGAGGGCTGAGCCACAATTCCAATGGCACTGCTGCCAGCACCCTGACCCACAGGGTGTCAGCTTGGGTTCTGACCCTGGCAGTGTTGGTTTGGTTTCCTGCATTGTTTATTTTATCCTTTTATTTTCTTCCCTATTAAAGAACTGTTATTTCCTGCTCCCATAATTTTTGCCTGAGACCCCCTTAATTTAAAATTTAAAATTTATAGAAATTCAGAGGGGTGGGGAGGGTTCACATTTTCCATTTCAGGGGAGGCTCCTGCCTTCCTTAGCAGGCACCTGGCTTTCCAAACCAAGACATGGGGACAGCACCTGGTACCTGCTGCCCTGCCCCAGCTGTGCCTGCCCCCCTGGCACATCACCCTCCCTGTGCTGCCCAACAGCCATCGATTACAGATGCATTCCCACAGCTCCCCAGAGCAAAGCCAAAAATCCCTGCTGGTTCATTGTGCAGGTACTCAGAGTGTTCACAGAGAGTTTTCCACATCAAATATACTCAACAATTAATTGACCTCGCCTGTGAAGGGAGACTGGGGACAACAGGAGGGACAGGCTGGGAAAGAACACCTCCATCTGTGGGGATGGTGCAGGGCAGGGACAGCCCTGGGTGCCACCTGCTCTGCTCTGTCCCTGCCCCGGTGCCACCTGCTCTGCTCTGTGTCCCCCAGCCCTGGGTGCTGTGCCAGGGGGGATCCCTGTGGAGCCAGGCAGGTCCCTGGGGACAGCAGGGCCAGGGCAGGGGTACGTGGGGTGCAGGACAGCCCAGCATCAGCCCTGGCAGAGCTGGCTGTGTGCCCTGCCTTGGTGGAGGGACCTCAACCCCACCCAGTGCCCTCCCTGCCATGGCAGGGACACCTCCCACTGTCCCAGGTGCTCCAGCCCCAATGTCCAACCTGGCCTTGGGCACTGCCAGGGATGCAGGGGCAGCTCTGGGCACCTGTGCCAGGTGCTGGCCCAGCAGGCTGTGCCCAGGGCTGGCAATGAGAGCAGGGAGGTTGGAGAAGCCCCGGGAGCTCATGCTAACGTGAGAGTCAATTACAACCCTGACATCTTTGCTGGGGATGTTCAATTTTCCAGTCCCTGTCTGGATACACTTGTCATAACCACAGAGCTGCTCTGGGGTGGCGCTGGAGCTCCTGGGTGTCACAGCAGCCACTGGTCTCACCAGGACACTGCTGTCCCCTCGGGCTGTCACTGGGGAGGGCACAGAGGCTCCTCAGCCCCCTCTCTGGGCAGCTCTGTGCTCAGGCAAGAAGGGGCAGGGCCAGGGCTTGGGAAAGGGGCTCAGCCTGGAGCAAAGGAGGCTCAGGGGCCCTTGTGGCTCTGCACAGCTCCTGCCAGGAGGGCACAGCCGGGGGGGTCGGGCTCTGCTCCAGGGAACAGGGACAGGAGCAGAGGGAACGGCCTCAGGCTGGGCCAGGGCAGCTCAGGGTGGATTTGGGGAAATTCCCTCACTCTCAGAGCACTTTGGGAAGCCTCAGGCTCAGGAGAGCCCCCAGACACCTCCTGGGAGCTCCTGGGGCCAGGCTGTGCCCTGGGGGCTCTGCAGGGCTCAGATCTCCTGCACCGACCCCTCCGAGCCCCTTCTGGGCACCAGGGATGCACTTTTCTGCCAGGCTTGCTCCCCCTTGAGCTCTTACGGTGCTTTTGTTGCTCGCATCAAACATTTAACAGTGAGAAAACACAGCCAGGCAGATTGTAAAGGAGCAGCATCCTCACCCAGACACACAAAAACATCTCTGAGGCCCCTGGACAGCTTCCTTACAGAGTGCCCCTCTCCAGGGATGGAAACTGAGCTCAAATGTGAGATCCACACCAAACATGAGCAGTCTGGGTTCAAGCCCATTGCTCTGAGAGCAGAACAAACCAGGGCATTCAGAGCAAGGCTCTGTTTGCAGTGAATGGCAGAAATATTAATGTCAGTGGGGGTTTTTGTCTTTTTCCAGCAGCTTCCACACAAAAGTGTAAATCGTATTTGCTCTGGGTCCCTTGGTACCATCTCAAACTTAATAAAAATCTCCTGCCTCACATTTCATCTGTGGTGCTTTGGGCCAGCCTGGAGCAGCAGGGGAACAATGCCAGGGATGGGGCTCAGCAGGGTCTGATGGGGACATTAAAACAAAGATTGGGGACAAAGGGCTGAGCAGGGTCCCCACCCTGCCCGACAGGGACATTAAACCAAAGATCGGGCGATGTGGGAATGCATAAAATCAGAGGGTTTTGGGAAAGCTGCGAAAGGCAGGCCTCAGAGACAGCAGAACTGGGATTGGAGCTGAGCGGCAGCCATGAGATTGGTCAGCAGAAAAATTATTTATAAAGCAGAAAAGGACAAATAGAAAATGGTCTGTGTATTAACACTTGTCAGAATAACTCCCTAAGCTGCAGAAAAGTTTATCTAGCGAGATATTAGGAAGTTTGAAGCTTAATAACGGAGCTCTGTGCATTGTGTTTGAAGGCTCACAAGCAGGTATTGTATTTGAAATAAGCAGGCATTGTTTAACCAAAGGTACCTGTGCTTGCAGTGGTTGGATGGAACTCCTGTCAATATAGAATATCTATTATATAGATATAAATACTGTCAATGTGCTTTTGCTTTGTGTGATTGGTCAGAAAACTCATAAAGTGAGTTGTGCCATTGAGTTCTGTGTCTGCTGCTGGGATGTGAGCTGCTGGCATCTTCCCATTGTCACAGCCATGGAATGAGGCTGCTGCTGGAAAATCAAACTGCTCAAGGCACGTTCCCAGCAGCCCTGTCCTGTTTGTGATCTGTACACAGACCCCAGCCAGAAATAAGGAGACAAAAGGCAGCCTGGCCTGTGAGCAGCAGCGAGGAGTGGGTGTCACCTAAGCAGGTGAGTGGCGCTAGGGTCACTGTCATATTTTCTGAAAAATCCCTTCACCAGGATTCTTCTCCTGGCAAGCTGAGAAGCCTCAGAGAGAAATGAAAACAATAATTATCTGATTGCTTCTCCTGTGTTTTGTTGCTTTGGTATGTGGTTTGGACATTGTTTACCAAATGGTGATTGTTTCACTGGTTTCATGTGAATTGTTTTAACTTAATGACCAATCACAGCCCGCTGTGTCAAGGCTCTGGCAAGAATCACAAGTTTTTCATTATTATCTTGTTAAGCCTTCTGTCTGTATCCTTTCTCTATTCTTTAGTATAGCAGAATAGAATGGAATAGAATAGAATAGAATAGAATAGAATGGAATTATAGATGAGCCCTCTAAGAACGTGGAGTCAGATTCATCATTTCCTTCCTGCCACGGGGCCCCCTGAAAACACCGCAGCTCTGGCTGTCCCTCTCCCTCCTGTCCCTGTCCCAGCATGGCTCCAGAGCACTGGCAGTGCTGCTCTGCTGGGACAGGACCATGCACAGCTGTTCCTGGGAGGGGCTGCTGCTGCCAGGGCACCTGCAGTAAAATCCAGGTGCCCCCAAGGCAGGGAATGATTGGCACTTGACTCCGAGGCTTTGCAATGCTGAACACTCACTTTGTTAAAACTACACTGTGTTACATTGTACTATATGTGAAAAACAACAATCACTTGTTTTTAAAATTTTAAAAGTTTAATAATAATAAAGTGGTTATAAAAATAGCAATATAATTAGAGTGATAAAACTTTGGACAATTTGGATTAGGACGATATGAGACAATAAGAACAAAGAGTTATGGACAGTCCAGGTACCTCTTTCTGGGCAAAATAAGCCCAAAAAGGCCTCACGTTAACAGAGGATTAACCCTTAAAAGCAACAGCCTGTTGCATATTCATACACCTCATCCATGATGCATAAATTCCATTCAAACACAGGATTCTGTCTGGGCAGTGTCAGCTTCTTCCTCTGGATCCTGACGGCGTCTGCAGGGCTGAGCAGGCAGGAAGAAGTTCGTTTGTTCTGATCATGGAGCAATAAATTCTCTTTCTCTGAAAGATCCAGGTGTCCTGGGGCTGCTATCTGGTGTGAGTCCTCTCTTTAAAAAAAGTATCTTACATAGTAGAATTTCTATTTTAGCATTATGTTATAACCTAAAACTATATTTAACACACTACTTAAGAGAATTAACACAGCATAACTTTCTAACATAACACAGGTAACATCCATTTGAATATTTGTGAAAAGCCAATCATAAAATGCTCATTTTTTGCACTATACTGCAAAGAATACTAAAGAATACTAAAGAATACTAAAGAAAACTCGTGCTTGTTTGTTGGCAGTCAGGACACAGCTTTGAGTAGTTGGCTAAGGAAACAAAACAATCTTCAGCAGAATCCAGTTACCAAATTCCTCCAGGTAAATCATCTTCCAACACATTCCACACGCGCACAAACACAGGGGCAGCCAGTGGGATAAGGATCGTTTTGATCATTCTTTTCTCTGTCTCTCTCACAGCTTCCCTGTGTTCAGAGGGAATGTGAACCCCACAGGCCCCCCTGGCTCGGGCTCTGCAGTGAATCCAGGGCAGGAGCCAGCAGTGAGAGCCCCAGGGGAGGGGAGCAGGCAGGGGCAGCCCAGGGCGTGCGAACATGGCGGTGTAAAAACACCACGGAACTTCTCATCAAAGATACATTCTGAGGGGTGCCGGGAGAAACAACTGCTCACTTTGAAATTTTAAAGAGGTTTATTAAACCTTAACAAAAACACAACAAAGCACTACATAAGGAAAAAGCTGCAGTGCTGGGAACTGCCCCTCATGAATACCACGTGGCTGGTTCATCCTCAGGATGGATGCTCAGGCTTTTATACCCTGGGGTCTCAGGCCATCTAGCAGCTCACACTGACCCCCAGATGTGTCAGAAAGTCTCTTTTCCCAGCCCAGCACTCGAAGAAGGAGTCAGAGCTCTTCAGTTCTTGGTCTCAAGGTTGTTTATTGTTCCTTATCTATAAAATTCTTTCTCCTGTCCAGCCAAGGTCTGCTCAGCAGGACAGACAGAGGCACTCTGCCTGCCCCAGGGTGGTGTTATCTTTTTATATTAAAAACTACGTGTACAATGTTTACAATTACTTCCCAATACCTATCACCTGTGTTAGACAGTGAGCTTCTACTCTAAACCAATCCAAAAGTGCCAACAGCACAGCAGGAGATGGAGGCCAAGAAGAAGAAGAAGAAAGGCTGGACACACCCAGATTGCTCCATCTTGCCCTCTGAACCCCCATTCTAAAAACCCCAAAATGTACTTTTTCACCCCATGATGAATTCACTATTATTCTACTTAAACTGTCATGGCTTGCAGATCTTCATCTAAGGTTGGTAACTTGCTCCATGGGTGATAATCAAACCCACAGGGGCATCCTGGGCTCTGTGCCAGGGTCTCTGAGCCCCCTGGCAGGGTCTGGGCTGCTCAGGACAGACAGAGGGATGTGCTGGGTCCTGACACTGGGGGTTGCATCAGCCAGGCCTGGCCCCTCCCAGAGTCTGTCAGTCAGCTCTTCTGTGCCATTTATCAGTGCAAACTGCTTTATAACTGCATTGGAGCTCAGGTGCTGCCATGCCCACCCCCTGAGCACCCCCAAGCTTTTCCATTCCCAATGCCCCAGGTAAGGGACACGTGCAGCGTCTTTGTACCTGTCCCAGACAGCCCAGGGTGTCTGATGGCAACAATACAGGGGGGAAAGGGAACTGTGGGGAGAACAGAGGCCATCTAAAGTACAATAACATAACTGTACATCACTACAGCTTTCATTAATATTCACACAACTGTTATCTTTTAATTGCCAGAGCCAATCATCTCATTACCCATCTATAACAGTGCAAAGGGACATGGAGGCACTTTGGAGCACTGCATGGTGGGGTGGGTCCTGGGGAAAGGAAATGTTCCCATTTCTGAGGAAAAACCAGAATCCAGGCAGAGATGAGAGAGGAAGGATGCTGCTGGGAATTTGGGTCCTGTTGAAATATTGTCCCTGATTCACTCTGAAGTGTTTTGCCTGCAGCTATTCAGAAAAGCACTTTTGCTTACGCTGCCTGAGCTAAATCCCAGTCCTGGCAGAGCTGCTGAGGAGGTTCTGTGAGAGCTGCTCAGCCCCTTCACCTGGCGTGCCCTGCAGACAGATCCTGACTGCATCCAGTGCTTTAAAGGGATTTTTCAGTGCTTAGATACATCAAACCACTGCTGGGTTCAGCCAGAAGAGCCTCGCTTAGCACAGCTCCTGGCAGGGACCCCATGCCCACGTGGTGCTGGGCCCTGACCCAGAACAGAGCAAGGTTCAGCTCCCAGGGCCACCCCAAACTCCAGTGGGCTCGCGGTGCTTGGGGCAGGACTCGCACAAATGGAGCCTTGGATTATTTCACACCTGTGCCTTGGGCTGGGCTGGGAGGGAGCCTTTGCAGTTCTTGTGGTCTTGAGGATGTTATTTAGTGAAAAGTGTTACTGGGAAAGACTGGGAGGAAAAAAGAGGTGAAAAGTCCCCTGTAGAGGACTGTCACCTCTCCGGGTGTAACACACCTTTTTTTGCCTTTTCATCCTTTTATTGCCTTTAACTGCTGAATAATGCAGTGTGGTTCACTTGGGGAAACCATTCCAGCTTAATTGTTGTCTGTAAAATCCAGTTACCACCTTAGTGTAGCCACAGCTCTCTTCATAGAGAGCAGGCAGGCACAGCTCCCCATGGACATTTCCTGGGAATCACAGCCAGGAACCTCAGAGAGAGAAACAGCAATCCTTATCTCATTGGCTGCGCCTGTGTTTTTGAACATGTGGAATGTGCTGGAAGATTGTTTACCTGAAGGAATTTGGTAATTGGGTTCTGGTGGAATTGTTTATGTTAATTAGCCTGTCAGGTACGAGCTGTGTCTCCACTGTCAGCAGACAGTCACGGGTTTTTCAGCACTTAGAAGTGAGTATGACGCAGTACAGTTATAGTACAATGTAATATAATACAATGTAATAAAGTGAGCATTCAGCATGCCAAAGCCCTGCAGTCAGATGTCAATCCTTTCCTGCCTCAGGGGTCCTGATTTACAACACCTCAGTGTCAGGCATGGAGAGTCCCCCTTTGTGCCTGCCCTGGTACCGTGGTGGTGGGGATGCCCTGCAGGGAGCAGGGCTGGGCACTGCCCCTGGGGGATGGGTGAGTCCAGCTGGGGGTGCCCTTGTTGGGAAAATTAACCCACAAACACCAGAGCTGTATGCCCAAAAAGGAGACAGGGGAGTCCTTTTACTTTATTCCAATAAAGGGAGAGGCCATGGGGCATTCCCCTGGGGTCTCTCCGTTTTTTGGAGGACACAGCCTCCTTTTCATCCCAATTTCCCAGCCACATTTCCCTTCTCTCTTTCCCCATTGGCTGAGGTACTTGAGAGGTTCAGACTTCCCATAACACCTGATACCAGAGATTCCCCTCTAATGTACAACCCTCCTTTTTCATTTTTAATTCTTGTGGAATTTAGGATTTTTTCTTCCCCATTGTTTCTTTCATCTCTCAATGTCTAATTTCATTGATCAGCAAACCTAAAATTTATTTGTAAAAGCAAATCTCTTTTTCCATTCATCAGTCAGTGGAATCCTTCCCACGGTTTCTTTTGTCTCCCAGTGCTGGTTTTACCTACCAGCAGCCCCACAGCTGGTTAGGAAAGATAAATCCACTGTTCCTCTCACCCTGCAGCAGGGCTGGCACAGCCCCTGTGGGATGAGTGCAGCTGGATGGATCCTGGCAGTGCCAGGGGGCTCTGGGACCCTGGCAGCTCCTGCCCTGCCCTGCCCTGCCCTGCTTGTGTCCTCCAGCCCCTCAGGGCCTGCAGGGAGCAGGGGACACAGAGAGGCTTTTCTCAGTGTACCAGTAATTGTTTTCCTCCTAATTAACACACCCATAATTTCTGGGTCAGCATTGCCCAGGCATGGGCTCCAGGCAGGCAGATGCAAACACAGCACAGCTGGCACTGCAGTGCTGGGGATGGCTGAGTGGAACAGCTCAGATTCCAAGAAGGCCAATTCCCAGTTTATCAGACATTCCCAGTGTATCACACATTCCCAGTTTATCAGACATTCCCAGTTTATCAGACATTCCCAGTGTATCACACATTCCCATGTATCAGACATTCCCAGTGTATGACATTCCCAGTTTATCACATTCCCAGTGTCTCAGACATTCCCAGTGTCTCAGACATTCCCAGTTTATCAGTCACCACGTTCTTTTATAGCTGCTCTGACGAAGCTGGGCCTGGCTGGTCCTCAATCCACACCCCTCACACCACTGGCTAGTTAGGAACAGACCCTTGTACACTTCTTACCAGTCACAGCACGTTCAAAACGCCAGCTGCAAAGATTAAAGATTGGTTTAGCTCTTTCCCTGAGCTTTCTCCTGCTCCCCCAGCCATGCCTGGCAGGGTTCATCTGACTTTCCCCCTGAGCAAGCTGTCAGCACCCCAAAACACTGCCCACACCCAGCCTGGGAGCCCCAAATGCTGGGGGAGCTGTGCCCAGCCCTGGCAGAGCAGCTGCTGGGGATGGCAGAGCCCTGTGATCATCACCACATCTGGGGATGGCAGAGCCCTGTGACCCCCACATCTGGGGAGAGCAGAGCCCTGTGACCCCACAGCCACATCCTCACCCCTCCTCTCCCTCCTGTGTTGTGCTTGCCCCCCTTTGCCTCTCCTTGTGCTGGAGTGGCCACAGAGCTCTGTGAAACTCTCACTCCTCTGTTCCTGTACTCCCCTCATGAACAGCAGCTCCATTCCAGTCTGAAAGGCAGGACCTGGCTCAAACCACGGGGAAAAGCTGGGCAAGAACACCCACAAGTTCCCCTGG
This sequence comes from Camarhynchus parvulus, assembly GCF_901933205.1. Taxonomy (NCBI): domain Eukaryota; kingdom Metazoa; phylum Chordata; class Aves; order Passeriformes; family Thraupidae; genus Camarhynchus; species Camarhynchus parvulus. The sequence goes on along the minus strand of NC_044575.1, from coordinate 61,549,984 downwards.
CCAGTTCCATGGCCCTGGTGTCCCTCCAGGCTCTGGTGATGGCACTGTCACATACAGCCAAAGATGTTTTCAAAATTAAAAGGATTTCCCTGCTATCCACCCTAAACCTGCCCTCCTGGAGCACAGAAACCAGAGGAGCTGGGATTTGTGTCAGTACACAGGATCAAGCTGAAAAGCAGAGATTTTGAATTCCTTTATGGTCTTAGATTTTAAGCCCAGTCTTAATCATGTTGGAAACTGCACTTCACAAAGCATTTATCCTGAAAGCTTACACTGTTCCAGGCTTTTGCAGCTGGTTTGGGGCTTCTTTCAGGTTTTTGTTTTGATCTTGTTTGGTTGGGATTTTTTTTTCATACGTAGTATTTGTTTTTTAAATGAGTTTTTACTGCTTGTGTCTGTCAGGATGTGTGTTTGACAGCGATCAGAAAAGAGAACAGCGCCTTTCTGCAGCGTGTGTTTTGGATCTGCCAGGCTGTGGAGGGCTTTGGAGATTTCAGAGGGTGCCACTGATGCCTTTTCAAAGGCAGCTGTTGGTGCAGTGTGAGGCACAGAGCTCGGTGCAGTTCCCTGGCTGGACACAGGCAGTTGCTTACCCTGGGTGGTGCTGCACTGCCTGCCCCAGGGCTGCCCTGAGCAGAGCTCAACTGCTGGGCACCCGTGTCTGTTGTAGCATCCCCAAAGTGGCAATAATTAGCATTGACTCCATGGTTCTAGAAGGCTGAGCCATCATTTTATGATGCTATACTATACTATATACTATACTATACTATATACTATACTATATACTCTACTATATACCCCATGCCCACCCTGTCCCACCCCAGAGCACTCAGTGCCACCTCCAGGTGCCACCTGCAGGCCTGGGCGCTCCAAACCTCCCTGAGCAGCCCCTGCCATGCCAGCCCTGCTCTGAGCTGTGCAATCCCTCTGCAGAGCCCTCCTCCTGCACATCCCATCCCATTATCCCATCCCATCCCATTATCCCATCCCATCCCATTATCCCATCCCATTATCCCATCCCATCCCATTATCCCACCCCAT